>NC_137230.1:9502758-9865258 GCF_949987685.1 Ammodytes marinus | reverse complement strand
CCAACTGGTGTCATCCCCTGACACTGGCGCAGGAGCTGGAGAAGCGCCCACGAAAGGTTTCAATTTCAGTTGATTTTACTGCTAAGAAAAAAACTGGACGTTCAGCAGAAGGAATCAAATCCACACAATATCATGGAGGCTTACCTAATGTAGACGCACTAACAGTGTTGTTGTAATTCTTCAAAATTCCTCATAATGTAATGTAACTAAACGGCTATCTACTCTGGAAATATATACATTTAAAGCTATACTGTACGATCTGAGAGAGCTAGCATGATTTGAAATTAGCTTGTCCTCGGAGTTCCGTTTAACTCCTCCCTCTCCCCTCGGGACTCCCTCCCCCACCCCTCGACACACAGCCGTGCACGAGCGCTGCTGGCTGCACTTCCCAATTGCACTGTTTACCAGTGATTGTTAACATTTAACTCACACACACAAACACTCACACATAGGCTACATGCAGAAAAGGCCCCAAAGTTTATAGGTTACAGTGTTGTTATTTCTTATAGAGTGTTGAGATGAGTTCTGTTCAGTGTGGATGACAGTATAGCTGTCAGTTAGTGGCCGTGACGTCAGTCGGCCGGAGGGTCTGTCTAGTAAGTTTCCTTTTCTCTTCTCTCTCGGTCAGGTGTGTGAGCGCGCATGTTGCCGCAGTAGTCGACACAGTTGAAACGTGTTTATGTGAATCACCCGTGTGTGAGTAAGTACATGCAGTCCCGATCGCTGTTATAAGTTACAGTTTATGGATGTTATTGGCCGCGATTCGCAGGTCGCAACAGCTGTTCTAACGTCTCCTCACGAGCGGAATGTAAGCCTGTGTCTCTTTTCCTGCGATCTATGCTGCTGTGCCTGTGAAAGAAGGAAAATAAAGAGCGGAAAAACCATACTCCTCTTCTCATGCTTATAGTCTGACGTTTTTGGCCTTAAGTGGTGTTCTGGCCGACACCTCTGAAGTGAAACCAGTGATAAGCAGATCAGCGCGGTACCGGTAGGCGACATCCACCAGTTTCCTCCGCTACACTAGGCTACATGATGAAAGATACAGAGCAGTAGCCTACTTAAAAATATAGCCTACTTTTTAATCTTTGGGTTTTGGGGAAAGTAGCAAGTCTTGTCAAGTCAAAAGGCTCAAGTCACGAGTCTAGTCCACTGCCAGGTAGCCTACTACGATATGGCACGAACGCTTTCTCTGCCCTCCGTGAACGCGCTCAGGCTCGCACACAGAGGGGAGAGAACGCGCAGGATTGTGATTGGTTCTTTAGATACGGGTCCATCGTCTCCGATTGGTCAGCATTTTAACAGGTTTATAGAAGGTACAGAATTTGGGGGTTTTTCGTTTCTTTTTCATTGCCCATAAGTCATTTATTGCTGTTGGGGTGTAAAAAGCACTTTTCACAACATATTAAAAAGTGCATATTGCAGATAATCTCCTATGATGCCTTTAATAATATTCAATTGCGTTCCATCTGAGCATGTACATCGTGCACCAACATTGGTACCACTCTCTTGTCTGCATGCTGAATATGAAGCAGGTCAGCAGTTTAGGTTGACACAAATACTGGAAACAGTGGTACTTTGCTTGTCGTTTTGAGACGGAAACTCTAGAAAGACTCTTAAAGAAGAAACAGTCGAGCACAATCACTACCTGTAAATTAAAAAGTCAAATATTTTAACAATGCATTTTTTGTGCGGTGCAGACACCTGAGATGCATCATGTTAATTAGTGAGCCTTAGCTGGTGGCAGGGAACGTGTTTCTCTAGTCAGTTGAAGTATTCGGTATCTCGGCTAGCTAAATTGGGGTAATATGTTTCAAGATGTCTCCTGAGCTTACTCGTTATCAATGCTGCGTTTGACATTTCTTACCCCCTGCAGATGAGGCTCTCCGGTGTCCCCTCTCCACGAAAAGCTGTAATTAGGAGCTTTCAGTTTGATTTGAGTTCTGTTGGTCGACTCAGGTTCACTCCTCTCACACTGTGTTGAGGGCTAATGTGTTTCAGCATTTATGTCACTTATATTAATTGTGACTAATCGTTTTGTCAGACACTGGAACAGTCGTCATTTCAGACCTCTTGTACCTGCGTGAGAAAGTATGCTTAGGATGACACCAGTGAGTTCTTGTTTTATCTGTAGCATTGGTGCATGTGTTTTTCACATCAAAAGTATAGCATATAGCCAAGCTGCCTGTTACTAAAAATGAACTTTGTTATAGCTGTCTTTAATGTCTGGGTAGGTGATATGGGAATCTGAGTTAATCAGTGTCATAGGTGTATGAAGTTCATTGTTGATGAGACTAAATTGTTTTAACTTCTGCTATGACTCAAATGTTCTTTAGGAATGATGGAGGCTTCAACATAAGGACGTAGTAGGAAATGTTCTTGGTTTTAGTACATACAATCTAAAACTAAAATCGAAGGAGAAATTACGTGTCACATGGAGGTCACTAATGATTCGTAGCATTCATTTGTTTTATTCTATTATTTAATGGAATTCACTTTGATAAAAATAAAAATGACCTTGAAGCAACTTCTGTATATCTTTTACAATGTGAAATCACTTATAGACACACTTTGGACACGTTTGGACCTCATGCAGCCTTCTTCGGGATGCAAGAGATTTCAACAAATTTCATCATCCCATATTGTATGCACCTCATGAACCACAGGGGTTGGTGTATAATTTATTAATCACCCTTCGCCACATTACACCAGCCAATGTCAACAGACAACAGGGCTGAACAAAAACAACAAAAACAACAACCACAAGTGCATACATTACTAGCAGAAGAAGTGACACCTTTGGGAGTCAAGCAAAATGTTGCTGCTTTTGATAAATTAGCCTGCATTTGGAAAACTGGCATCTCTCCTTTGACATGGCTTTGATGGAGGAACTGGCTGGAACGTCAGTCAAGAGAAGTGACTGGTGGCGACAGCTGTCTACGTTTGACACTTTGAACTGCAGAGGTTTCATATTTCCAGAGGAAGCCGTCACCTGTCAAGCATCACTAATGTGAGTTTGTTGTTGGAAAGATCAACTTGTTCCCCTTTGGTTATTTTAGAGAGGAGACAGCTGGGAGTGTGATTGTGAATTTTTAGTGCATTGTTTGAGAACCTTCAAATGATTTTTTAATTGTAGTGTTTGTGCATGGATGGATTCTAAAACAATGGGCCCCCGGGCACAGACATGGGAATAGGCCAGAGAGGTTCCGCTGTCTGTCTGGATGGGTTAAAGGTCGAGTCAGCGATTCTAGAGAATGCTTGATGTCAGAATAATAGTTTGTCAAGATCAGTTATCATCTCCTCATGATCCGCTATCTGTATGTACTGTGTGTACACTGCAAAAACAAAAATCCAGTGTATATACAGAGCCTAGCTTCCGTAGCTACCAATATACCACTTTACAGAGCCTAGGTTGTGGTTGAACACTGGATATTTTTGTCAGCGTACACACAGTATGTACTGGTAGTGGATCTTGATGAGAGAGTTGACTGATTTTGACAAAAAAAAGGGATTTTGACTACAGGAGTTCTCCAGAATTGCTGAGTTCACCTTTTTAGAGTCACTCATGGACACAATGTTTGTGCGTATAGGACAGAGAGGAAGAAAGCATTAGTCTGAGAGAAGCAGTTGTTCAAATGGAAAACAGGGAGAAAAATAGCAAACACATCAAATATTCAACAACCTTGAGCTTTACCTCTCCCCAGTTCCATCTTTTCTGGAGGTAATTGGTTGACACTTCAGGTTTGTGTGAGCACAGCAGAATATGAGGACTGGATCTTATTGCTTTGCACATCTCAGTTAGAAAACAAGAAGACAAATTTGTGAGGAATTTAACAAGAGCCTTCTAAGACTTCCCTTTCTGCCGGTGTTTCACTAAATCAGAGAGAGATGATGTTCATTGATCTGCCCAGGGGGGTAGAATTGAAAGGGTGTAGCTTTTCTGTCTTTTAGTCGTGTGCAGTCATTGAATATATTATTCTGCCAAACACTGACAATGCCAATGCATCTGGATCTCCACTTTGGTCACCCTTTTTGAATTATAATTACAACTGCACTCAGAGGCCTACATGTACAAGCATAACATTTTAATGTGAATAATTGTAAAGACAAGGGGTTATCTTCACACATGAACCAGATGAAGACTTGTCTGTGAGTATCTAATGTTATAAAAAATGTCTGAACCATCAGAAAGACATTTTTTGTGTGTTAAAATGGAAATATTTTGACATTTGCTCTAACTCCAAATGTACTACATTGACAAAAAGTCCAAAGTAAAGGAAAAGTTCAAGGTTTTTGGGGAAATCTACTTTTTTGTTGTCTTACCAAGAGTTTGTTAAGAAGACTGATGCAGTTTACCTCCGTGTCTGTAAGGTAATGAAGCTACGACCAGCAGCCGGTAAGCTTTGCTTAGCATAATGACTGGAACCGGAAGGAAACAGCTTAAAAATCTATTCAACCCCACTACAGTAAATCTCTCAAATTAGCATGCTTCATCTCATTATTTAAATCCATACACAAACCAAAAACTGTTGTTAGGTGTATTTTTGAGCTATGGAGTGAGCCAGGCGAGCTGCTTCACTTTGCCTCCAGTCTTTATGATAAGCTGAGCTAATAGATTTCTCCATCAATCTTCTCATCCAAGCATCATTTTAGAAAAGGCAGCAATCAACAAAACAAGATTTTAATCTATAAAACACACACGTTATATGTAAAAAGTGTTCATAGTAGGCTATAGTCAATGCTAGTTCTGCATAGTACCAGAATCCTGTTGGGGGAACAGCTTGAGGTAATATATTAAAATAGTATCAGTTTGCAAAACAAAAAGTACGGATGGACCTGTAATACTAATCACCTTTCTTTGAGGTAAATCTTTAAAAAAAATAAGTATTTCAACCTTTGTTTTAAATAAATATGATGCTGTTCTTTCTTGATGCTTCTCTACTTTTGTTTTAACTCTTCAACACAGGACAAATACTTGTAACCAGTGCAAAAAAATAGCTTTCTGTAATTTGTGACACTTGGCTAAATATCACAACGGCTGAATCTAATTCCAGCTGTGAGCCCGGTTCCTTTGCTGCAGCTGTTATCCTGTCGGAGTCCTTCGTCAACATGGAAATGCTCATTTATTGGGAGCTCTAATTAGCACAAGGACTCAGGTGGAGAAGTGCCACACACATGGTTCAGCTTAACCTTTCGCTTTGATTTCCCCCAAGCCCGGTATCAGGTATTCACAAGAAAACAACTGTGTTCGCCCCTGTGGTTCTGAAGAGACACTTTGTCATATCGATCTAATTTTGGAACAGTGTTTCCCATCTTTCATGTGCTTCAAGCTTTAATGATCGATATATAAATTGTTATAAATTCCTATGTGGTCTCTATCGAATGATTGTGTGGTTCTTGGTTGCATTACTGTGATTTTTCTGCCCTTCTGCTACGAATATAACGTTCTTGATGGATACTCCTAAATCAACTCTCAATGCTTCTTTCTTCTACCGTAAGGGCACTCTGGACACTCGTTTGGGAAATGACTTAGACACGTACTGTATGTTTAAAAGGAAAAAAAAAACACCAGGATATTTACATAATGAAGCATTCCCATAAATCACCATACAAGCCCAGCCTCCCTGATAATTATGTTAATATCGGGCAATTCCACACCTCATTAATTAACGCTCAATGCTCATGTTCAGTGCCAGTTAAGGGAAGTTATGTGCCCTACAGTCTACAGTGTAGCGGTATAGAGGAAACCAAGAAGGTCCAGTCGGATCCAGTTGGAGTCTGGTGAATGGATGAGAGTATGGAATTATCATCTGATTAGTCATGCACAGGATTTAAAACAAAAACATTGCGATTTAAATAATTTTTTTTTTAGAATCATCCAAAATCTACTTTAGAATCGTGGAGATCGACATTTATACTACAGTCTTTTTTCTGCAAATGCCGGTCTGCACCTTGAATCAGTGTAAAAGGTGCACCTGAAATGCATTTGAATATTCAGATTCAAACCATTTGTATTCATCTTATCCATTTGGCATCGCAGCTATTCTGTACTATAATCATCGGTTTATGATTGCACACTCAGCAAATGGCTTGACTGCCTTTTAAATTGTTACAATTGTGATTGAGATGTGTGCAGAGATGAACTACTTTTCTTCTGTTACCCTTTTAAGTCTCGGTCTAAGAGTGTCTTAAACATGCCTAAACATACATACAATAATAGCTTTGAATTTACTGCTACCATCGCGTTCCATCATGCTGCTACTAAGTATGTGTGCTAATGTTTTCTGACTTAGTACAACCCTGTAGGGCATTCATAAGGTAGACCAATTATTTTCTTGTGCTCAGTAATTATGCTATTTTAATGAAACAATTTTACTCTCCAGGGAGACAGGGACAACTTTGGGAAGAGCTGCAAAAGGCACCAAACATAAACAATTATGGAAAGGAAAAAAAATTAAATTGACTGTGATATCTTGTTTTAGTGCCAAGCAGTGAAGTTGCTATGTCAGAGTCATGTTTGCATTTGATATTTTAGGCATGTGGCTAGTGCTTTATGTTGAGAAAGTTAACATAAAAAGAAACAATTAAACAAGCACAAACTAAACAAACACGCCATGTTTTAGTGGTCAAAGGTCAGAGCATCTGGTCAGCAATGGCTGATAAAACTTAATGGAAGATAAAGAGCTGCCATATAAAGAAATGAAAAATTAACAGAGGACGGAAGTGTTCTTGAAATGTCAATTTCCTCTGAGTCAACTGGAAACTAGAGACAGACTTCACAGCATTCTGACGATGATGTTGTGATGAAACGCAGTGGAGTGTATCTCAACCCAAACCCAGTAATTACAATTTTGTTTTCTATGCTAAAAGGGCTGTCTAGATAAGGAAGACGAGAGACTGTTTGTAACTTTTTAGTCCTAAGTGTCCAGGACTTATCTATTTAACACATAGTGATTGAGATTGGAAAACACCAAAGAACACTTTTAATTATATTGGAGCAGTACAAATAATGACGTATTGGATATTTTATGGCCCTGTACATGATAGATGTTGGCTGCTGGATTATACCGAATTCTGATGATGGTGCTTTCCTTGGCATCTCTAAATGAAAACTATTCAGTGGATCTAATCTGGTTGAGAAAGATGGTGATAGCCCCTTGCTAAAAAAAAAATAATATTAAAGGAATACTTCACCCATACGGAACCGGCGTTTTATCATTATAATATTGCTATTATATTATAATTAATGAGGTTTTTCTTCCCCCAGTCTTTCCTCAGTCTTCCCTTGGCCCAGCTGTCCTGTTAATCCTAACCCTACATTTCTACTTGTGTGAGGTCACACTAATAAAATGTAGGATTATAGACAGTGAGACCCTAAAACAATCTTTCTGCCTTTTCTCATGCTAGGATGAACCAATTTCTAAAATGTTTGCACATTTATACTACATATAATCTCAGACTTATATACACCTTCATAGTTCCACCGGTGAAGTAGGTCTTTAATTACACATTGTTGGAATTACAAATAGAATGCTGGTAAACTTTTGAACCATCTGAGTGGAGATACACATCAGAGTTGTTAACACACATTTGAACCCAGGCCATTTCTCCATTTTATAATTGTGATAATAATCGCGCCTTTGTCACGTAATCGCATAATAGGGGATTCTTATCAGGTGCTATTAAAGCTAATTATACTATTTATACCCGCGCGATTAGGTACATCCTTGAGATGCACTTTCAGGACTGAGAGAATATGGACACGAGATGAATGTATACATTATGGAACCCCTATAAGAATGCATACAATACTTAGAGTATTGAAGAGATGGGTAGTCACAAGTAGTGTCACTATACTTGACATGTTTATTTGGAAGCAATCGACACGATCTTGTATCCCTGAGTGAATCCCATTGGCACAGACAGAAACCAGACACAGGCCGTTCACATTTAACTGATAATGGAGATGTCAAGTAATTGCAGGGCAGAGTCATCGATCGGCGGTGAAGCCCAGAGGATCCGGCAAGGTTTCGAAAAGATCACAGAGTTCCTTTAAAGGTTATCTCAACACGTTTGGCAGGTGTATGAAGCAAATAGGCACTTCACTCCCCCCCTGGCCGGCACTCATCCCCACTGTCACTCATATTTCAATCCAATTCCAACCCATCAAACTTCTTCCCCTTCCCCCTGGCTTTTTTCAAGAGTGACTTTAAAGAAAAAAGAAGAAGATGAACTTGGAGCTCGGGCTAGTCAAATCAATCTAGTCACGGTGGAAGGAGCGGGCGCGGGTTCATTACTGGTATAGGGGGCCGATGAGCTCTCTGATCGGCTGCCCTAATATCACTGTGATCCTCTTCCTCTCTTCTTACCTAATTGAATTCTCCAGGAGGGAGGTAGAGATGCCCCTCAGCCGCAGATTTATCATATCCCCAAAAAATTGGAGGAGACTAGAACCCGTGAAGGACGTTGCGGCGAAACATTTAATCCACTCCTCTCCTTACGCTGCTGTAAGCCGAGGAGAGAGGCACCGTCGCTCTCTCTGCCAGGACTTGACTGATCCCGCTGTGTGGACTGTCTACTGGCCTTTGGGGAGTTGTCTTTATCAACCTCATGCCTGAGATGAACGGGGGAAGCAGCAGCAGGGGCACGCGGCCCGTATCAACATTTTGCTGCCTGTCATGTACAGTACGACCACCGTTTTCGCAACAGATGGCGTCACTATCTGTAATCAAAGCCCCTTAAAAAAACAGCTTATTTCCAAGAGCCGTCGACTAAAATAATTAAATTATTATTTATTTATTTAACGTTTTTTATAATTGACTGACTACACTCGCTGTCCATCTATCTATCTATCTATCTATCTATCTATCTATCTATCTATCTATCTATCTATCTATCTATCTATCTATCTATCTATCTATCTATCTATCTATCTATCTATCTATCTATCTATCTATCTATCTATCTATCTATCTATCTATCTATCTATCTATCTATCTATCTATCTATCTATCTATCTATCTATCTATCTATCTATCCATCCATCTATCTTTCTTTCCATCCATCTATGTTAAAAATGACACACTGAACACTATGGCTTTCTCTTCCTTTCCTATCCTTACCTCTCTACACTCTAATTTTGACATCATAGAGAAGATGAGGAGGATTGTTTTTTTCAAACCCACCTCATCAGGAAGGTGATCGAATGTAGGACGTGGTGTCTTCTTGTTAACATAAAGATGGAGTGCGGATAAGTTGGTGAATCGTTACGAGGAGACAGTTGTTGAACATGTTTGAAATCTGCAAAAGTAATTGAAATGTTGGGTATGGTGTTACAGTACCATGACTAACATTATAAGGAAGTCCAATTATTAAGCTTCATGGCACATTTGAAGCCTGTCCTGATAATCAAAATCCTATATCCTGTTTTTATCTGGCCTATTGTAAAGTACAATATTATATTATATTTTTGTTATCCCCATCCTATATCATTTCCTTTTTCTCGCCTATACAAAGTTAATTACATCCTTTTTTCTTATCTTTCTATCCAGTTGCTACACAGTCAATTTTGAAGTATTAGAGTAACAGTTCAATTTAAGACCATTTCTGAGTGAATAGGATCCCACTCTTACAGTAATTGGTGTCAAATTAACTCTTTCCACGCTGTTATCATTTTAGATAAAATTAACTCTAAATAGAGTAAAGAAATAAGAAAAGAAAATGGCGGTGTTAAGATTTGCATTGGTTATAAAATGACAAGAGGTGGGCGGGTCTTATACTTTAGTACTTTTTAACGCCCTGTCTTTTAACTACAGACATTTTCACAGTATAGGGATTATACTCCTGATGCTGTTGTAGTAACTCAGAACGAGTTCTCATACTTTGACAATGCATATTTAAAACTGGAGAATTCATACAAACTTTTAAAAAATCCTTTCCTGTAGCCTTTTCCTACCCTGTCCAGTCATATCCTTTCCTTCGTAAATCCAAACCTGGCCTATTGTACACTGTCCTCTCCTTTATTATAACATATCCCATCATATTCAATTATATATCCTCTCCTATATAATACAAGTTCTTAAAGCCTATTCTATCCTATCTATTGTATTTTATCCTGCTCTATCTGTCCTGCCCTTTCCCATATCCTACTGTATCATATGTTGTACTCGTTTGTCCAATAACCTAATGTATTTCATCCTGTCCTACCCAATTCTTTACATTACCCTATAATGTATCCAATGCTGACACGTTAGGTACTTTGTCCTATCCCTTTTTCTTTCCTATACTATCTCGTCCTCTTCTCTTTGCCCTCTTCTCTTTGCCCTACTTGTCCTGTGCAATGTCCTCCATTGGAGAGGAGAATATATAACCATATACTAAATATTTTATAGTCTTCCCTTTTGAGATTGTGTCTCATGTGTGCAGAAGATGGGAAAGATTGAATGAGATCCGATGTAAATCATTTCAATAATTGTGCACGTCTCCAGATGGGATGTATTTTAAGTACACTGCATAACCACGTGTGCTTAAAGGTCTCCCACATTTGCGTGCAGTATGGCATTTCTGGCAGGGATCCACTGCTATATGATCACTTATTTGATTAAACATTATCATGCTCAGCAGGACAGTGGCGCTCTAAGAAGGGCTGCTGAGGTATAGCTGCTGACAGCAACAGAAAAGGCCCGGTGAATCATGCAACGGTTCTGCTGTGGATGTGAAAGGGAAGATGTGCCCTCCTTCGTTTAAGTTCCTCATGGGCAATTAGCCTGAACAATGTTTCTAAGTATAAAATAATTCAAATCTTAAATGTTATATTTTCTCCTCTCTTTCAGTGCTTTGCTCCCTTTTAATGGTTTTATTCTTCCATCCTTCCAACATGTTGAAAAAAGAGAGAAATAAGGCTGTGCTGGGATTCGTGTTCAAATTTACAACAGAAATTGTTCAGTTGATTTTATTTTGACGTCTTAAAACTCTGCTATGGATATTCACCAATCAATTCTAAGAGGAGATATCCACCAGTTGGCGTATACATTGAGCATTCATATGCTTTTATAAGCAATCGTTATTAACTTATTGATTTGCTGCACGGCAATGGCTCAGTGAATACATGTAAGGAGTTGCTTGTGACACAGTCAGACAATTATCTCCTATCTCTGCAGCTTCCCTTGGCAATACAGAGTATTTTAAAGTCTTTTTACTCATTGTTTCGCTTTTACGGCTGACAACTTTAGTGTTGCGATTCACCGTCACCGTTCTTACTACATTCTAGGTGCATTTGGAGGCTGTGTTCAGCAGGAAGGCTTTGATAAACCCATGGCACTACATTCTCAACACCAAAGTGCAGACAGACAAAGATAACGACTATCTTGAGAACACAGAGGAGCAGTTAGCTGCTAAAAGAGGCAGATATTTCCCTCAGGAGCTGGTGGAGACCAAACCGAGCTAAATCTAGAGTGATTATTGGAGATACATTTGCTAGGTCACCAGTAATATGACTCAAATTGAATGCTAACGCGGCTCAGTGTTTGTGTAGCTTGCTTGCTGTAACAGCTTTATAAATAATACATTTGTCAATGTTGTGATTATGACTGGTACTGCTGCCCTCAAGTGGCCCAAAGTCAGTTATTGTTGCTTTAAGTTATTGGTTCTCGGGTTTGAATTCATCAAGGCTCTTTAAGGATATCTAAGATTCAGATCATCAGAGCATTTCACAGCGCAGGTGGGCGTGTGTACTGTGTTGAATTTTACATCAGTTGTGTGCAGATCTGTCGCTGTCTAAGCTACTGCTGAGTAACTCCAGCATGGAGCTGAATCCATAGAGAATCATAGCCTGATGACACTTGGCAAAATGGCACACTTGTTATAGTCATTTTTATTTTGGGCAGAACAAGCTTGAGCTTAGTCATGTGCAAAGGGTTGATGCCTTTCAGAGCACGGACCGATGCTCCAACGGTGTCCAGCCCTGCTAAATCTCTGCTGGGTTATTGGCTGAGCCTGTAGGAAATAGCCATACTCAGCAGCTTAGTTAGTTTCCACCCAGGGCTGGATCTGAAAACCGGTGACACAGAACAGCCACGGGACAGAATCCTGGCTGGGAATATTAGCAGTGTTAAAACAGGTTACGCTCTGGCATTGCTTCAGAACAGCACATACAAGACGTGAAACGGAATGGTAAACTGTCTGACGGTGATTTTCACTCTTTAAAAAGCCGCACTTAGAGACAGAATCAAATTATGAAATCACAAAGTCTCTAATTAAAATTATTTAGTATCAGGGTTTGACATGAGTAAAGAAGCTATTTTAGCTGCTGCTGATATCTGGAAATGAATCTCTCTGGCCACACGGCACACACACACACACACACACACACACACACACACACACGCTACTGGCTGCCCAAAGTCTAAAGTTGTGTCTGAAATATGTATCTTATGAACAATTAAACAAGAAGAGCTTTTGTGTGTTTCTCTTGGCTTAACAAGGAAGAGAAAATAACTGCGAATAATATTATATTAAGTTGTGTGACGATCATAAACATAGTATACCACTTTTTTATACTGATTTTAAGATTATAAAAAAAAAACAGAACTCTGGAATTGTGGTTTAATTTGAAGTGTGTTGGAGAACAATGACTAAAAGTCCATAAAGATAATATTTATGGTAAATAAAAAGCTAAAGCATATCTTTCTAAACGCAGTACATCCTTAGTGAGACTGTGAAATGGTTACAACTGGTTGAGTTGTAAGTGTTGGGAAAGCAATGGAGACCTTGTAGTCGAAACGTCATTTACTGTAAAATATGATCCGTATTCAGCATCTATCCCCACAGTCTGTGTAGTGCTCTTAAAAGGGACTGTAGTTTTGTAGCCTTAACAATGGCCTGGTCCACTGAGCAGCACTTAGTTGTAGCAACTATCTGGCAGATCATTTTGGGCCATCCCTCCTTTTACATGGAGGAGCATTTCCTGGGAAACCTCAGATAACTAAAGCAATCAATTGAAATTTCATTCCTGCTATTTTTTTCATTTTGCTTTGTACTAAACTGTTTGAGTACTCTCTATCTCTCTCTGCCTCCCCATGGATTTTTAGATGCAGTTACTGTAGAAATTGGAATTCATTCTTAGTACGGAATCCATCGTTTCTATGCAGGGGAATCATTTTTAATATAGCTGTAATTTGGTCAATTTTGCCTGTCACATTTATATCGATATCATATCTAGCTCACAGTCTATGCTGTTTATGTAATAGAGACAAATTGTCACAATTTGCCAGGTTTCGACATTTTTGCAGAAGAAGTTCAGTGGAGAAGAGCAGTGGGTCCATTTGTTCCTGTAATGTTCCAATCTGCCAATACAAACACTGGATCATTATTGTATTTTATCATTTATGTATCAAAGTAAGATTCAATGAGCCTCATTTTATGAGTCCCTTTTTCCATGTCAATCTTTCTTATGCACAGCATCTGCTGTCAGAGTGCACTTTGCATGACACACGTCCATCATTTTGTGAGCATGAGTGTGTAGTAGGTTGGGGCTGGAGAAAGGTTGCAGAAATAAAGGTGAACGAAAGTACACTATGTAAATTAATGTTGTTGGAGGCCATTTCGTAAATCAGATTCTGACCAGCAGATGGGAGGTGGATCATTTCACACACTCATACATTAGGTAGGAAGCTGGTACATCTGTCTGCCTGTGCCTGTGATTGCATAGAGTTAACCAGCGTGGGTTTGTCTCAGTGAGCGGAACCCAAGAGATTGTAAAACTTGATTCTCATTTACAAGCTTTGAATTCCAAATGACCCTCATGATCGGTTTGGACGATGACAGCCTACCACTTCTAGTAAATGTTGGGGGAAAGAGCTATATGTCCTCTGATTTCCATCGTCGCTACTTCATCTTTCTCCTTTTCATGCTGCTCCTGTCCCCATCTTTACAATGCAGCTTGCGAACACTTACGAGTCAGGCATATAAAAAAAAAAACACTAAAAGAAAAGAAAAAAAAGGTTATCTGATTGATGTTAGGCCCACACTTTAATCGAGAGGAGTGCTACTTCACCAGCGTATCCCCACTCTGAAGTGTTTGGGCTGTAGAAGAGTGCTGCAGAGGATAGACAGCATGTAGATCAATATCCTAGGAACACACCAGAGACATTCTATTTTATTAAACATTTTCCCATTAAGGCGCTGGGGCGAGTGTTGTAGATCACACCAACAAAGTCGTAAATCACAGACAGACAGCCGTATTGGAAACAACAGGCAAAATCAGAGGAGATTATCAAGAAACAGAAGATATTTGATGATGGTGCTATGGCGAGCCTCATATATCTTGTTCTCATGTTAGCAGACATTTCAGCTGAGGATTGGTTTCGTAACCATAAAGCATTACAATCATATCATATGTTCATCCCACATGAACCATACATCATGTTTTAGGCACGGCTCACTGGATAATCATATAGTATCTTTCTGATCTCATTTTCTACCAAAGAAAGTTCAAGGTTAAGTTGGTTTTAATTGTTGCCCATTGAAACCACACTCTCCTTGGTAGGCAATTTGACGACAAGTTAAGTCCCTTGCTAAGGGACTCTTAAAACACATACTGTAAGCTCAATGAGTGTACTGTCTGTACTTTGAGCCGATTTCAAGCTGCACACGCCAATATTTTTTCGTATGTATTAGCAATCTATTAAATGGTTTTGTGTGGTTATGTGAAAGGTAACACAGATGTGACAAAACCGCAGAACTATCACCAGCCTTTGCAGTTCCCCTGAGCTTTACGAGTCTTTCAGCTCATTGTTTTGTCTTTACAACTGAGACAAAATACTGTTTTGGTTGAGTTGAGGAGTGTCCCTGCGCTCATCAACCTTGTTTCCAGCAGCAGAAGGAAGCTAGCCTGGCTCCGCCCGCCTGCCTACTTCCGGCCAAATTTAATTTTCCCTTCAGTAGTCAAATCCCTTCTGTACAAATGAAATGAAGTACGATGGTCTGGTTGGACCAGGCTAGAAGGAAGCTGTTTCAACCAAAAGAAAACTCTGAAATACTCTGAAAACTCTTAATATGTCCAAATATGTTAATATTTCCATCAAGAGGTGATTGAAATGAATTGAGCTTAAAGGAGAGTAAACACTAGACTTGCATTCTTCGGAAAGGAACGTAAATAAATAACTGTTTAGTGGGAATTAATATAAGTGTGTACAGCTTGTTTTGCTGCGCCCAGGTGGTAAAAAAAACAGACTACCTCTTTAACTGGACACACCGCGGATGATACAGTAGTATCATTTTTCCCAGTTAAAATCTTTAACACAAATACAATCTTGCCTTCATAGCTCTTTTTGTAATAACACTATTCTCAAAGTAGCACATTGATAACAATAATTGATTGATACAGCTTATATGTTTTAATAAATAAATGAAGAGATGTCTTGTTTATGTTGTTAAAACTGGTATTCTTCTCTTCCTCCAAAATGTGCCCTTGGTGGGTTCATATATTCAGAAATAAATAAATAAAACATTTTCTTTCTGGTGCTCATATTCACAGAACAAGATAGCAGGTAGGGCTAGAGTGCGTAGCCCAGGGCCGTTGCAACACAACAGATGGCTGTTGCTGGGATCAAATCTGTTACTGTTTGGTTGCAGGGTGTTCTCCTCAAGCACTGAACCACCCTGCCACCCAGTTTAGATTGTACTTTGTTGGCAGCCATTTTTGTAAAGCATATGGGAGGTTGTTGTAATTGCATAGGGATTGTATGTAAGAGAGAAAGCCGGTGGAACTGCCTGTACAATATGTTCTGCTCATTTCCTTTGTACTAACCAGATATGAATAAAGTCAAGATCATTTTTTTTAGAAAGGCCATTAAGAAATCAGGACTGTACAGAGAACAAATAATTGAAAGATAGATGAGAGAGAGGAGACACAAATAACATAGTCAGACTTTCATGCTAAACATGCTGTCAAGAAAAGAGAAATACCTCACATCCCCCTTTTCCGTTCTCCTGTGCCGTAAACATTTTGACAAAGTGGTGATTTAGAGTTATTGTTCTGCCCCGGTCATTGCAAGTATAGATGAGAGTGTCTACTATAATGCTTACGACGTAAGATGTTAGCGTCTCCATTACTTTTCGGATTATGTTGATTTGGTTTATGTTGCATTTTATTTGTGCATCCTCCAAGGATGTTGGAATAACACAACATAGATTGAATGCTCCAGTATTATCATTCCATATTTGCTATTCATATCCATGTTTTCACAGCAGTCTAATCCAAATGCATATTTAATATGCCGCGGACAGTCAGAGTTTCTGAGCAGACTATACGTGCTCAGGGCCACAGGGAGGTGTTGCCTGCTTTCTCTGTGCTGTTTGTTGACAGCGGCTTGATGAGAATGGGGATAGTGCTAATTTATATCACAGGGCACAGAGCAGTGCTACACATGAAAACAGTTTGTGCTTACATAAATAATGATGTTTTTTTTACATCACAATATTACATCAGTATGATACTATACTGTACACTAGTGTTGCAATTATGTCCAACTGATGCAAGCCGTGTGTAGTCTATTTAATCACTGGGGATGCCAAGTTATTTCACCAATGAGGACAGAAACAGTATAAAACTGTCAAACTGTTTCAGTGCATCACATTAGCCGAAATAAGTGTGATTAAAAACAGATGCTAAGATCTGAACAATGCTCATTAAAATACACTATTGTAATAGTATAGGCCAGGGAATGGCCCACCTGTTTCTTATTTGCCAAAATGTTTTGTGACTCTGGACCAAAACTTGATAATTACATTTCTGTTTTCATTTGTCTAACAATCTTCCATAGTGCTAGATAAAAAAAATATAATTATGGAAGAAGGGGTTGTACATCACCAGTCACCAGAGTGCTCAAATGACGGTACACTGCATATCAAAGCTCTCAGGTCACTGTTGATTCCTTACTGCTGTTTCAGCTGAATTTCCATAGCATGGCTGGCCTTGTGTTCCATGATGGATGACAAATAAGGCCTTGCTTTCATTTAGCTCTGTCTTTTCCCAAACTACAAAACAGGTCTGTAACACTAAGCTGTCTGTTAAATTCCAAAGCTTGCATCCAAGAATCACACCTGAGGATTTTACATTGGAGGATGATTTTAGTTGTTCAATACAATTCTTTAACGTCATTTTTTAAAGACACACTTTGAAATACTGCCCTCATTTTTCTGACTTATTCTCCTGTTGTATTCCTTACTGTTTGTATGAAAACGTGTATGGTAAATGTTTCTGAGTATTTTATTTTAAAATATTTACGTGAGTGGTGCAATGTCCCATAGAGATCGGCCAAATATGTGTCCATTGGATAATTGAAGTATACATAGGGCACTTAAAATTATTTATTTATTTCACAGGTTCACTGTTTTTATGTTCACTATAATAACTTTAACAAACCTATTGTACTATTATTCTACATATTTGCCAAAGTAAAACAAGACAATGTTACGTAAGTTAGTAATTTAGTTAATCAAACCTTTATTTCTCCTCTGACCTGCAGAGATTACAATTACATTGTCATATTTGGTCAGAAATAGATTAAGAATATTAAAGTAAATTGAGTAAAGCTGCTGAGGTGTTAGGCATGTTTTACTTTACTGATTGAATAATACAGCTGTCTTTTCTTCTTGTAATGAACACAGTATTTGATTGGTGCATGTATAAGTGTGCCCACCTGGAAATGTTCAAAATGCCAAAACACATAGATAAGGAATTGTACTTTTGAAAATGTGCTCAATAGAACTTCACCCGCTATGCCAGTGTTTTGGTAAGATTGAAACCTCATAGAACACGAGACCCCCTTGCGATGTTATTCTGCCCTCTCTCCTTCTCTAACTCAGCAGTGTGAGTAAGCAAAGCCTTGCAAGGTGAATCTGTCATGTCTGCCTGCAGGTCACATTCATGACTCAGACCCCAGCCCACAGAACCAGCTGTCATCAGTTCAATGCTCACCTCAACACCAACAATGTCACTCTATTGTCGTGAACACTTTAACAATTACGCAAACAAACGTGCATTTTGCTCCCATGTGCCTACACAATAATAGTATGGATGTTTGTACTAAAGACAGTCTCAGTTCACCTGCACAAATCATATGCACCAGCTTCAGATCTCACAAAAGGTTTGATTTCCCCTGGCTGAGCTCACATTATAATCAGAATTGCTGGTATTCTGGATTTAACCACAATTTTAAAACTGGCAAGAACATCCTGAAACGCCATCCCTCCCACAGCTAACTGCTCCCACCTGCCAGCCACCATAAAAGAAAATGGCCAACCAGTAATTAACATTAAAGTCATGCACGATGGGGTTCCACCAGCGCAGGTTACTTTTGGCAGAAATGTATGCTCCCTAGTCCCTACCCACTAAAGCAGGTGATGCGCCCCCAGAGCGCAGTGCTTGAATCAACAGAATGTCTCAGACGCTGCCTCATCATTGTACACCAGATGCACAGGAGCCAAGCGTTTTTTTTTTTGCCAAAACCAATTGCAAGGAATGTTATTTTCCTGCTGTTGTCACAAAATACAAACTGCTATCTAATCACAGAACTCATAACCAAGGATTAAAAATTTAAAAACCAAGTCTAAGGTTTAGGCTATGCGATTAGTATGTGTTTCTGGGTGTATGCATATGGATGGGTTTCTAATGCGTTTTGGTGTACAGTATGTCTCTATTTATATGTATGTTTCAGGTTCAGGTTACTTAATTTTAAACCGTATAGGTACACTTCTTATGCAGTTTAGGATATGTGTATATGTTTGCTTATGTAGTTTTGCTGTAGCAAACAGCCAATCAGCTGTCATACACCATAAAAGAAAAATACCTACCGTATGTGTCTCACTGCTTGTAGTGTTAGCACGGATTTGTATTTTGACATTCAAGATAAAGTTTCCTTTAGCGTTTAATCATATTTCCCACTTTCCAAAGCTACAAACCCTTTGTCATGTCCCGTGCTACATCTCCTCATTTCCCCAGCTTAATTGGAACCGGTGTGCCCTATACCATAACAAACAAATCATTTACAAACACCCTTTTTCTTAAAGGTAATTTGGATGCATTGGCTTCACTCTTATTTTTCATCTCACCACATAGAAAGAGTTCTGCCTGGGTGCTTAGCCATAGTATTTATAGGGAATGTCATCGGGTCTATTTACTTGGTCTGTCCCCCTTGCACTTTCCCATACATAGATTAAGCTTCAGAGGCTGCCTCCTGGCAATTAAATCTATCAGAAAGGCAGCAGCGAGTGCTCAGTCAGACCGTTCCAATAATTGCAATTTGAATGAATATGGATTTAAACGCTCTGACAACACACAGCCTGTTATTTTATAACTTTGAAACTAGGAAAAAAAAAGTTTTCTCTTGTCATATCTTGTTTTGGTTGGTTGTCCCTCCCTCCCTCCTTTAGGATGAATTGAAACAATGCATTTACCATTCTCTTTCTTTTCTGTTTTTCAGACACATAGAGAACTGGACAGGATTGCAGACTCTGAGAGACGTGGATATGGAGCTCTACACTGGACTACAGAGACTGTGAGTGTTGTTGATGCTGTTATGTGGAAGGGAATGAGGGAGAACCAATGATTGACACATCGCTGTGTTTTACTCCCACTGTGTATCGCTGGTCTGGAAAAGAACAGTGGAACCTGTACCACTGTTAATCCCTGTTTCTATGAGGACTGCCTGCCTGCTCCACTGCAGAGAGAGGCCAATGCTTTCGGTCCTCCTTCATATGAGCAGTATAAGTCAGCTCAGATCACAAGTGTCTGCCGCTGCAGCATCATCCGCAACGCATCAAGATTTAATATCCGATACTTTCTCTGAATGTGACACAGTCCCAGGCTAGGGGGGGATGACACGGTGCTAGTTGAGGCGGGGAGAAAGAACACAACACAAGCGGATGTTTGAACAAGCTTTTAATTATCCACGGTCGCAACATCTTCGCTTTGCTTTAGCCACTGATCAAATAAGGCTAAAAAGCAGCAGGGAAAATTGAATTAGGGGTCCCTGCTGTTGAGTTGTGTTTTGTCTTTTCTCTCCACCTCTCAAAGCAATGTTACGCTACTTTCCTGCATCGCTACCGTGCAGTATGAGGCCACATCCTTTTACATTCTGCCCGTTTCGCCCATTTCCTCCCTCAGTTGCTGCCACCCGACCTCAACTCCCTCTTCAATTCTCTCTCTCTCCCCGAAGAGAACAGTATTCTCTTTTGCCCACCAAAGTCAGAGCTGTCCCCCCCCCTGATCCCCCTTGATCCCTTCATCAGAAAGGCCAAGTGCAATATCTCCACCACTAAATTAGCATTTTTCTCATTATCACCACCGCCTCTCCTGTTACCTTGTCTGGGGACACTGGCTCCTCCCGGGTGGAAGTCAGGCCATAACCAGGGAAGGCTGCTTGTTATGCTGTATTGTGGGACTGTTACTAGTATGTGCTAGGATATCACACATTCTCTCATTTAACCTCGTTAAACTCATGTAATTGATTTTAGTAAAAATAGCTGTATATAGTATATAACTTTACATAACATGCCCGGAATAAGAAGCTGACTCATTTATTATTTATCAATAGTTGAGCTTTAGTTAACACTAACAAGATGATATAAGAAAAGCATTGTATTTGGTTACCTTTAAAGGCGAAGATGGTTATGGTGTGTATTCAAATATGTTATCCATTTATTTATTCATACATGTACAAGTAATGTCAACAGATCCCATGAAAGCAAAACCGATAATGCATAAGTCCATGAACATATTCTTATTTCTCCAACCTTTCTGTGGCACTCGGCCCCAAGTCGGGCACTAAATAAGTCTTTAAAAATGCATCTGACATTTATATAATGTTTTTTATAAAGAGTGAAATACAATTTCTCAAATTGTGAGTTAAACAAGAGAAAATTGTCTATTTGTTTAGGACTATGTACAGCCACAAATGAATACACATTTCCGGGCACTAATTGGTTTTTATTGTGTAATTTCTTGGCAGAGAGAAATATCACGCTTTGTCCACATAGCATCTACGTGGTATGGTGCGAAATAACAAGTATCCTGTGTAGCTGTAAAGTAATTGACACCTTTTGTCTCTAATGGACTATCTAGACAATAACCAGACGTATCACTGTTATTCTGATGCAACAATATGCTAAAATCAGTGCCTTTATTTTATATTTTGTGTGGCGGTTACGAGTTATGATTGAGCACAATTCCGGCCTTACCTGTTTGCGTAGATTTCTATCTTGCCTTTTATTTTTTATTTGGACACAACCAGTATAATTACAGAAGACAATAGAAGTAGTTTGTCAGTTTTTTAAGACATTTAAAAACACCTATCAAGTTAAAACAATGTTTTGATTGGAAGAAAAAAAGTGAATAATTAAAAACCTTGAATTGTTAACACATTCCGTTTAAACTCAAACGCACAAAATAAAAACAATCAGAAATTTTTATGTTCAAGGTGATTGTCATTACTTTTGGGAGGCTTCTGGAGTAGACTTGGAATTAAACTGTTTTTAAATGAACTTCCAATTCACACTTTGTGAACTTCTGGGTGATGAAACAGAAATGCCACCTCCTAGTCAAACAGCACAGAAGCATGATCAGACTCTTAAAATGTAATAGGCCCCAACAGCTAATCAGCACACTGCGTTATGAGGCCCTCACTGATATCATTGATGACTTCTTTGGAGAGAGGCATCTGTGATTACAAGATTACAAGTCATTACCATTGTAACCCAGAACAATGGGTTTCCAAACTTGGGCCACTGGGAAATACAGGACTCCTTGAGATGATTCCTCAGGGGGCCCCCCAGCAAAATGAGGATCAGTTTCAGTTTTTATAATCTAGAACTATAATCACATATTTCACTCGCTTTACAGTTAAGAAACACAAGTTCAGAAATCTTTTATCAAATGGTCTATGAGACTTCAAATTTCACATTTTAAAAACTGCACACTGAAAAAAAATAATTACGTAAAGAGATACACAATGGTATGAATACAAATTGTGAGACTTCTATACAAGGAAGGGGGAGCAGAGACACACGCACAACAAAGTGCACCCACAATAAGAATAGAAGCATTCAAAATGGACTTGCTGCAGTTACATGATCATAACTCTTTGTGCATGTGTTTGTATGTGCCCACGCTGTAATCTTTGTTTGTGTGCTGCTTTCATCACAGTCTCCTCTGCATTTTATCATTTCAGAACTATCATGAACTGCAACCTGAAGGTGATCCAGGCCCGGGCATTCGATCAGAACCCACACCTACGCTACATGTGAGTAAATCATTTACAAACTATGCTTCCCCATGAACCTCAGAACATTTATTATGATCTGTAATACTTACGGCTTGCTGCATGGTTGCTACAGCTGAGTTAGTGTTGAGCAGAAGATGATGCAGTTGAAAGAGACTGGCTTCGAGGGGGGAATTGTGGCACTGCCATTACTGCTGCAACAGTCGCACGTATAAAATGACACATCCATTATTTGCCTTGGATAATTGGACTCCTATCTGCCCTGGTTCTTTGTGCTTTCGGTAGAGCGACATGCCAAAGACGCAGATTCTATTTAGTCTGTGCTTGCCAAAATGGACAATTTGTCCAGGAGTGCGAGCATCAGAGAGCTGGGCGAAGAACAAGGTAATTTCTTTAACAAAGGCTGATCTGTCGCCCCCTTATGACAGCCTGTTTTTCACCAATTTTCCAGGAGTAAACACGGTGAAGAACTCAGTCACAGTCTTTTTACCTGAACACATTGCCATTTGCAATTTCCAGTTGTCAGCCGAGAGGCGGCGAGGTCTCTCTTTTCTTCCGTGGATTACTGCTGTTAGACTTTTATGTGTTCACCTTGCACTTGTGAACTTGTATGTATGTGTGTGTGTGTGTGTGTGTGTGTGTGTGTGTGTGTGTGTGTGTGTGTGTGTGTGTGTGTGTGTGTGTGTGTGTGTGTGTGTGTGTGTAGGCGAGAGAGAGGTGGCAAGCAGTGGTTCAAGATGAGGCTGCTGAAGTCAAATTGGGTGTTTGTCATTACGAGAGCGTGTCTGTCTTGTTACCTAGGGGGTGCACAGTGTGTAGACTTCTTTAAAAAGGTTTGCGCTGCGTGTCTCTGTATGCAGCCAGGAGACGGGTTGAGCTAATTGAGCTCATCAACCTTTAATGAAAGTTATTTAAATCGGCGCTTCTCTTTCATTTTCTCCCCGGAAAATGGATTTGCCCAGAGAGGCTAAAAAAACAACTAGATTATTGTAACAGTCTCACTTCTTCACCCCTTCTTCTTACTAAAGAGCCGTGGCAGGGGATAGATCCTAAAAATGTGTAAACAAAATAAGAAAATATTGGGTGAGTGGGTGATGCCTTTTTTTGTTATCGTAAATAAGAGCTGTGAAGTCCAGAAGTGATTATAATATTGCAAACAATTGTAGATTTTTTCCAGAAAAGTATTGATCTACTTTTTCTTATACTCCCTTTGAAGATCCCATACTATAATGACTATGAAATTCTCTTTAGATCCAGGCTCACACTGTGATAAATGCTGTTCTACAAATAGAAAAAACAATTCATCAAGTGAGTTCCTGTGGATCCACCACTACATTTTCTAACTCTCCAACACGGAGGCATTATGCATAATGATCAGTGAAAGCCCCACCCCAGACAGGCCTTCTTTTTGTGGTCTCGTTAATGCAGATGGATGGTTGCTAGGTGACACTGACGATGATGATGTCAAAGAAGATTAATTATTAGGCCTAAACTTAGCTTCAGAAGGCCGACCTCATTGATGTGTGTGTCAGACAGGTCTGCTAAAAGCCCCGCTGCCATCAGACGCTCAGCGGGTCGCCGCTTTGTGAGGAGAGCTGAAGCTACACTCTCCTCATCACTCATTCAGGCCAAAGCCGGAGAAATCAGACAAGTTACAGCAGAGATCTTGTGCTATACAACGTATGACTGTCATTCACAGCTCCCCGAATGTTCAATACACTTTCTTCTATTTTGTGTTTTAATACAGGTTTCAAGCATTGTTTTGAAAGTACAGTATGTGTTTCTAACCTTGACTCCACAATTGGCCATTAGCTGAATGCCTTATCAGAACAGCTTTTTTTTTTTTAAACACAATCAACAGTCAAGGGGCTAAGGGCAGAGGGTGTCATTATGTGAACGAGCTGTGAAGCCTGGTGACGCAAATTGCTATGTGTGATCTATGGCTATATATAAACAAAACTGATTTGACTTGATTTTAATCGTAACATAACTAGACACGGCAGGCCTGTCAAGCATTGGAATTCTCTCAGCATGTTGAAGCAATGTGCGTGGGTATTTAGTGAGAGTGATTCTCTGTATAGAGTTGGCTATATTTGGTGGTTTCAGGAACAAACGGTGTAAGGAAACACAGCCCTAACACAAACAACATATATGTATGTGTCAAGCTAACTTGCTCTCTACAGAGTATGTAAATGCCAGCAGCGTTAGGCTATATGTTAAAAAGTGAAAAGAAAACTAAAAAAGCTACAGGTGGCATATGGTCAATAAGGAAAAATAAACAAACCAAAACAAAAACAAACTATGGAACAACTTTTACATTAACTTTTTAGACCCCAATGTGCAGGTCTCTGTGTGAACCAACCCACAGCATTGACAGCCTGACAGATATCCCAACAAACAAACAAACAAAAGCACACCACAGCTAACAAGCTCTACCAGGCTGGAAATTCGGAGAAAAAAAACATCGGCTCGGTTTAATGGAAATGAACTCAACTACACTTAATATCCTCCCCCCCCCCCCCCCCCCCTGTAGCCTTGTTTATTTTCATAGGGGTCCTTGTCAAAGCATTAGTGCTGTCATTATGAGGTGACCTCTATTGGCACGCTATGTTTTATTTGAGCCTAAAATAAACCCAATTGCAGTTTTCCATAGCCAGAGAGACACTGTTGTTGTCATCGGAGAGAAGTGGATGCATAAAGGGAGCAGCAGATTTAATCCACGCCACAGCCAATGTGTTCAATAACCCTACAGAACAACCTCTCATTTTGTACCAAGACATGAGACATGAGTAGCAGCCCAATGACATAAAGGTGAATACAAAATCCTGCAAGCCGATACAAAGCCTCCAGAATGTGATTAACTTTGCAGCTCTAAATCTGTGTGACAAACACTCATGACACAAATATTTGAGCAGCGCTCTGAGTTAAGGTGCTTGCGAAACATGCAAACAAATAAATCAACATTTACTCTTTTAGATACCTAGCTGATGCTTTTCCGGGGATTGAATTGCAATTAGTGTTACAAAGCTGAGATTCCATGACCACAGTTTCTACAAGCAGCCAGCAGTCACTGCGCCCAGACAATCAACAACAAGCTCGTAATGTCTTTTAGTTTAATGTTGAGATTGAGCAAAAGAGTCCGAGCAAAGTTGAATAGCACTCATGAGTAAGAACAGCTTCAATCCCCTAAAGTTTGCTATGTTATCATATGTGTACCCCTCTTAGCATATGCTCATTTTAAATACATCACACAACAAATGTATGAAGGACTGCAGGACTCATTACCCGATCTTCCCCCCAACTCCCCAAAATAAGATTTGTACTGACTAAGTTTATATTCAAGACCCACATAACTGCTTTGAAGGCTCTACAGTTTACTAATTAGACGAGATATCTCTGTTGCCAGAGCTTGTTTAAACATGATACATTCACTTGATTTTGGCTGGACAGCATACGGGAAATGCGTTCGCTTACTTGACCCATATCTCCAGTGCAGATTATTGACCAAAGTTTGCTACACATTGTGTATTGATATTCATTTAATTAAACACATTTCTGTAGTCGAGCAATTTGAAAATGTGTCTGTGGGATATCTTTTTTTTTTTAAAGAGGCGCCTCATCAAGTAAACATATTACTGTGTTTGTGTCAGTGGCACCAGTGACTCAGCAGCGAAGCCCATCTCACCAATGGTGGCTGGAGAAAGTGATGAATGAGCCCTGTAGTTCTTCAGTACCATAAAGGGACATACAAGGGACAATCACTAATACTTTGCATAGTCATTTGCAGGAAATATCAATAAGCAGAACCATTAAATCCACAGTTACATCAATGGCTGCTGAGAGTTCACTGTTGTGTTCTATTTCATGCATGTCCAATCTGATCCATGGACTGCCCCGAATGTGTGTCAGAAAAACCTTGCAGAGTTTCATTTTCACGGTAGCATAGATAGATAGATAGATAGATAGATAGATAGATAGATAGATAGATAGATAGATAGATAGATAGATAGATAGATAGATAGATAGATAGATAGATAGATAGATAGATAGATAGATAGATAGATAGATAGATAGATAGATAGATAGATAGATAGATAGATAGATAGATAGATAGATAGATAGATAGATAGATAGATAGATAGATTGGATTGGGGCAATTCACATGGCTTTTAATCACAGAAAAACAATACATTTTACAGTTTACTTCACATTCAGTGAAATAATAAGGTAATAACTGATAACTGATAACAATCTGCTCGCTAAAAAGAATTGAATAAACTACTGCAATTTTTAATTGCGTCATTCCAAGCACAATATAGAAGTAAACCCACCAGAATCACTATTATGTTATTGGTTCTGTAACACAGAAGAATATATCAGTTACCCCAAAACTTGCTGGGAAGGTGCCTTCAAAAGTCTTTCAATAGTTACCTTGTCAGAGTGGTTCTGCAGATGTATTGTTGTTGTCATTGTGTCAGAAATTGACTTCTTCACCGGATCTGTAACACCTGATTGGCAATAGGATTTTACTCTTATGTGATGGTCGAGATAAACGACAAAAGCCCTTATGAAATGTCTCCAGATACTATGGAAGCTTTATTCTCCTTCAGAATGTTCTTTGAGATTAGACACGCATGCACACACACGCACACACGCACGCACGCACGCAGGCACACACACACACACACACACACACACACACACACACACACACACACACACACACACACACACACAAACGGTGAAGTCTGAGGCTTTGTGCTGTTAGTCTAGGATCCTGCATTGCCACCATGCCAGCGATCAAGGTAAAGGACATCATCATGTCTAGGGCCGCGGTGGAGATTTATTTTTACGGCGATTAATTGTGTTATCACAGCGTGGCAATGAGACTTTACTCAAATTGCTTCATTATTATTAAATCATTATTGTTTATTGCCCGCTACATTTCAGTGTCTCCCACGCTCGCACAGTTACGAGCTCGTGTCTGAGAAGCGGTGATATGACCTTGCTTCGCTTGGTCAGGCAGGCAGAGGCGGGGTGCCATTAAAGAAATGGTCACACAATGCAGGCTTGTGCTCCAGCAGTTTAAAATGCATCCCTTTCACCTGTGCTTTGTTGTAGGTTTACACTGGATCAGTGGCCCTTAACACAGCATCACTCATTTTACTGGGACTTGTGTCTTGAATATACAAAACAATGCTATTTTTTTTTTGGAAATGAAGCTATAAAACGGAATAAAATCATTGCATTGTTCTACTAGAGATACTGTTAGCCAACGATGAGATAAGATATTTCTCATCCTTAAAGCTCTTTTTCTTTCAACAAGGGAGAATTTCATTAGTTTCAGTAAATCCTGTTGCTTGTCGTTGAGTCACACACTCACACCCTTTCTTGTTAGACTCATGGTGGTCAGAATGATTGGTATCTATTTTCCAGCTCCTTGCTATGGTATTCTGTCACAGCTGCTATTCTTTGCTATTGGACATATGATTCAATCTATGTTTCATGTCTGCAATTAAGTCCTTGTGAGACAATTTGTTCTGGGCTGGTCAATAATTAATATTGTCGGTGGGAGTGCACATGATGCACAAGCCATCAGAAACACGTCTAGTGGGGCTATATCTAAACACTTCCGAGGCTAATACATTCACACACTATGCATTAAATTAAAGTCACAAATGACCCACAATGCAACACTCGCTACAGGAGCCAAATTGGTAATACTCTCCATTCAAAATAATGACCTGCTGTTGTGAATAAGTAATTATCTATTCCACAAATATATTGCATGCATAACTGCTTGAAGTGCTGGAACGTTGTCATGTAATGTAACTTTATTTGAACAGGGACAGTGTACAAAAGAAACATTAACCTTGTTTAAAACAAGGAGAGATGCATTGTACCAGGCTTTAGCAAACTGCTATTTTCCACCTGTAGTCCCTGGTCATGGTCAGGATCAGTGACTTGCTTCCTCCTGAGAATGCTGTTTCATGTTGTGTTGCCCTCTTGTACATAGCCGGGCTGACCCCAGTCTTTGTCTTAAGCTTAGCTGCCTGGCTGCTTCATGTGTGGCATATACAGACATGAAAGTGGTATAACTCTTCTGACCTAACTCTATGCAAGAAAGCAAATTAGATAACTTCTCCAAATATTCCATCAACAATCACGTGTAACCTGAGGCAGAGTGACTTGTGTAGTCCGTCTTTGTAGTTTCAACAATGGCTTCCTGTTCTTCTGCCTCCCCTCACACACTCCCTCAGTGTGTCTGGGCACAGTGTTCTTGCTCTGTGACTACTCTATGACATCCATCTCACACACACGTTTTATCTGGCCACACAAAGCAGCAGATGGAGATGAAGTCTATCAACCCTTCCGGGGCGTCACTACGGGGTCTCGGGCTTTCAACTCTCTTCTTGCCACTGCTTGCTCCGGTCTTTCTATTTGATGCTGGCTGGCCGGCAGTGGCTCGGTGCGCCACGCTTGTCCCCGCCTGTGTCAAATTAAAGGTCAGCGTCTGGATGGTGAGGCAACTCTTCTCTTTATTCTCGTGCGGCAGAGGGAGAGGCCCAATAAATCTGGAGGGAACGTTGTCACGAGGGAGTCGGAAAGGTCACTCCCCCACAGGGAGAGGGAAGTGGAGAGATTCTCTCATTAAATCTTCCCTTGCTATGTGGGTTTTTTTTCTTAAAATTCTGCAAATGTCACTTTAATACTCGGGTCAGCTGGCCGGATATAGCCCGAGACCACCTTTAATTAGAAGTCCGATTATTCCCTGTTTACCTTTTGCTGGGGGTTTTAAACTCTCGGCTTTCTCTGCAGCATTCCTTTTTAAAATAGCCTTTCTTTTAGTCCTCATTCTGTGTCTTTTTCAAAATACTTACTCCTTCATGTTTCCCAGGTAGCCTATTCACTTCAGCTGGTGGCTGACTTGAAGATGAAATGGATACCTGGTTGACACCTGCAATCTCTGCAGTGTTCCGCCTAGGCGCCTCCACAGGCACATAAAAATAGAGCCGTGATCTCCGAGGTGCAAATGAATGCTAAAGCCTGATATACTGCCTCTGTCAAGCAATCTTACATTCACACTGGAGGCAGTCAGCTGACGCTCTGAGCCAGAGAAAAGCAGGAGGGGGGCCCAGTGTTATGATGGAGGTCATCTTGACCGAACACAGTGTGCTGCAGTTGAAGAGACTAAACTGAAGAGGAGTTCTGCAGACATTATGTTACCCTGACTTGTATAGAAAGGTTTTGAGAGTGTGTTAAATATGTCTTTTCACCTGGTCTCAAAGGGAAGAAGAACTCCTTTATTGGTATGAAATATTTATTTATTTCCTCTGACGACACCATAAACCATATGGAAATAAGAAAGTGGACGTTCCCATTCTGGATAGCTGCCATTTTGAAACAAGCTGGTGAATTTTTTGAGGATGTAATGAGACGTATTTTCCCGTAACCTAAGCCAGTGCTTCTTTACAGATGCTCTATTGTACTGAGGCTGCCTTCATGTTACAGTATGACGATAAAGCACAGTGCTGTTAACCCAGCATCAATGCTGAATTTATCTTTTCTGGAAAAAATAAATAACTTTGGTAAAAAACAAACATAGAAAACAATAGTGACAGTTCATCATGTATTAACAAGTAACGCAGTGACTCTTACTGAAGCTATTTCAATCTGTCACTGGCTATCTTGGAGTGTTTCTTTTATTTACAATGTCTGAGTCTAGCTGTGACCAAAGCCTAGTTGTGCCAGTTTTTTAATAAAACTGTTCAAACTTCTATCAGATACGTATCACACATAACACACGCAAATCTTTGAAGAATGCAAAAACCCTTTCTAAGATCATCAAAATACATCTACAGTACACAATGACTACTACGCTGTCAAATATCTACTACATTTTTCCCAAGAGGAACATGTTTTCCTCTGTATTTGGAGTTCAACAGAATCCATTAAAATAATTACCCTGCTCAGTTTGCAAAGCTGTTAAAGTGACCTTACATGTTTTGCTTCAGCGGGAGTCTTTGCTATTTTCGGAAATACATGATGGCTGTTCATTTTTCAACACCCTGTCCTCCCTCAATGTGCATTATTTTTCAGTTACACTTTGTCTTCTTGACTTGGCGTAAACATTCATTTCATTACGACTTCCATTCTACCATTCACGCACACTAAGGAGATTGATTAAAAGCTCATGAGTTATTTTCAGTTTTTCTATTTACAGTATAATTGTCTCGTATTTACACCACAATGGGCAATGGATCATAATGTATTGGGAGAAAACAAAGCCACTCCATGTAAAATCAGACATCCCAGGATCCCATTATAACCAGAATAGAGTGATCCATGTTTCATAACCACATTTTGCGACATTTGACTGTGAGAATGGCAGTCGAATGATGCTCCTTCCATCGAATCGTGGAATATTCGACTATTCGGGGTGCACATATTTGCATTGCATTACAGAGTTATGAGTTATTCCAGGAATCAACAGCAATGCAGCTGAAATCCCTCTGTATCTGCTCTTGCCCAGTGCACTATGTGTTGTGCTGGCGTTCCTGCTTTCCGAGTGTTTGTAATGAGAAGTTGCCATTGTGTGTGTGGGTAAAGGTTGCATGGACCTGATTCCCTCCCACAGGCCGACCTGTTGCTGTGCTCTGCCAGGGCTGAAGTCATGTGACTGTGGGAGATACACAATCTGATTGGGAGGTGAAGGGCACTTCAGGCTCTCTCTCTAATGTTAGACTTCGTAGTAGTCCGCCCCCACCATTTAAAAAAAAAAAAAACTCACCGCCCACAATGCACCACATGAAAACACTGTTCAGTGTGGGGCATGGACCGTGAGATGTGTTGTTGCTTTGCCAGCTGCAGTGTTGCTGCCGTGATAGAAGAAGCACACTGGTGATGGATAATGCAGACGGCTTTGCCCTCCAATTGGTATTCTAGAATGGTGTAATGGATATTTTCCAGCAAAGAAAACGTGACTTTTTCACTTAAAAAAAATAAATAAAAATGTAACAGAGAAGAAAAAAAACACAGAAGACGTGCCAGTTGAGCAGGACTCATGGCGAGGTCTATTTCCCAGATGTGGAAGAATGGGAGAACAAACAAAGCATTTTAAATTCAATTCATACATTTATACTGAGTTCTATTTTACATTCCATCCTCATGCTCGGATGCTGGGATGTGCGTGAGGCGCGGATCTCACTGTAAACGCAAACACAGAGGCTTGCCACCCTCTGATAGTGGTGTCAAGCAGCACAGTATCTGCTGGCTTTGTGGACTGCAGGGAGAAAACGCTCGGCTGCTCACAGGCCCGACTATCTGCCACAGCCTGACCATTGGGACACTCGCTGGTTTGTGAATAAAGTGCATCAGGCCATACATATATACCTTGGATCTATACTGCTTGTATTTGTTTGAAGAATGAGCTGTAGGGCCAGGCACATATTCTACAGAGCTTATTGTGCATAGGCTGATACATGCAGCTCAGAATACAACATAAACAAGTGACTCCAGTTGTATGTCAAACAGGAAGGCTTGTCAGACATGCCAACGGGCCAGAATACAGACTGACTCACTAAAAGATGTGCCAAATTCAATCCATAAAGCCCAAATATTGTTTGTATGTATGCATAGCCATTATGGTATAGTGAGGTATATTTATCCTGTCTGCCCAGTTGTCTCTGCCATTTGAATCCAATTCAAATATATCAGGGCCATGCAGAATAAGTATGACACAATTCTATACTTATACGTACAATATGTATATTTTCATCAGACCTCACAAAAATATCTCAATGTTTTGGTAATACGGGCTTTCCGAAATCTGAGCAACTACTTTGGTGAATATGGTGTTACCTTTAACCCATTGATGACTATGGCAATCTAGGATGCATGTCCTTAAAGCCACTACGAGTAAGTCGGCACGTTGGCGACACCTTTGAACAAAAGCGGTAGTATTATTACGACGCCAGCTGTCGTGAAGCTGTTTTCTAGCTCGTGCAGGGCGTTCAGATTCAAATAATCAGGAAGCAATATGGTGCGTGTCCGTGTGTTGAAAGCAAAGTGTGAGGGCACCGGACTCTTTTCGGCTCCGTGAGTCTATGGGTGACACAGCATCAACTAATGCCAGTAAGTGCTAAACACACCTGATTGCAATGAGTTGATGCATTGTCACCTCTCATGGAGCTGAACAAGTCCGTGTCCCCACACAAAGCGAATGAACGAGAGATGGCAGTTAGTTAGAATGGATCACGATGAGGTAATGTGTTTATGTTGTAAATAATGACTATTTCAGATGAATAATGGTCATCTGATGATGCTGGTGAGGCAAAGTAAACTTTGTTTTAGGAGGCTACCGCTCATTCATTTAGGAGTAAACACTGCAGTCTACGTTCGCTGCGTGAAATTGTGTATACGTTGCTTGGCAACGCCCTCCCGCCCGACTATCACTCTCCCTTTTCGCTTTTCTTCATCGCATTTTCTTTTTTTTTCTTTTATGGTTCAGCCCCGTTATCAGTCATTATGACGACAAACAACTGTCTCAAACAAGGCTCCCGCTCCCCTTCCCTCACCTGGAGGGATAGGCTTCTCAAATCGCGTAACTGCGCCACACTGAAATCTGTGACCAATACGGATATGTGACCATAGAGCATGCACGCGTGAACCGAAAATCGGACTGGGTGTACGACCAGATCAAATGCAGTAATAAAAACTATATAAAAACGTCTTTCTTTGCACTGATGGTCTCGTTTGCTGTTAAAGGTTATTTATGATTATGAGAGGAAACATGAGGCTGTTTAAAAGATATTTAAAAGTTACTCGTTGCCGCTTTAATGCCTGAGGGTTTTCTGAAAAAATAGTACGAATTGTCAAGTCTACCAAAACCTTAATATCTAAGCCTGTGTAGCACATAGAAACATGAAATAAAATACATTTAAAAGTTAAGGTTCACAGGTTTTATTTAAACATGCTCCCTTAGCGCTTACAAACCAACAAATATTTCTAAAAATCGTCAAAATTAGATGAATTAGAAAATTATTAAATATTGTTAATAAATAGATGCAATGTGTTGTGTGATTTTCGTCAGTAGTCTATAGTAGACCTTGATTCTGCGCACCAAACGCCACTAACTGTTCCGTCGCCGACATAGCCGGCGTATTTTTTTTATTATTTTGTTTTATTTTTTTATTTTTTATTTTTTTGATTGAAGTGATTTTCGGCAAACCACACAACTTTTGGGTGGTCACGTGGTCTTAAAAAAATCAACAAAACCCACCTCATGTGTATTTGAACCAATGACAGTGCATTCTATGCTGGGAATGCCATGAAAATTAGATAAAGTAATAATGCTGCGCGATGCAGCATCAGGCAGGAGAGCCAATGTGGCATCGCGCAGCAGCCGTCATCAATTTATTTATTTATTTATTATTCTTTCGGACAATTCCACACAATACACAATTTTCTCTTGCAAATATTCATACATCATACTTTGTGTTGTCCGAAGGGAGACGGAAGAAGCCAAAGGCTTATCAGGTCCCGCCCCCATTTTCATCAAATTCGGATTCAGATACACAGATTACTGTTACAAAATAAAAATAAAACAAACAAAAAACATTATTTTTTATATATATATATAGCTATATATGTATATATACATATATATACACACACACATATATATATATATATATATATATATATACACATACTTTTTTTTTAAGAATCTGCAGTCCAATACACAGTCAATTTTAATCTAATTGCTTAAGCTTTTAAAATCAGTTCAGCACAGTTCAGTTTTTCTGTGACAATGCCAAGTGTATAAAGTGTGAAGTGGCCTTGTATTTGGCCTGTTCCATTACTAAATGGGTTAACAATAGACATTATGTCAAAACTGGGATAGATTGGATTGTTTATGAGTCTATAACCCCCCCCCCCACCCACCCCAGGTTCAAAATCACTTAATGAATCCTAAAGGCTAAATTGCTAGATGAAAGTAAGCGTCTAGGTTGTGTTTGAGTGTGTGTTGCTCAATGTTTCTTTAAGGTCCTAATTACTTTTCTTGTTTAAATCGATCAACGTCCCTGCAAATTGATCTGGGAGCGTTGCATTGCAATGAAATGCTCGCAAACAAACTAAAAATAGAAATAGGGTGAAAAAGAGAGAAATCTGTTGAAAAAAAAAAAAAAAAAAAAAAGGCCCATGCATTCAGAGAGAGCCGGAGAGCATAGCCAGACTGTGGGGCCAATCTTTACATCCACATCAAAGCACCTTTTAAGAGCCTACTGTTTTATGATGGCTGTGCTGGTCCTGATACTGCAGTGGGTGGTTGTGGGGGTTGTGGCCAGCAACAGAAATAATGGCCTCGGTTAATCTGCAGTACAGGACATTACGTCTCAAGGGGACTCCGTGTCACCTGGCGTGACTTGGATCGATAGTGTCTGTAACACTGAGCTTTCTCCCATGCTGCCACAAGTTCAAACTCCCTCCACCGACAGTTCAACACATTCTCACCTTGCTGCATTTGCTCACCTGACGTCACTGTTTGAACTCTTGAGTGTTGAACAACCAAAGAGGGGGGAGGAAGGGAGTGAGGGAGATGATCGAAGCGAGACAACATTTTCTCTACCTGAGCGGAGCTGACAGAGCATGCTAAAAATAGTTAGCTTTCATCTCTGCAAAGGAGTGGTGTTAGGCTCCTCGCAGGAGCTCGTGTGCAGGCGCTCCGTCCCTCTTATATAGCCAAAGATGCTGGAGTGCTTTCAAGTCGCAGTGCACAGGGGTTGAACATGCTGCAGTATCATCATGATCCTCTCTCTCTCTCACAGCGTTAATGGTGTGTCTGGGACTATAAAAGCTGGAGTTGCAGCAGCAGCCATCTCATCTCAAAGGCATCAGCCAGGTCCCACTGGCCAGATGAAGTTCTCTGTTTTCTTGAGGCTAGTGCTTTGTGCCTCAATCGACTCCCCACCCCCCCCCACCCCCCCTTTGCTTCACTCTCAACCCTCTTCCATCTTCCATCTTCCATCCTCCCACATCACTCCCCACATCACTCGCCACTCACTCCCCCCTCCAACCCTGTGTGCACTGACAGACAGTTGTCTGGCTGAGGCCTGACATTGGGTGTACACAGGCGCCAAGCCCTCCGACACAAGGGCTGTCAATCAAACAACACCAGGCCAGGAACCCACCAGATGTATTTGGACAAGAGGATGAGGATCTCAGCCGCGGAGATTGCTATTTACTCTTCCACAGGGGGAGGGAGAGGATCATGTTGTTTCTGCCCAATCCGTGGCTCCGAGGCCTGCCCCTCTGGACGGAGCCTCCGACGTCTAAAACGTGAGAGTGTGGCACTGGGCTGATTTCTGCCTGACAGAGACAGATAGAGGTGACTGACTTTGATAATGTGCAAAAGGTAATAGTTTTTTTTTTTTTACCGTTCTCTGTATCAAGGGAGGCTGATAAGATGGCTGGATGCATGGTGCTTTGGAGTCACTGTCTGTTTCCAACTCCACACTCCACACTCGAGGCAAATTTGCAATGCTGCAATATTATAGGGTTCAGCTTTACTGTAATCACATAAGGTGGAAAGAATAAACAATGTGTCCACATTAACCCACCGTTGGTTGCAATCATCCTCTTTGTACTAGGCTGAACGATTCATTATTCTTTCAAGTCAAGATTGTGATTAGAAAGAGCAATTTTAGAATGCAAGAGATGATATTTTTAACTAGTATAACCTACATGATGGCAACTGTTAATTATATTGCCTGTTGGTGAACTAATTGAAAATAATCCATTTGAATTGCAATATTTGCCTTTTTCAATTTTGAGGTGGAATACAGCAGTGTAATTTAAAAGAGTGCTTCTGCAGTTTCTTCTTCTTTTTTTTCTTCTTTTTACCTTGATTAGGCTTATCTTACCACAAGACAATCTTAAATGTGTTCAAATGAAGTGTGCCTTCAAAGCCAGCAGAGTGTGTTGAGGATTATCGAGCCTGCATGTGAAATGGTTATACAGTCTACATGGCTATTGATCTTCAAAATAGTTTTACAGGAAAACAATGTACTTCCTAGCACATAGTCACATCCCAGCAAACAAAGGTGAGACCACTCGAGCGCATGATCATTTCCAGTGCTGCTAACTCCCTGTCTCTCTCTCACTCCAAATGTCTAAAAGACTGTGAAGTGATGTTAGCAATCACAGCTTAAGACTCACTGAACCCTTTGACGATCAGTAGAGCCTCTTCTCATAAATGTCACCATGATGGCTCTGTGCTGCACACCACTCACACTCAACTGTCCATATCACTGTCCACATCACAGCATTATTCCATTGATTTGTCCACGTCTTAGCTGTTTGACTTTCCTGTTCAGACGGTTCAACAGACAAAGCCCGACGTTTGACAGAACAGTTATTTTTGACAATGCAATAAGTTCCAATTACAACAACATAATTGTATTAATATACTATTCGTATTTGCATACTGAAATGCTTTCTAAAAACAGTACTAAACATGTTCTGTATACACTACATTTAAGTCTGTCCATGAGAGGGATGAATTTCCCACAAAAATGCTAACAGTTGTGTACTCTTATATTTTATGATACAATAGCCCTTTTTTGAAAATGGCAATGTGAAGATTTCAGAGGGTGTTATAAGCAGAGTTCCGGCAATTCCACTACAGCACAGGAATTTGATTTTTGTGGCATTGAAGTAGTTTATTGTGGAACGTAGCGAGCTAGTAGGAGAGCAGCGGGTCATACACTTCTAACCAAAGCCCAGTCAGTTCATTCTTAAACCCTGAAATCCTTTTATTAAATCTGTGTTGAACCACTCTGATGTAAGTTTGATGTAATTTGCTTTCCACTGAGTTTGAAGTGATCCGTTGTTTGGCAACTATGACCAAAATCACTTCCATTAGTCTAAAGTGTGAGGAGAGTCCTCTGCACTGCCACCCATTGACAAACAGTTTCCATTCAGCCGTTGATATTCGACCAAGTTTCCCAGGTGCTGGTTTTAATGCAAACCGTTGGGTTCGGGCTGTAATTAAATCTGTACTGCTAATGATCCAATTAAATCCCAAGAAGTTAAAGCAAGGCTATGGCATTTTAATTAAGTTGTGTCAGTGGAGGGTAAAACCTTGGCATAGCCTCCTTTGGCTTCACAGTTGGCCTACTGGCTAACTCAGACTGGAGAGGATTGCCCAGCTGGCCTCTGGTTCGATTGGTGTGCCTGCCTGTGATTAAACACACCAGCAGAACACTTCCTCCTGCACAATGAGTGGTAGCTTGCTTATTTCTGTGCTCTTTCGGTTAATCATAGATGCTCAACACATTGATCCGTTTTTTTTTTTTTTTTTTTTTTTTTACCATCTTATGTTGGACACCACCAAGGCTCTGTTGTGGCTTATGTTCCACCCAAATGAAAAAGACAGCATGGAAGAACAACACAGCATGATACATGTAGTAGGGTTTTTTTTTCACAAGACTGGTGTGAGATATTGAATTTCCTTTCCCCCTTGTTGGCATGGTTTCATTATACCCTCTATAAATTGATGCCATAGGGGAACAAAATACCAATTTGGTCTTGACCTGCCTGTTTGAAACACATTAGATTCAATTATTGAAAGCAAATAGGAGAGGTTGTTGTACATTTTAAAGTGACTGGTGCATGGCTTTGTACACGCTGCCCTGTTTATGGCTTTGTGAGTCAATCAAAGCACTCATTTTCTACCCTTTTAGACATAAAGTGGTGGTTTTATACTCGGAAAATCATTAATAAAATAGATTATTAATCATTTGTGTCATGTCACTGCATGGCTCTAAGTATGGCAGTGTCTGTTTCTAGGTCCACCACTTTTGTTCTGTTGAATAGTTTGCCATGTGATTTTGCACAGACATTAATGGTTCCCTGAGCATACTGTACATTAGCAAGTTATCTTTGTAATTGTGAGCATGCTGCAATACTATCACTTAGCTCAAAGCACCGCTGTGTCAGCCTTACATGGCTACTATTGACAATGTGTATGTTTTCTGATATAATTTAAGTTCATTTAAATTATTATTTAATTTATGGTATGTTTCCTCTACATGGTCTGTTCCCTTCTCTTCCTCCCTCTTTCAACTTCCTCTGTATCAAAATGATGATCAACAACCCATCAGTATGCTCATGGTTGCGAAATTGTTTGAAAGTAGTGGCACAGAAAATGAACTTAGCCAAGGCCCTCAAAATGATCCTCTACAGTATATAGGATGTCTGGCAGAGTTCTATAGCCAATGGCTGTTGGGTTGGCCTGCTTGTCTGGGCTGTCTTTACACCGGGTCTTGCATCTGCATGTCCTGAGGCCCTATGTCTCCAGTGTTGTGTTGTGAATTGAGATCTGGCAGCCCCCTGCTCCTGGGTCAGGGTGGCATCCTGCTGTCTGAGCCTAATGCTCAATGCCAGCCTGCCACGTCACCCCATGCCAGTTTCACCGTACCATCTGCCCCTGCTCCTCCTTCCTACTCAGCCCATGCCTCGTCAAAAACAAGTCAGGATGGCAGCCCCCAGGTGGCTGTGTGTATGACAGCTACGGCAGAGAGAGGGGGATGCTGGGAGATGCTGAGAGCTGCTGTGCGGTAGTGGCAATCATCCAGACAGGGCCCGGGCTTGGTGTTATACCTCATAAGCACCTCCAGACCTCCTCAGCCACCCACAACAGTGATGTACTGTAGCGACGTGCTGCTTGGTTTCTTGTTAGCTTTGGATCAGCTCAAGAGGGCTGGCAGACTGCCTCAACTCGGGAACGGTTCCATTTCTAAGAAGCTTGTTAGTCAGTGTTCTATATTTCCTTTTGTTGAAGTATTTGGTTATGGGAAAACTTAAGTGGTCTCTCTTGAACTAGTGGAAAGTGGTATCCATCATGAGATGCAAAGTGCAAGAACCTGGGAAGCTGTTAACAATGTGCAGAAATGTGTCGATTTGAATATAGATTTCATTAAGTGTAGGAAGTGTACCTCAATCCATGCAGCATAAACCGGTTAATATTCTATTCTATGTTGCTTTCATAGCTGTTAAACTGCCCCCAGTGGAGAATATCTAAGGCAAGGTGTTTTTTAATACATAGCACAGCTTACAGACAGTAAAATGTACTTCAGCACCATGGACAGCTCCCGTTAAAAAGAGATGGACATGCAAGGAGAAATCTAATCTAATAGCATTTGAAGAAACAGTGTTAAGAAAATGCTATTGGGAAACAGGGGCCCAGATCAGTAATACTCGACTGGAAGGTTGCAAGTCAATTTTAGGTCATAACCAAGGCTCAGAGGTTAATGTAAAAAGATACATGATCAATACAATTATATTACTTGCTGTGAGAGTGTGGTATTCATTCCTCACTAAAGAGGGTGAAAAGATGACAATTTCAGCTGTGAGATAAAAAGGTTGAACTGACGCCCTGAGTTTCTTCATGATGTCAGCACTCTCTTCTCTTTTCATCTTAAATCCCTCCGTCGTTCACCCTTCTTCGCTCCCATTATGCTCAGGAACAGTTTAAACCCAGCTCACCATACTTGAGTGCGAAACGTTTTCACATACTGTAAATGAATGTCGGTTACATTCAAGCCATTGCCAAATGAGTTGACACAAAGTTGATTAAGCCTATCAGCTTCACAAAACTCTCGCTGCATTTCACAGTATGGCAGCGTTTACAAACTGGTGTCAACCCCTGACACTGGCACAGTAGCTCAGAAAATTCCCAAGAAGCGCCCAAGACATTTTTCAGTTGCTTATTCTACTGCTATAAGAAAAAACAAAACTGGACATACAGCAGAAGCTTGATGTAGAAACAGGCCGACAGTGTTGTAGTTATTACTCATGGGGGCGCCGTAAGTTACGCACTGAAGCTTTAAACCATTACTCATTACTGGGAACGCAGAGGAAACAGCACTTGTCCAAAGCCGTTGTGATGTGTGATGTGTGATGCATGGCGAGATGATGGTTATTGTTGCAGCAGTTGCAGTGCGTTGCGAGGATAAATGGATGTGCCAGGCTAATGGATTGGAGACGTCCCTTATACCTGCAGCCTATACTGAGCGGAGCCAGCTGTATATCCGAGCTGAGAGAAAACTGTCCGACTGGGCGGCATGAGCTGCTTTTCATGTGCCGAATGTCGCCGCGCCCATTTCTGGCAGGCGAGAGGGAATAATGATTTGGATGTCACCTGCTAGGGTTATGTTTCTGAAACACCAGGTCCGTCCAACATTAATTCATCTTTGTCATTCCACACACAGCCTCCAAGCTGCTCCTATATTCTCCCTCTGCAGAGAAGCCGCCCGACTGTGCAGGTGTTTGACATGACAACTCAGGTTGAGCTGACAAACAAGCCTGCTGTACACTACAACCTCTGCTGCCTAGACGTACTGACCATTAAGAAGAAAACACTTTTTTTTGGGGGGGGGGGGGGGGGGGGGGGGGTAGAATACATTTACTCATTGGAGCGAGGAGGCATGGTGACATTAGCTGCCACCTTTTCAATGTGTTATTGTTTTTAACTCTGTGCTACTCTGTTCTTTTTGAAAACCTCTTATTTTCTTTTTTGGTGTCAGGGTCTCCGACCAGACTAGAATGTTAAGTTATTTCCTCCAACTTAATCTGCTCCTATTATTCTTTTATGAGCAATTCTCTGCGTTACCGTGGGAGTTTGGTCAAGTAATTACTTCCAATTGAATGCCTGTGGAATATTATTCATTTTGATCCAGTGCCTTGGTGAATTTGAGAAAATGCCTTCTTGTTGGATTCATATGATTTTCTTTTCATTCTCTTTTAAATCAAATTCCAACCTCGCTTGAAATTATTTAGAGTAACTCAATTTCAGCCAGCTGTGTTTTTGTTACAGTGGTCCATACTAACGATTGGCACAGCTGTCCGTCACTCCTGCTAAAGATTTCTTTGATCAATAAGAAAGCAGATACTCCACACTGACTTTGGATAATCTCCAGAGAACCCAAGTGCAAGTGCAGTGTCTTAAACAAATGTGTTTCTTCAGCTTTTCTTGTGCATTTTAAAAGGAGCTCCAAGGAACTTTCTGTTTTTTGTTAATTCTTGCACCCCCTTTGGACAAAATCGGTAGTGCATTTACTATGCCAGCTCCCTTTTAAGAAACCCGACACATTATTTGACTAAACTTACACAGAATATCTTTATTTCAAATGAACAGGAAAGTTCACTGTCCTTGAAGGTCAATGTTTTTGGACTGTCAAGGAGAAACTTCAGATCTTCAGATTATTTTCCTTTTCCTTTTCTTTCTCTTTTTAATGAAAAAGGAAGGAAACAGGAGTGGAAACAGCCCTTATTTAATGCATCAGATCGTTAAAACCCTTACAGTCACTGAAGCGTACGCACATGGCATCCTGGGTCACTGTCTTCCTGGCTGTGTTGCTTTTGCAATTGCCTGTGCAGTTAACAAGCTGTGTTGACATCATAAAGGAAATGCACACTGAACCAAATGCCTTCACAAGAAACACATGAGCTTTATGGTATAATATAGGAACATTCTTATGTAAAAGGTCACATGACATGAGCCTGGAAAAACAACAGCTAGAATTGAAGAAAAAGCCTTTATGCAATGAGATACACCATGTCGGTCCGTCTCACTCAGGCAGTAATCAGTGTTTTGTCTCCTTGAAATGATTTGACAAATTCAATTTAAAAAAACAAAAATGTGTTTCAGTGTTTGTTACAGTTGGTCTCCTGGTTTCTTTAGTAACCATCACATACACAGCATCTAGAGGCGCACACCAAGAGGCTCCAATTCACCACAGCCAAGGAACAGCTGAAGGACGCTTCCTTTGAAATTAATGAAAGCATATGCATTAACACAAAGTGCTTTCAGTATGCTGTATTTGGCAATGTATTACACTGGTGTTGCGCTGGCATTACAGTCCCGATAGAAGCAACCAATCACAAGCCTCAATAGCTTATGTGTGCAATTTGTCTTGTTTTAGTGCATTCAAATAGCCAAAGAGAGATGGTTGCTGTTACTTTATTGGTGATGTAAACCATTTATAAAATGAAAAGTTGTCTAAATCTAATTTTAAAAACATGCCACATTTTTCAACATGACAGACTCATGATAATGCTGATGATTTCTCACTTATTGCTGCATATTAGTGCCTGTCTGCACTTTGTTGAGTTGAACATGTATAATGTTTATTCATATTTTGTAGATGGTAAGCCTGGATGGTAAGCAGCAGTGCATTTACTGCAGTACTTCACTTACTTCACAGGGGTATTTCCATGTCCCATTTATCCTTTAATTCATTTTACTCCATATTTATCTGAGAGCTATAGTTACTGGTTTCTTTAATAGACTAATGTTGTATATACAAATGATATGATCAACATGTAGAATATATTGCATCATTGTAGATTTGAGTACACAACAGTATTTAAACTACATTTAAATTTGAATAACTGCACTCGTGATTGATATGTAACACTGACAAAGAGTATTTATTTATGATTAAAGATATTTTTCCAATCAGCCCTGGTTGGCAACACCTTTGGTCTAGACTTAAATATCTCATCAGATTTTAGATACAGATCTTGTACAGAAATGCACGGTCCCCTTGATGTATCCCAATAGCTTTGGTGAAGCCCAAACTTTTCCATCCTGTACTAGTAAGTAAAAGTTCAACAGCTCACCCTGCAGCTTCTAACAGTGCACAGGATTCCCTTGCTACACATCTAATGATAAGAGAGCTTTGATAGCACAAGCCTTCAGTACTTTAAAGAGTTAGGATTGTTTTCTTGGAGCTCCCATGTCTATTGTCTTGGTTACTGGTGGGGAGAAACAATGATTGTGGCAAAGACAGAGAGACGGACTAGGCCTAAGGCTTGGTACAAAATGTTTTAATTAACTGAAACCATGTTTAATCCAGTCCTCAGGACAGTGGAAGTACAAATGGGCACAGCAGAAACCCAGTGATGCACTCTGCTTTGGCTGCCCGCTCCAGGCAACAGTGGATTTGAATGCGAGTCGGCCTCATATGAATGCCTCGATTACTTCTCTGGAACCTCTGGATTATGACTAAAAAAGCACTGAGCTGGTCAGGCTCACAGCAAGGGATTTAAAGCAGTCCTGCTTTGGGAAAAGATTACAAAAACACATTGCCATATCTTAATTTTCTTCCCCTTTAATACATTTCTGTCTGTATTTTCTGGATGGAAGTTATTGAGAGGGCGTGTTGTTTAAACCAAGATAACCTGTTCAGAGCCTTGAGGTTCCTAATTACCTCTGCCTGAACACATGGGAGGGTACTCTTTCATTACAGACGCTGACATTTTACAATGTAGCAAAAAATATACAAGAAATGGAATGCATTTAGTATAATCTCACTTTGTTGATTTGCTTGCTTGCTGGTAAACCAATCCGGAAGAAAGCCTGGAAATGGTTCCCGCAGTCATCTGAACAAGAGTATTCCCGATGGTCTTTGTTGGTGTTTTAATCAACTCTAACATTTTATTGATTTCAGCAAGAGGCATTTCATAAAGCAGCAGGGCCAGAACAGGTTGGCCGTGTGTACCTTTAGCTGAACAAGCAGCAAACCCCAAGCTTCTCCATGGGAACCCTGAGCCCTAGTTCAGAAAACACAAATCACAGCCCACTGCTCCTTCTCTCTCCCCACTGTTTGTCTCCTAGAGCAAAGAGGGTTTTTTTTTTTTTTTGCATTGGATTGGATTGGATTGGATTTCTTCTGAAGGCGCTGCATGTTTCATCTGCATAATTAAAAAACACAATCCAAATGATGGCTTGAAAAGTTTGAATCTACCTGTGGCAATGCTGTCGGCCAAGTAGCGGTTTTGGCTTCGCTTGTCTCATTAGATTGATGACAATTTTCATTTCATCTGTGTTGAAACATATCCATCCCTGGGAAAACAATCCGAATCGTGGATGAAAGGTTTCGCTCTCTTGTGTCTTTGGAACGTTGGCTAACGTGTGATTTCCCTTGCAATCAGCAGCGTAGACGGATGACTGTGCACAATGTTCTCCTGCATTAATTACACTGACAAACGGGAAAAAATCAAATAATATTGCAGGGACATATTCCACTTACTAATGGCTTAAACATAGTATTGCTTACCTGAACAAATGGATTGCTGAGTTCGGGTGTAAGGTGTCATGTTGTCCATGCTGGCTCATAGCCCTCTACACTCCTCCTTTTCCATTCATCTGACTGCCCGTTCCTACCAACAAGGGCAGGACTAGCACAACAGTACTGTTTACAGATGATAATCAGCCAACAAATATGAAGGCTTTTTTTTAAAGTAATCATTCCTCTTCATTCACAGCTGGTTATGTAATGAAAGGAACATTGATGTTAGGAATCACCATGAGGCCTTTGTTAACAGAAAAGGTATTGGCCTGACGATAAGTTCTCTATTCTCAAATAGTGAATGATGCATGGCTATGTTTTACTGAATTGATCGTTATATTATTATTTTTGAATGGAAGAACTCATATGCACAACTATGTGTCAGTACCAACAATAACTGTCCCTTGAGGGAGAAGCCACATCAAAAAAGGACATATCAATGTCCCACAGAGAATTGATCGTAATACCTTTGGGATTCCATAAAATAACATCATTATCAGGTCAAACATGTATGTATTCCACTACTTTGATTTATGACCACATGTCTAAAACTAAGGACAAATCCATTCACTGCCTGAGCTGCAATACAAGAACACACTCTGCTCACACGGTGCAGTTGTTTCATTACCGTAGGTGCTGGGGACAATCAACATGGATTGGCTGTGCATGGGGAATAAACAGGTTTATAAGGAGATGAAGAGGTATTCTGCTGGACGATTAGCATGAGCACGACACATTCACAGGTATACCATAACCAGGAGATTGTTCTGAGATTAAAGAATCACCTATTTTTATCCCTTTTTCCCCAGAGCAAACCTTACTTACTGTATGCTTCCTGCCGATTTGGGGCGAATAATATACTCGATTAAAATGAAGAGAGGGCTGTTTGAAGTTTCTCCTTGGCTGTTCCATACATTTCCTCCAACACAATTAATGAATCTCGCTCGCCTCGCTTTGTAATTCCAGTGATTGAACAGCCTAAGGATGGAGATTTAGTTTCCATATAACACACCATAACTCTCTTATCAATACTACTATAAGGCATATGTCTCAGAAGCACAGCTGTCAGTGCATCATGAGATTTGTTATTCTTTTTTTTATTTAACTTAAAGGATTCCCAGGACATATAAGATAGAAGACAGGTATCAGTATGAGTATAGTTGATACTGATCATTTTCACAAGTAGGAAAACAGAAGAGGACAACCAGTAACTGAAAGTGTATCAACTATGACAGATGATTGTTGATTCCACATGTCAACTACCCCCCCAACATGTCCCCCAAAGGGCACAGCACTGTTGCTGACGCTGCACTATGTTGCTTCAGTGTGGGGGCGACAGTAAATGTGTAACTAGGGCGAGGAAAGTTAGAAAAGACAAACTTCATTTCCGTTCTGCAAACGATTTGACTTTTAATTATGTTCCACATTTTGTTTCATTAATAAATCATTAGCCAATTGATTTTCAGATGTGTGGTTAATTACTGTAAACAAATGAGACAATCACTCTCAGCTTCTGCAATGCATTTTGCATGAAGTGTCCTATCTTCTGGATCCTTTTTAAAATATAAATGGAGAATGTTTCACAGCACAAATCAGTTAAGAGCCAATCCTACTCTGTAATGCAGAATGCCATAAGTGGTTATTATACCACAATTAGCACAATTTCTACAATTGTTTCCTTGTTTTGTTCCAGCTACTAATTTTTTCACCATTGTTAATAAAAAAAAACATTGATATGTGATATCTGATGTTTTGTTAACAGACAGTAGAGAGAGAGAAGACAGGGAGAATCTGACATAACTGGGATTGACATATCTAGCCAGACAAGCCTCTAGCTAAATGGTGTAATCCCAAGGCTACATCCAGATAATGGTGACTTTAAGGGTGTTCTAGTTAGTGCATATATGTATTGTGCTGCCTCTTAGTCCTTTGGGACATTTTTTTAGGACAATTGTCCGTGTATTTGTACACTATTCTCGGCCAGGAATTCTACATTATATTTTCTATGTCCAGTGCCCGATGTTCGACGTGAATACAAGAGGTACTGGGCCATTCTAATATCTCAGTAAAAACTGTCCATATAAATAACTATGACATGGATTCATTTCTAACTTTTGCCATTTACCATAGTACAGTGTTGTCAATAGATGTAGAATGTATGTTACTGTGGTTTACACTAGTTTGATTTGGTTTGGAAAAGACTCCTCTTTTACAGGTTCCAAGCAGCGACAAGGCGTCTACGGAGATAAATGATCCCCCGTATAACAATACATGAACTAAGAGAGGTACATTTACAGTGTTGGCTCATATGAGAACCTTAGATCTGAGCCATATCCACTATTCTAAAAGCATGAGTGGAGGCTGGGGTTGGTGGAGCGGGCTGCTGCGACTGGTCTGATCTCTGCTGTCTTTGTACTGTGGTTGTCAATGCAAAAAAATTCTCCGTGGAAGCCCGACAAACAAGATAATGCAGCCGGTTATGCTGAACAGTTAGAACATGGAGGAATGGGAAAGCAAGGAGGTAGAACTGTCAAGGTTGTTTTAAAGAGATTAACTGAGGTATAGTGTAAGGCCTTACATGAAATGCATTTCAATGGTTTGAATTTTTGAGGAATGTAAATTCATTTCTTGTGAGATCTGAGTCAAAGGTCGGAATGAGCATTGTCAACGTGTGAGAGCTGCAATGCTCGTGTGGCTGAATATGTAGTATATCAACAACAATTCAGTACTCTATCACTATGTGCATCCAGGCAGGATACAGCCATGCAATTTTCAGCTGTAGAGCGGATGGTGCATTGGACCGCTGGAGCATGAGATGAAAAGCATGAAATAACTTCTGCGCATTATCAAGCAGACACATACATAAGACAGGAGTGGCATAGACCCGTCTTATTAGTGACTTACTTTCGTTTGGGACTACACAGTTTGTGACCCTCCAGCTAAATGACGGGGGTTGCGGGGGTTGTTGTAAGTTCAACCTGCGCAAATGAGGAAAATAACTGTTTTATTTTGGGAATACCTTTGGTGATAAGCAGTCGTGGCTTTGATGTTTTAGGCACCGGATCGACATAACAAATTCAGAAACTGCAGAATAATGCATGGCTTATTTTGAAGCTGAATGCTGACGCTCTCTCAGTTCTTTGTCGGAGAGAGAGAGAGAGAGAGAGAGAGAGAGAGAGAGAGAGAGAGAGAGAGAGAGAGAGAGAGAGAGAGAGAGAGAGATCAGGTTAATAGAGCTTGTTTTCTTGCGGGTTGGAATGAACAAAAGAGAAAACTTGACTGCAGGCTGAATCACTGGTGTGTTGCATCAGACCGTCATGGCGTCAAGCAGAATAAATGGGTATTTACATGAAAACAGCATTTACTGTAATAAACATTTGAAGTAATCTAAAAACCCTTATCTCTGCATCGATCACACACTACCGTTAGTTTTCCTGTTTGAGACAAGCAATTGCCAGGCGAACAGCACTTCTACCTTCATATTATTGATGCATCATCATTTCATAAACAACATCAGGCTGCTGTAAAAGACGAATCTCACTTATCTAAAATGTCAGCTCTTCTCAGGACCGGAGAAAAACAACTTTCTTTTAAGATTGACACCCGTGGTATTTTAAAGGTAGAGATGTCATATTTCAAAAAGTAACTCAGAAAAAATAAAGGGCTTGTAGATGTTTCAGGACAAAGCAAATCTCTTCCTTAGTACCAAAATGCTGCAAAAAAAAAAACAGGAATAAAACGGAAGCAATCAGTTCAGGTTACTTCATCAAATATTAGCCACTTCTCCTCGGGCATGACGGATGACGACTAGATTTCTACGAAGGCCAGGCTGCTATAACCGCTGCGACACCCATGGCTCTGTGGCTCCTGTCTGCTTCTCCTCTGCGTGGTCCTGAATGTCAATCTGCAGCGAATGCTCCCCCACACTCAGACAGTAGCTACCAGTGATGCTGCACTAATTAGCCAACCCTCTAGAGTAGCCAAGCCCTCCCAAATGGCATCTGTGCCAAACAGAATTATTAAAGAAGGAGGAGGGGAGGATGGGGGGGAAAGAGAGGAGTGAGTTGCACCACACCACCTCTGCAGCGGAGCAAACAGCCAGGTTTCTCCTTTTAGCATTCAATCCGTCGCCCTCTGGCTGCTGGAGCCGACGCCGTCATCAATATTAACACCTAGATACATCCGCCGCTGCTGCTGCTGCTGCTGCTGCTGCTGCTGTAACGCTTTTCTTTTTTTTTACCCACCAACCTAATGAAAATTTCATGTGAATCACATTATTATAATTCCTTGTTCAGATGAGAGCACTGTCTGTGGATGCTGAGATGATTTGTGGCCCGGTGACTGAATGTCATGTGTGTGACGACTGCTGTGCTGTGTCTGTTTTTACAGTTCACTCAGAGTGATGTAGAGGGTCCTTCTATAATAGGCCCTGGATAGAAAGCTGCTTAGCTCATAAACAGATTCATTTTCTACACCGCTAATTTTTGGCGTTGGATAATCATTGCTCTCTAATGCTCGGCCTTCCTCACCTCCCCCTGTCTGGTGGCATTCCCTGGGCTTTGATGGCTCCTTCGCTGATTTGTTTATATATTCATTAATTTGTTTACCACCACCCCCTCCCCCTCAATCCAATTTCAGCTGACATTTCTTGTAGAGATGCAAAGGATGACCTTTGCAAACAGAACACTTCCTGCCAGTGATGTGAAGGAGGAGTCACTCTGTTCAAAAATCACTCCTCCACTCCCCTCCACTCCTCTCCTCTCCACTTATCTATAGGCAATGACAAACGGATTGAGATGTATTTACACCTTTCACTTTATTTGAAGTCTTTTGTTCAGTAAAAAAATCTGCCTGCCTACAAGCTCCTTCAAAGCTCACAAACAAACACAATATAACTATTTAAATACATAAGATAGAGTCCTGTGGTCTAATGCTTGTATATTTGGATATCCTTGGTCCAACCTGTGCCTATTTTAGTGCCTATCATTTGACTTTATAGAGATCTGTGGTATAAATGTGAGTCTATTTTGAGGTGTGTGATTTGGCGTGAGTGTTGAGAGGCAATGCATTAGCTAATGAGCTGCTGTTTGCTCACCCACCTTTTCTTGCTCTCTCTATCTCTCTCTCTCTCTTTCTCTCTCTCTCTCCCTGTAATGTATTCCTTCGGTGTATAATACAGTCCCATAGGGACCACAGGTTTTCTTTGGGATGCGGAATTTCATGCAGCATCTTCACATATGCTCAAATAAATCCCCTGTATTCAGCAGTGCATTCACACAAGCGCACATTTCAAGGTGACAGTCTTTAAGCAGTTTGAGAGTGACTTCTTGCAAAGTGCATTTGTATGTGTCTGTACATCTGTATGAGTATGCAGCTGTGTGTGTGTGTATGTGCGATTGCATTTGCATGTCGTATACTTGCCTGTGTGCATGTGTGATATAACAGGAAATAATAAAAAACCTGCAACATCCTTAGCTCCCTGTTGCTATGGCGACACTTGTGAATACAGAAGTATCTAATAGGTCTTTCTTACTAATTAACCTTCCATAGTGTGTGTGTGTGTGTGTGTGTGTGTGTGTGTGTGTGTGTGTGTGTGTGTGTGTTTCATAATTAATTTGATCATCATCATGTAGTCAAATGCTTTTTTTAATAAATGTTTTACCTTTATGCATTTAGTATAATTTACCATTTCAATTACAAATTCTTCTTTTTCTCTACCTACATACCATTCATGGATGACTCACACTAAATGTACACTGTTTTTTTTCATTGCTATAATCTATTGCTATATGCCTCAAGTGTCTGCGATGGTAATGCTATGCTATATCATGCATACATGCAGGATACACACATGTGTCACTTTAGTGAGTGGGTGAAAGGATGACTTTCTGCCCTGAGTAGACACTGTAAGCGGTGATGTCATGTGTTGCATTCACAATAGTGTACAAAGCCTGAGTGAGTCATTAAGCCAATGTTCACATTAAACCATGCCCATCCACATCAAGGAAGACAAACGATCAGATACATTGTAACTCTACCATTTATCTCTCATGATGTATTACAGAACACTGATGCTGCTTGGGCTGGTAATCAGACTTGATAGTGTGTTTTATGACAAACTGCTGTGTTAATTCTCTCTCAGAGACACTATATTTCATCATAACTGTATAAGCAGATGCCTCGATGCTCATATTTAAACTGATTCGAAGTTTCTGGTCAAATCACTTGTAGGTCTCTGGCTATTTGTTATTGAATTTAGTGGCTTCCTGCAGCCAGAGGGGTTCCTTAAGTCGATTAAATTATTTGACTTGAAAGCGGTCAACTTTCTTTTATTGAGTTGAGCTGAGCCCTGGAGCTCCACAAAACCAGGCCTGTTTCCCTTTCTTTGTCAATAGTACTTTGCCTTTTTTTTGTTGCCATTAATGCAGTTCTGTATATCCAGTTCCCCCCACTTGCTTATTTTATTTTGATTTGCTTTATTTTATTAAGCCAAGTCATATCAATTTTATTACATTTGACTGAGATCTGCTTCAGTTTATCTTTCTCGCACACAAATACGTAAGACCACAATGGTGTGGGATTGGGACAAAGAAACGCAACGGAATAATTAATTTCACTTCAAAAGCCAGGAGATATTAAAATATTATATATTAAAATGACCCACAGAAGGATTTGCTAATTAGGTTTTGGAAACACCATCATATCTTAAAAAAGTGAAGAAATGGCAACAAAAAAAAAATAACAGAAGAGACATGACATCAAGCGACAAAAAATAACTCGGATGAAATAATTCAATTTAACTTTCTCTTTTTTTTTTCTTTTCTCTTCCACAGAAACTTGTCAAAGAATCCTCTCAGCACTCTGTCATGGCAGCTCTTCCAGCACCTCCAACTCTCCGAGCTGTAAGTCTTCCTCATCTCTTTCTCTCTCTCTGGTTGGCTTTTGTTTGTATTTTATTAGAGCAATTTATCATCGCTCCCCGCACGCTATCTGCCTCAATACAAATTGTCCTCTCTGCACGCCATTTGTAATTCCTGTCTTTGTTGTACAAAACCCCTCATTTGTCTGAGCACGTGTAAAAAAAAAAGAAAAGAAAAAAAAACTGCACCTATAGGCGGTAGAGACGCACTGCGGTCTTAAAAGTCATTTGTTGACTTAATTAACCCACACAAAAGGAATTTAATGTCCCTGCTAGGAGGAGGGTCTCTAACCCCATTTTCCTGTTTGTTATGAATATGTTAGCGCTCGTCGTGTTTATGAATGCTCTTTCACCACTAGGGAGAACATTGCGATGTAATTCTCACATCATTACGGCCTGTCAGCGCTGTCCACCATTGGAACACAGCCCCTTTGCTTCCTGTGCTACCTCCCAGCGTATACAGCTGAGGTGCATTAGGATGTGGTACACGGGACTATTTAAAGCCAGGCCTCCTTTATTGTTCTATTTCCAGAGGTAGAAGCAGGGCAGGCCCACTGAGAGTCACGCCACAATGCTGATCTGGGGTAGTCCTGTTCTATAGAGGGAAAGCCTTGCTTACAGTAGAAGTCTGCACGTATACATTTTGGGCATTTAGCTTGCCCTCTGTCATCCTGAGTATGTCTCGCACACACGCAGGACCCACCGATATTACAGAACAGCGATTTCTTATCCATCTCATGTGTGAGAAGCAATTCACACCCGACCCCATACGAGTGCTCATCATCTCACTATGGGCCCTCATCAGAGGCAGATGGGTCTTTGAATCGCTCATTGTGCCTGTTATTGGGTTGTGAATTTCATTTCTTCACTAGCTTGTTGAAGTAGTGTACTGTTGGTGGTAATACCAGCTGTCCAATTGGGCTTTGAAAAAAAAAAATTTTGGTGTTTAGTTTCTTCTATTGTGGCTGCCGCTGCTTCTGCGGTTTCTCAACTTTGTATCCCATGGTTCCATATGTGCAGCATATTTTGTAATATATTCACTGTTGCACTGTCAGAGGTATAGGTTAAGGAGGTGTCTGTTTCTGATCCCCCCCAAATGTAAAATCTATACCAATATACCCCCTGGGGCCAATTATTGGAGCTCAAGGTAACTATCTCTACCTTTGTGAGGGCCAGAAAGGTGGATATATGTTCCCAAGCAGTAAAAAATACATTATATATGTAGTGTTTCTTTAAAATGTTAAGGTATAATATCAGGAGACAGTGTGTATTAAGCCAAATACAAGAATAAGTTAGATACAAACAATACTTTTTATTTTAGATTTTAATGTCTTACTGTTTCATTATTTACTCAATATGGATTTTAATTTGTATGCTATGGTCGGGTAACCTTGAAATCGTTGTGTGTTTAGATTTGTGGATATGAAAGATAAGAGTGTAAATAATTACCCACCGCCATGTGTACACCGCTGTATCTTTAAAGGATACTGCACAGCTGCCCCTAAAGCTAAACGTATTTTCTGTTTTAAAAAGTATTCAGACATATTAATTTACTTTACAATATAATAAATATAAAAGCACACTCTAAAAGCTTTTTTTTTTTATAAATAAACTTTCCGAGTTATATTTTATGGTCCTGAAAACCGAAGTTATCTGTACGCATCTTACTATGAGTGACAGCGTCCTACATGAACACACTGTTTCTGCCAAGGTTGGAACAGTTTTGGTTATTTGACATGAGAGATTCATGTATTTCTTTCTGTGTTTCTGCGCTCCACTCACTGCTTTGAAGTGGAAGGGTTTCGGTTAGAAAAAGGTGATGTCATGTACTCCCATGCAACGATCAGGATTTAGCAACATTAGAATTGGATTCTGACATTTTTTTTCTTGTTTAAAAACACGTTATTATTGTACCACAAAAAAATCCCTTAATAATGCATGCCTCATTCTGATATTGTGGTTGGTAAAGATGAAACAATTTAAACTTTTATTTTTTATATTTATATTTGTTGTACAGTTGTAGAGTTTAATATATAATAATGTTTTTAATGTTGCATGATATGTTACATTTTCAACCCTGACTATGTCATACAGTGCAGCTTTATTTTCACACTTACCTTCAAGAAAATCAAGACAGGCCATTTTCCTTATTTAGACACTCAATACATATACATTGCATTCGTAGACGGAACACATTGCATGCAACAAAGTTAAATCACAGGCACATATCCTCCCTTAACTGAATCACCACCAGCGTACAGCTCACAGCAGAGCACAATTTTGCTCCGATGTGCTGCAATCCCATTTCTTCCTTTAAGCAACCATTTTAGATGCGGTACAAATGGTGCCTTTGTTGCTCTACATGAAAAGCAGGGCCGGGCTGATGCCTGTGCTGCCTCCTATACGGAATGCTAATGAGGAATGAGGGTTTGTGTCTACTCCGCTCGGCGTGTTTGGTTAAGAGGTGTCAGTTAGAGTGGCGTGGCGGCACGGACGTGGGACGAGGCGTTATGCAAGAAGGAAGCCATGTGGAATCAGGGCCTCGCTAATAGGAAATGAGTCACTCTATCACGGGCACTGCATCTGCAACGTCGCTCTGACATCATTACTTCCCCCCTAACTGTGTCTATGTGCTCAACCCCAAACCCATATTGGCTCGGCGAGTGCCAATCGTTCAATCAGCCTAAATGAAGCGCATTCACCGCGCGGCTATTTGGCTTTAATTATTAGAATAAAGAACACAATGCAGTATCAGTGATAAGTGCCCACCCGTGCTGCTGGAGCGCACTGATGTTATGGAAATAGAGGGAAGATCAAACCAGCTGAAATAATTTCCATTTTATGTGACTAAAAGGAGAGCATGGCCCTGTGCCAAGGCGCTGTCGCTACACCCTGTTATCTCAGCCACTCTGGGCACTGTGTTATTGTAATTGTTTAACATTATTTTTTTGACCATAAAGAGTACCAGTTTCAAAGCTGTTTTAAGGGCTGGAATGACACTTTAAGTCCTCCACATGTGTTGAAATAACAACGTTGCCATTGACTCATTCATTGTATATGTTCATTCAGGTCCACAGTTTCACTACAGGGGTGCCACTGCTTAGAGCTGCTGTCAAGTCGCCTTCACAAGATGCAAAACAAATGAAAATGTAAGAAATAAAGGGGTCTGAAATTTACTCTTAGGAACAGAGTTAATTTATACTCAGAATCACCAATAAACCAATTGGAGTTTTATGAAAGCATTGTGTGATTTGGCCCAAGTTTTGAATTAAACTGTTGCCTGCTACTTTAATTAGTTAGGTGTAAAATATGTTTCACTCAATACAAAGAGGTGTGTAACCGCTAAGGAATCGTTTATTCAGCTGCTTTAACATGAAGGCACTTCTTCATTAACCTCAAACAGCCCTGAGTGGGTGGCCCAGTGTGCTCCCTCGCTATTCACTCCACAATTAAAATCCGACTTGGAAACAACAATTCAAGATGAGTTACAAGTGTGTGCCATCAGTCAATGTACATTAAGTCTGTTTTTCCCTTATGAAGCCCAGTGAAGCGTGGCTACAAAACAGTTGCTTTGTTTTTGCAGGTTGCTTGAACAGATATGTCACACGCCATGTAATATTTTATGTTACATTAGTAACAACTAGGCTATCTCAATAATCTTAAGTCTATTGCGGCTACTGTGAACAGGCTCTACAAAAAAAATTACATTGAAGCTTTACAATAGGCGTCTGCTGTGTGCTCCCTCCGGATGAGACACAGATAAACGTCTCTCCCTTCTTTGTCCGTGTGCCCTTTTTTAGCCCAAAGGATTGTAGCTATATACTGTAACTGCAGTGTTGGTGAGATGGCTCAAACCAATCACAGGCCTCAGAACAGTGGCACGGTGAACGGTGAACAGGGTGCGGCTAAATGCTAAATCGGGCCGATGTATGCTTCCAGAGTTACATTATCGGAGATTATTTTTGAAGCAGATTTAGCGGGCAATCGCAGACACGCCGTCTTCGAGGAAGCTCATTGTGTCTGGTCCAACAGAAAAGAGAAGAACATGTTCTCCTTCCTCAGCAGCAACTGAAAAGATCGGCCCGAGGCAATGTGCATCCCCCAATCCCTCCATTCTGTTAGCGCTTCTTTAATCCTATAGCTCTCCAGGCCAGCAGGAGTTTCAACGCTATAGTCAAACATTCTTGCCTCTCAATGCAAAATATAGGATTTCTCTTTGAATATGGATGAAATATGAATATATCCAATCTTTAATTTTCACTGATGTGATTGCCAGTGGATTACGGGTGAATTAAACATTACATTTCCAAAGGGCTGTATGGCAGGTAAATTAGTCAATTTTAACCTTCATTTTATTAGCGCCCAATTGCACTCAGGGCAAACTCTAACTGTAATACATGACATTTACACTGGCTCTTCAAAATCATCAAAGACTGATTTGCGAGAGGAAAAGGGGGATTAAAATGTGTAATGTAGTAGAAAAAATATGTGGGGCGAGCAGTGGCCTAGACATTTAAGGGGTCGCCAGCTTTAGACCCATGCTGTCTGGTAGAATCTATGTGGGAAAAGCCTTCACTGATAAAAAAACATTTCTTTTTAAAGCAGCCACAAGTACAAATGTACAGTGTACGCACTGAGTCCAGAATTCACAAGATTATTTATCCTGCTATGGAAACTTAATGAAATACATTTATTATGAACATTAGTTTAATTCACATGTGCAATTGACTGCAGCCAAATGATTTTAATGTTATCTGTATTTTTCGTTTTCGTATAGTTTTTTTTTTTTACAATACTATTCCAGTTCTATCTACAACCATCTGAATTCTGTTCATGTAACTAAAGCCGCAAATAGGTCTCTGCGTATCGGCCAGGCGAAATAAAAACGGGAAAAACATGGATACCAACATTTAAGTTACCCACAACAACCTGCATCAACACAGTCACTAGTGTGCTACCTCACACTTCTATTCAAGATGGGCTTGGTTGGAGCCACAAAATTACCAATCAGGCAGTAGAAAAAAATAACAAAGTAAAAATAGCCATGTTTGAAAGGTGTGAAAGTGGAGCCCTTAGAGTGGAAGTGGCTGTGAGCAAAGCCTTTTGCCCATTTGTGTCGAGTTGGAAGCCCATTGTTTTGCTGGGAATGTGTACATCTGACTTTACTCAGTCAAACATTAATGGACGAATAGAAAATAAAACTACAAGTAAAGTCAGATGAACGTTAACAGATGAACATCTCAGTGTGTATTGCATCTATTGTAAACATTACAATGAGTTAATTAAAACAATTGCTTTTCATATACATTATATTCCTTTTTTTTCTTTTTTTTTTACAATTGCAGAAGCTAGGTAATAACATCAGCACTCCCAGAAAGTCATATTTTTATCCACCAGAAGAATGCAAGTGCAATATTTCGCTCTTCTTTTTAGCTCTATTTTTGTTTCCAACCCCTCCTGTTTCCAACATGTCTGGCTCTATAGCAGCTCACTGTGTGATATGTTCACCAGCTAGCCGCTAACTAAGTCCGCCTGTCATCTGCTGCTGAGCTGATAGTGTGCAGTGGATTTCTAGAGCTTTACTGCTGCAAACAGCTGCCTGGTGTGGCTGGACCAAGTGAAAATGTCACGAGCAAAGCTATGTGACAACAAAGAGGCCTGTGCCTAGTTGCTCTCTTCCGGAGCTGTACTATGTGCCCTGTTGGATTTTGTGCCCAAGGGTGAAATTCTGCTGGTTTATATTTAATATTTTAGTTTGTTTGACAAGTTATTCTAAGCACACACACAGCATTATGAATATACAATTAGAATGTATGTTGAAAAGTAGAAATGATCTTGCTGAAACAGTAAAGTGAGAGCTGTGCCTTAAAGCTATATTGCGTAACTTATATCGCCCCCATGAGGAGTTCTGAGTAATAACAACAATATTGTCGGGGCGCCCTTAGCTCAGTTGGTAGGGCGTCCCCCCCCGGGCCGGGCCCAGCAGCAGACCCGGGTTCGATTCCCGCCCGCGGTCGTTCTCTGCATGTCACTCCCCTCTCTGCCCCATTTCACCTCTGTCTCTCTCCACTATCAATAAAAGCCTAAAAATGAAAAATAATAATAATAATAATACTGTCGGCACAACTTCATGATGTAAGCCTTCGGTGATTGCACATGGATTGTATACCTTCAGCTGTACGTTTAGGTGTTTTTCTAAGCTGATCAACTGAAACATTTCTTGGGATTTCTCTGAGCTCCTGCACCAGTGTCAGGGGGTGACACCAGTTTGTCAACGCTGCCGTACTGAGAAATACAGAGCGAGTTTTGTGGAGTTGATGATAGGCTTAATCAGCTTTGTGTCAACTTGTTTGACGATGGCTTGAATGTACCCAACATTCATTTATGTGAAAAAGTTACGCACTACAGCTAAAACTGAATTTACAGCACAAGAGAGTATCCTATAAGGGCAAAATATATAGGGCTCATATCACATTATCATCCATCCTGAATATCTACATACAGTGCACACATAAAGCACCCTTCAAACCAACACCTTTTCCTCGAAGAAAAGTATATCCTTAGACTACCTGCTAAAATGTTTGACTGTGAAGATGAAATTGCCTTAAGCCGTGGCTCACTTTGTCCATCTATTTCCTGCCTGGAGCCCTGGCTGACCTGACTTGGTGGTCCCCCTCTCCTCTACATGATTGCAGTGCAGGTGGCATTGTCGATAAGCCAAAGTCGGGGTCTGGCTGCTCACACAAAGAAAAAAAAAATTAATTGGTTTGAGGTGGAAAAAATAAAAAATAAAATAGTGAGGCAGTGAGAAATGCGACAAAGGACTGGCCAAGTGGCAGCGACCTTACAGGAATGCAATGATGGGACAAAGGCAGCGATTCATTTACTTGCAGCATACGGCTTAATCCATGACATAAGCAGAAGATGCAGCGGTAGAATGGGGGAGCCCGTATACCCGCGACAACTAGCAGGAGTGTGGTGAAGCGATGACACATACTTATTCGTGGTGTGTGGTAGAAGCAACTGTTGGGCAAATTCAGCAGGATCAGAGGGAAATGCTTCTGTTGTGTAAAAAGCTCTTGCTGACCTTATATACAGACAGTTTATGTTGCTGATGGGAAGAGTATTACATTTCAAATGTGTTGAGTCAACGCTCCATTTTCACGCATTTGTGCCTCGGATTGATTTTAAGTATTCTTTCTCAAATCTATAATCTCTCCACCTCCTCCTGTAAAATAAGAGAACATTACATTTCTGAGAGAAGAGTGACAGCAGTGTAGCAGTGATGTAGCAAACATGCAGTACAAATGAAGCCAGTTCATGGCTACATCTGTTTATTCCTGTATGGCCTTTTGCCTATAAATATATGTACAGCAACTGTCAATCAGTTCCTTCAAGACTCCAGAAGCCATTTGGATAGCATGACAGCTAGATTATCTGTTTCCCAAGCTATAATAACAATACTGACAGCGCCAGCCACATTGTTTGATTGACAAGTGATCTATCGGAAGTACAGAGCAGAATATGAACAGCAGCAATGAATTATATACATCAGAGATTGAGAAAATAAACTGGAGTGATATGATACACAAAGAGGCAATGCAATACAATTCAATATTAAATAAAAAAAACACCATCCTTAGTTACTGTTGATACACTTGAAAAAAACAAAGGGCTTTTGATTTCATATTAAAGCAGACAAAAGGATGCCTCTGTCTTAATATGGTGAATTGTGTCCGCCAAAATGATGGCAGTTGATAGCAGACTTTATCAACTGTTGCTAGCTAGTGAAAGCTAATCCTTAAAAAAACTCCATGAATTGGATTTTTCGTTTTCTTGTGTGGAACCAATATTGTACCTCCACTGGGGATATCTTTTAGCAGTGCACTCGGTACATCTATTTGCTCTGTGCCTCTTCCGCCCAAAGGTTTGCTGATGTGGATACAACCTTAGTAACATAAATATTTTATTTAGTAGCCTAAAATATAAGTTTGAGCGTACTAGGCATGACCTCAAGAATGGGCTCTTTGTATATGCCTGGGATACCTGCACTTAGCAAGATCTGATCACCACGATCGGTTTATCGTGTATAATATTTCCCCAAAGAAAATCAATTTCTGCTGATGACTTTGACAAATCAGGATCATGGGGGGCTTCATTAAATATCCAGTTCACATTAACAGGTAACACTCCAGCATGAACATATCCAAAGTCTTTGCAAAGGAGTTACAACTGTAAAAAGTCTAAACCATCCAAATGAAAATAAGCTTTCCAGTGTACCTTTACCAATAAGTCTCGGAACTAACTGTAAGAGTCGTTATGCAAATTTTGCATGAGGATCACCATGCAGCATATCAATCATTTATTCACGAATGTATGCCCGACAATTGCCTTGAAATAGAATAGGAATAGTTTTTTTTAAATGGATGAGGAAACAAAAAAATGACATAAACTGATACAAATGAACCAAACTCCTATCAGCAGAGAAAAATAAGAAACTGGCACTTTTGGTTTCATAAGCCCAAGATGAGCATGGGCATATTTTTAAAAAGAAATAAAGCTTGCTTACTGCAAGTAAGGGATAAGTAGATCAGCATTTGCATTAATATGCATTAACGTTGTAGTTAAAGGGTGACAGGCACAACACCTAGAGCAACTGAAACAACACATCTTTTCTGCTGAATCCCCACAAAGCCAGGCATCACAGGAAACACAACCCACAGTCACACCCCAAAGATCAGTAGCACTGTGGTAAAATGTGCCAAATAAGGTGTTTTATTAAACACACGGGATTTAAACAACCCTAAAATAATTCCCTGACAGCAGTGTAAAGAGAGGAAGCAGAGTGCATTCAAGCTGAGATCAAAGTGTGCGAGCAACAATGCAAAATATAGTATCTTGTTGCTTGTGATCCACACGGCTCCTCAGCCCAAGCACCTGTGTGTACATTTTCCCAGAGAAGAAAAACCCCACAAGGCCTCTGGTGGTGATCATTAGGTGCTCTTGTCTGGAGTAGCGGGGTGGATCGTTAGGCCAGCCTCATGGAAACATCACGCTGTTAGCTGTCTCTGTATCTAAGGTCACACTGCTGTTTGCCTTTGTGCTTCTCTAAGACCAAGCTGCTCTCCTTCAGACATTCATCAACATCCAGCTGTCAGTTTTTTTTGTTCTCCTTTTGTTGTCTTGTAACTTGTTCAGATGGCAGAGCGAGTGCAATCACAGCCATGCTACTGCTGCGCTGCACGTGGAGTCAGCGATTCTTGAGAATGCTTGTTGTCAAATTGAATATCTCCTCACGATCGTCTCTGTCCATACTGTGTGTGTGCGCTGAAAAATCATCTGGTGTTACCGTTAACAGACAGCCAAGGCTCTGTAACCAGGGAATGTTGCTAGCTAAGGTGGGGCCCCCTTGATTAATATACCCTTCGTTTACATACCAGTTTACAGATCCTAGGCTGTGTATTAACACTTGATTTTTTTGAAGCAATATCATGTCTTTTTCACTATCGGTAGGCTACAGCTTAATGTTTGCCCAGCTCTGCCCAGAGGAATTAGCTGGTAATGTATGGGAGTCGTGGTTCTTATTAACAATTAGCATAATTACAATATAAAGGGGGAGGGGAGGTCTGGGCCGCCGCGGTGAGCTTTGATCCCTTGCGGTTCATCTTGCTCATGATTAAATAAAAAACATTTAACAGTATAATTCTCCTCAGCGTGGGCATGTAAAGAGCAACCAGTCTGTGGAGTGAGCTCCTCTGTGCTGTGCCGAAATAAGACTGATAGGTTAATCCAATATATTGCTGTGAACGTGCTTGTATTTTAGAAATGTTGTTGTGCGATCATTTTTATCCAAAGTCAATATAGACATGTGACATTCTCCCTGCAAACATTGTTTTTAGACCAACAACATGAGTAGAGATGCAGTAATTCTCTATCGAAATTAAAACCTTTTGGGAAATGGAATTATAGCACTCGGTTTTCTGGTTCAATAATTCCTTCATAACTTCCTCAGACATTTCCTGAAAAATAAATATTCACTCTAGTAAGACTGTTAAGGGCCAAGACAGTTAGTTGGGTCAGAGTTTAGTCTATAAAATGTTATACCAATTATTTTTATTTTTATTCAGATTTATTATTAATGCATTTTTTTAGATATGTTTGTTGCTCATTGTGGCAACATGTCCATGAAGGAAAGATATATTAATATTGCAAACCCATGACGGATGCATCGTTGTACCCTCATAGCACACAAGTCCGCTCAATGGGCGTGCTGTCATATGTAGTGAATGGGGAAAAGGCTCTGCTCTAACTACAATATCAGATCCAGTGAGCCCCCGATGATAAGCGAGATCCACCTGAGGAAATCTATTCTCATTACTTTATGTGGCACGGTAGGACGTGGGACATACATTATTCATGCTTCTCTGCAATATCTTATTGACCTCTCTCAAGGACATTTTGGACAGGCATTCACCCTGACAAAATTGGCCAATCACAGCCTCCAAATTGGACATATGCAAAATGCAGAGGTGCCTCACAGTGTTGAATGATGTGACTGAACACTGCTGCTGTGTGAGGGAAATGTATGCACAGAGGAAGCTAATGGTACCTGCCTGTTGCTAACACAGCCCCCAGACTGATAGCCTGAACGCTGCCTTGACCTTGGAACTCCCAGCATTTGATTTTTGTTTACGGTGCAGGCATTCATTGTTTTCCTTCTGGTCGATATCCAAACTGTTAACCATAGCCATACATCTGCGGTGACTGTCATTAATGCCATTGTGTTTTGCGTGAGCCGTCACTTGCTTATATTGCTCATTTGTAATTCTGACAACCGTTAATTGTGTTTTTATTATTGGCACACTGAAGAATGTCAATCATTAGGTTGCGGGTGTTGTTGTTTCTTTGTGCAGCTGCAGATTGTTTGTTGTTGCATCCTCTCTTGCTGTTGCTAACGGAGACGGTGAAGTGGGTGAAGTGTGTGCGCACAGCTCGTGGATATTATAGACTGAAGATCATATTTCCCCCACAGGATTTTGAAATTGAAGCTCTCCCTTGATCTGTAATTTCCTTTCTGGATATATTGCCATAAATGGAGTTTAAATTTTAAACACAGAACAGCATGGGAATGAATCATAAAATGGTTTTCACTGAGACTTCCTGATGTTATTATCTTTTCACCTTATGTGGGAAGTAAAATAACCGTCCCTCTTAATAGTACACTATTTCTAAACAGGAAATAACACATTTGCACACTGCTCCGGTTGTCGCCCGACAAATGCTCTTCACATTTTCAGCTTTAGAAATTCTGAGTGGTTACAAAGTAGTGTATAATCATACAGCGCTGAGGTCATTAAAGCATGGAGTTACCATGATTAATTGCATTTTAAGTTTGGGCTTTGAATCATGGTGGTGGTATTTAAAAACAAATTCATTTCTGGTAACTGGTTTCTTGATTCCTCCGATTCAAAACATGCCTTGCTTTAAAAAAAAATGTATAATAACAAATGTTCATTGTTGCTATTGTTGAAGAGGAGTATCGCCTTCAGTTTTAGACTGCTGTGCCACTGCTACAGTTACTGTATATCTTTGTTAAAGATATCAAGTGAATCCAGATTGTTGTGTACTTGTATCACTGCTTCCATCATGTATTTGTTTTTCTCAACATACTGGCATGGAAAGGGTTTGTGGTGGATATGTTCTCTTCAGGTGCATACTAAGAAGGACAAATTGACCCAGCTTGGGTCAATATAGTAGCCCTGACACAATGTTGGATTAACCAGCTGGGATGTTTTGACCCAGTGTTGTTGGTCTTCTACCTCTGAGTAGGACTACCATGTACTCTTGCATAACACTGAAACTTGGTTAAAAACACTCCATTGGTACTGGACAACTCAGAATTGCACCACAGCTATATATTTTACTGTATATGTTTTTTATTTAACCTTTATTTAACCAGGCAGTTCGGTAAGAACAAATTCTTATTTACAATATATTAACCGACGATTGGCCCATTTTGAACCTATACATTTTATATAGAAAAAAGACAAAAAAAAATGATTGGAACATTAAAAGCTAATGCTCGTTGAATCGAGTCAGATCTTGGTGTGTGATCCTCAGATTTACATTTCCCCTTCATCTTCAAATAAATCCCCTACAATGCAAACATGTTTTACTGCCAAAATACAAACATGCTTTAAGCCAGATTGGTTGTCAAGTGTTTGAATAAAGCTTAAATGATGTTATATATCCTCATGAGTTCATATTGAGACATGGCACTCACACTAGTCTTATAAATGCAAAGAAATAGCTATGAGAGTGGTTCAACATTGTACCAATTAGCTTTCTCTTTTTTTCCCATACACACTTAAGATCAACTCTATTTTCATCTGAACCTTCTAACACTGCTGTACAATCTATGTTTCCTAGAGCTGATGTGGCCCATGCTTTTTTCATGACGAAAGAAACAGACCGAATTGGCATTGAGAAAGTAGCATTGTGTCACATGCCTAGTGGTTAAACTGGTTTGAGATTGTAATTATTGATCACATTGTTTAATTATTGTGTTTTGCAGGCGTCTGGATGGCGTGGTGTTTGACTGCGGCTGTGATATCCGCTGGATCCAGCTGTGGCAGCAGAGGGAAGAGGCCGGACTCCACACACAGCAGCTGTACTGCAGGAACGGAGCCTCCAAGATACGACTACACAACATGTACATCAACAACTGTGGTAAGGAGGAGGGGAGGGAGCAACGTGTGATCTGTGTTTAGAACAAGAGGGAATGTTGGAGGAAGCAGCAGAGGAGAGAGGGAGGGAATGAAGGGATGGCAAGAAGGAGAGTGAAAAGGAAGAGATTGAACAAGGGAATAGTTGATAGAAGGAGATGGGAAAAGCAGGGGATTTTATTTCATTAAGTCATTAAGCACAAGTGCTTACTTTCAGTGGCTGCCTGGCAAACAGCAAAAGCCACTTAGGGGAAGGGAAGAAGGGCTAGGAGATGAAATTCGTAGGACATAGAATACAATTTAAATTGACATAAGATACAACTTAAATAACAAACTAAAATGTGCAATGAGAACACATACAGCAGTCAACAAATATAACACGAGAAGTGCACAGGTACATGGATGAGTAGGATGGGAGAAACCTTACAAATGTGTCGTTGGGGAACTAGGATGTAGAAAAGCAACTAGATGGTTGACTAGACAATGCAATGGTTGAGAGATGGTGATTTCGAAGGATGAAATGGAAATGAGATTGAGATGGAGAGAAGGGGTTAAAGGGGAAATGGAGGAAAGAGAGGAGAAGAGGGGCAGCGAGTGGAAAGAGAGGAGAAGAGTGTGACAGAGTTCAGAGGGTAAATCTGATGTGGGGGAGCTGTGTGTTGATTCAGACCAGGGCGGTACACTCTGCTGCCGTATTATCTCTGCCGGTGACTCATCCCTGTGACACATAATGTGTGTGTGTGTGTGTGTGTGTGTGTAGATGGCTGCTTATTGTACTAATTGTGTTATATTAATGAAAAGTGATTAATTGATTTGGTGTGGAAATATGTATACACAGACAGTGACAGGTGCGCCTTAACATTGACATACCCTGTGTGCCTATGTGTGTGTGTGTGTGTGTGCGTGTGTGTGTGTGTCTGTTTTTCAGACTTACCTGAGATCAGTGTGAGCCACAGCAGTGTGTTAGTGATGGAGGGCGACAATGTGACGGTGAGCTGCAACGGATCGGGATCACCGCTGCCTGAAGTGGACTGGACTGTCAGCGGCCTGCACTCCATCAACACACACCTGGTAAGACACACACACACACACACACACACACACGCACATTTCCATACAAATGTGGATGAAGTCACAGTTATCATTATGCATTTGTGGCTTTACAGCAAAAAAATTACACTGACGAAATGAAAGAATCATAAGTAAGGAATTGTTCCAACCAGTTTTAGAACATAGCTTTTTTTGAATTTTCCCAAACCTTTCCTGCAATTTGTCCACAATGTTCATGTCTTCAATTAACTTCAACTTTGCCATAAACCTGATTGGTTAGTAGAGTGGCCATGTTTAAAGGTTACACCAAAAATATATAGATATATTTCAAACTCACTTTTTCATGAGGCACAATTGGCATTGTTGAGAACAACCTTCCATCATGCAATGGTGGGGGGGGGGGCACTTATGGACATTAATTTTCCAGTATTTCTGTTCCTTCTGTGTTTTTGTGTCATTTATTCTATTCCACGATGATCCCCCCCTTTACCACATTTGAGTGAATCCAGTTACACTATGAGTTATGATGTTTACACTGTTAGTGAGGTTCTCCCCCATATGGGAGCAGAAATGCATTGTTTCACCTGATTGCTCGGAGATAATGTACATAGCTCTCATGGCATCTCACCTTGAAAGTATGACATGAAACCATGCTGAACTGTCATGAAGCAGATTTCATTTCATGGCCAATTCTCCCACGAATATAAAGGTGCTTAGTTTATACAATCACTTAATATAAATGCAAATATATAACATCAATTTCAGTGCAACACATTTCCATTATAAGGTTATAATTAAATACCATTGGTCTTTCAACTCAAAAACTGAACAAAAAAATTATCAAATGACTTACTTATATTGTAATGGTATTTGAATAACTAGTATGCAGTCACATACCTCATCATCACATACCATGTTTTAAAAACAAACAAAGGGCATGCGCCAAATTGTCGATTATAAAATCAAACTAACTTGCTTATTCACATATGAAGAACAACACTTTTTTTTTTGGTAGCTCTCTGATAAGCTGTGCACTATAGGTTACCATGGTGATCAATGTTTAATAATCAGTCAGTGTCAATCCATTACTTTCCATCTTGCATATTATGTTCAGAGTTCCAAATTCAAGAATATTTCATTGGCATATGCACAACTATTGCAGAAGCAGACGTTAGCAATTGAATAAAGTGTATAATGAGTGTGAGGCTCCCTTCAAGTAGCAACATGAGGAACATGAGAAAAAGAGGAACAAACAAGTGAAGAGAGAGCTGCAACTAAAGCTATCATTCAATCAGGGCAAGAACAGTGAGGTACTCCCACTCTTTTATCCCTGCAACCATCAGGTTACTGAATGATCACAAGAGGCAGGAGTAGGTGGAGAGCACACAGTGTAGCTGGGTGGTTGTTACTGACAAGTTGAAATGAATGTGAGTTGAATTTGTGTGTTGGACTGCTGTTAATACATGTTATTTTCTACCTCGTACTGCTTTTTATAGTATTTATTTAAATGATTTTTTACTGTGAGACTGGAACTGTGAACTAAATTGCCCTTCTTGGGATAAATACAGTTTTTTCTGATTCTGATTGAGACACTAGATAATCATTATTTAGTTTAGTTTGTCAGGACTGTTCCTCACAGAGGCTGCTGCTGCACACGCATATGAACTTGGGCTCATGTTTTTTAACCTTTATTTATACAGGTATATCCCATTGAGACCAAAGACTCTTTTGCAAGGGAGACCTGTTTTCCTTTCCCACGTTACCATTCACACAGATAGCAGGCTAACTAACGACATTCACACGAGGCAAGGTGGGTGAAGTGTCTTGCCCAAGGACACAACAACTATGAAACAAGTGGCAGGGCGGGGATCGAACCTCCAACCCTTTGATCATCGGCCGACCCGCTCTGCCTACTGAGCCACAGTCGCCCCATGTGCGCTGTAAATTATCTTTTCCAAGCAGCAGTTTATAAACACTTTTTCCCTATAGCATTGATCTAATGTAATACATATGTGTATTTCATTCTCGCTTTGGTCAGGCACAAAGTCACAGAGCACAGAGAGACACAGACAGAACAAGGGATGCACTGCTTAGTTAAGTTACACAGACAGACAGACAGATGGACAGACGGACAGACGGACAGGCATGCAAACAGATGGAGATACATGCTCTGTGCAAGCATGAATTTAACGTCCTCTCATAGAAGTTGTAAACATTGCCATCCTCTTTGACACAAGGGGGAGATAAGACGTGGCCCTTGCATCATTTGCAGGGCCCTACGCATCTTGCATAGTGAGCGTACATGATTAAGGGGCCCGGGTTGTACCCACAGTGAGCCGCCTAACCCAATAATCTCACTGCCTGAGTCCGGCCCCCGGGGACGTCTCAGTAATAACAACAGCGAGAGGAGGAGAAAGGCAGTTTGTGAGATTGCCGTGTGGCTTAATTTGTCAACTGTGTCTTTAATGCTGGCGGTGACTTTACAGATGAAAGTCACCTCAGCTCCAGGCTTGTTGTTTCAGGCTAGACGGATGCTGTAGCCAATCAGGATGAGTAAAGGGCTGGAGAACCTGGCCAAGTGCAGACAAGAGGGGGGAATGTACCATATATCACTCTTTACATTCTTGCTGCAATGCTAGCCCCTCTACAGTACTATCAGACTTGATCACCACAGGGATCAATTCAGACTGGAAGCGTGTGCTCCTTCACTGTGTTCTGTCCTTTGTTTTATTTAAAGGTGGAGTCAGCCATTCTGGAGAATGCTTATTGTTATCTACTCACGATCCGCCAACTGTCTATACTTTGTGCGCTGGAGAAACATCCAGTATTAATACACAGCCTAGGCTCTGTAAACGGGCATGTTGCTAGCTACAGTTGGCCATTTTGGTTTACATGCCCTTTGTTTACATACCATACAGTCAACTGTGGCTCAGGTGGTAGAGTGGGTCGGCCAATGGTCAAAGGGTTGGCGGTTCGATTCCTGCCCTGCCACTTGTGTCATGGTTGTTGTGTCCTTGGGCAAAACACTTCAGCCACCGTGCCTCGTATGACTGTTTTATATTTTAGGTGGTGGAGGGAGGGGCCGTAGGCGCTGAATGGCAGCCGCGCTTACGTCAGTCTGCCCCAGGGCAGCTGTGGCTATCTTAGTTTACCACCACCGGTATGACTTCACACACCTAAATATTTTTCTTTTTCTCTACCTATGTCTCCTTATCTCATTCCTCTAGTCCAACGTATACTGGCCCAACATCCACTCCATCAACCTGACGCTATTCAACATCAGCCGGGACGACAACAACTTTCAACTGACGTGCATTGCAGAGAATGTGGTGGGGATGACCAACTCCTCCATCCAGCTCAACGTACAATGTGAGTTGGATATCTCCCCTATAATGAAATCTATGGAAACCCTGGCCATGCACTGCAGGAGGGCATGGCCAGGGTGTGTGTGTGTGCACGCTTGTGTGCTGATCTGCTAATATTAATATGTAAATGTATTTTGGGTGTGGCTCTATATAAGCCTGTACAGGTTTCTGCCACACCCACACATGTATTTTTAATTTTTTTTACTATATGTTTTTTTAAATCTATTTTGTATGTGGAATAAAATAAACAAACAAACAAGGCTATATATGAGGCCCACTGTGGCAAATGAACTTACTGTGTATTCCGTTATAAACGTTTTAAACTTGCACTACAGGTTCTCATTATAAATAACCTGCCGTATAACTTGTATGTTAACCTTAACATTACACCCTTGATTAAAAGCTCTATACGGCTTTAAGCGTTCATATTAATTCTGCCCATGTGTGATGTTGAGGTATGTTTACATAAAACATTGGCTTATTATGGTATGGCTCATTTGTTCAATTAAACTCCTAATTTGCATAGTTGTTTGTGTTTAAGCTCAACAGGGTCAATGGTTTGACCTGAGGGATCTTAATTGCCTTTTTGCTTCAAAAGTAATTAAGCAGCTTGGCCTAAGGGTACATACAGTAGAGTATTATACGTACAATAGAGTATTCATATACAAATGTATAATGTTTGCCATTTCATAATGTAAGTGTAATGTGTTAGCATGCTAAGGTGTACTACTAACTCAAAGTGAAGCTGAGTCGGATAGGGACGTCGCTTAGTTGCTTAGTAACAATTGAACCCAAAGTATTGGATACATGCAAATTTTAAACGGATGATGGCACAAGGTGAAGGGATCACCAAAGTTATTACAATTCCAGTGGACAAGTATTACCAAATACCATAGCAATCCATCCAGTAGGCTAGTTGTCACTTCATTCATTAAATGCCATAGCAACCTGATGGTGGGGCTCGAGGGAAAATAAGATATTTCAATCTTGAACACAATAGCGTAATGACAAATTGATATTTAGTGTGACTGAAGATGCTAGTGTATCATGTTGTTCCCTCAGGACTCAGTGTGGAGTCAATAACACTTAACCCAGGGTTCAATGGGTGAAAACTGTACTGAGATGCAGTATGTACATGTAGCACAACCATTCAATAACCAAAATCTCCATCAATATTTGTTTTTCTTGGGTATTACATCTCAAATGTTCAGTTTTCACAGATGTTCTGAATAAGGCAGGAGTGTGATAAATGTGGAGGCCATCAACTGGTCTGGGATCTGCCATGGTTTATTAAAAGCTGCCTTAGTTTGCCCAAAGACTGGTACAATTAATTATCATCCGCCAGTCAATTATTATGTGATGCATACATCAATGTCCTACAGCTACGGTAATTATTTGTGCAAAGCCCATTCATTTAATGACCACATTTTATGACCCAACTTTAGCCTTCACCTCAGCTGTATGGAGCATTTCCCTGGCGTTCAACTCCATATTTTGGATTTTCTTGCCGCCAACTTTACAGTTTGGTCAAATGTAATATGTGCTGTTCTCAATGTTGTTTCTGTTAGCAGCAGGCAGCCGTTTTCAACAAAGTTGTAATAATACAGTCTGTCTGTGTGCAAATCCCAAGTGGCAAAAAAAACAGTTAATGGTGAAGTTAAATGGTTCTTGTAGCCTAAACTTATAGCAGCATGGAGGATGCAGGACCTGAACACTGGTCTACAGTGTCAAAGTCCTATTCTCTGTATGCCAAGGTCAGATCTGTGATGTGATCAAGAAAGTAATTATGTTTCCTTCAAAAAGCATTTTGCAAAGCAAATAAGTATGTAAACACATGTTGTAGGAGACAGGGATATCTGTGCAGATTTGCTTATTTTTTTTAAACATCTGACTGTATTTCTTCAGTCTTGTTTAAATATCTTTGATTATCTCCCGACAGCAAAGAGCCACCCTGTGTGTCAAGATCAAAATGCTTAATGTAGAATGTAGCTGGTGCAGTTTGAACGCTTGGATCCAAGAAAACATGGTGGTTTTCTTGTTCATGTCTTTCATGGTAGCTTTGATGAACTTTGGTTGGGGACTGAAATATATCTTGCATTAATGACACTGACATTCCAAGAGAATAATTTACGACAGGAAACAAAATTCTCCCTCATCAGGCAGAGGAGCCAAATTATGCAGGTACATTTAGAATGCAATGAGGTGTTGCACAGTTACAAACCAAGTGAAATTGATGTCGCCAATTAGCAAGAATATACCCTCCAGCCCATATGAAAGCTCAGCCTTGATCTAAGTGGAAAGAGACAAGGAATATAATATATAACCCTCAGCATTATAAAGCAATGATTTGATAACCATCAGAAGGATCCCCCTTATATCCAGACCATGAATTGTAGTATATCTCAACTCTTACATAAATTTACCCCGTCGATTGGCCCTGGGCAGATTTGGGACAGACTGTATTCAAAGCCAGTATTTATCAAAAGGTGTCTGACATTTTTCTCTTTGTATAGCAAGCTTGCTGATGTACAGCAAAAATCTATTGTGGTTGTTTGCCATGCATCATGCTACAGGACAGGGGAGATTTGTCACCGATTCAAACACTCCTTACTGGAGCATAGCCGCTATGACCGTAGAATGACAGATTGACTTTGCAACATCCAGTCTTCAGGGCTTCCTCCACACGGACACTCTATGGATGTACATATCTAAGCTTTTTTTTTTTTTTTTTACTCCTTCTGTTGACACTCTCTGCTGGTGCTGCAAATTAACTTATTAATTTTTCAACACACGCTCTGATGGTAATTACATTTTACTCCCCTGTGCAGCCTCTTGTTTCTGGAAATGTCATGAAAGAGCTTAAACTGCTGCTCTGATTAGGGAAGCAATCTGATTGACAGCCAAATGAGCAGCCGTCAAGTCACATTCTCTGCATTCAAAGAAAAGTTTGGCGAAACTGTAATTAACCAAAATGCAAATTCTCCAGCACCCATTGTCCTTCAGCTGTCTGGAACAAAAGCAACTCTACAGCATTGTGGTCTCACACAACTTAGCATGTTTTTGTTTTTTTTACCACTTTATTAGCAAAAATGTACCTACTAATGGCTGTGCTCCCCGTGTAGTTCTACTACATGTACAGCAATGCATTAACTCCAATTATGAATAGTTAATGAGGAAATTAGGCGAGTGTATCCCTCCGGGGACATGGTATCCTTGTGCTGCTTCTTACAGGTTCAAATCTTAATCACAATGTGGTTCAACCCCAAGGGGATTACGTTGCAAAATCCCTCCCATTTGGCCTCCCCTGTCAGCGCCAGCCATTATGTATTTTTTCTGTAGTCTGGCTGGCAACATGGCATTTTGAAATATGCCACCAGTGTTACCGTTAGATAACATTGCACAACCCGGCATTGTCTTACACAGTGTCCTCGCTGATCAAAGGCATGTCTTTATCAAAGCTTGTCATCTTGTGTGAGCGCCACAGGGACACCATGTTGTTAAAAGACCAGTATAGAGTGTGGTACTGATTTGTATTGTATTGACATAGCCTGGGTTTGACAGCAACACTGAGAGGAAAAATGGATCAGTCCCCAACTGTCCATCAACAAGAGAATTCAGTTTTTTTCTCTCTCTCTCTTTATCTCCCTTTTTCTTTAGGCTGCGCGGCTTTATACCGCCCTCACTAGTTGCCCATCTTGCTCCTTCATCCCTCTCTCTTTCGTTTCTCTCATCTCTATCTTTTCTCATTTTCCCGGCACTCAGAATCACAGCTCTGAACACGCCTCCACACTAACAGGTTCACACATACACATGCTTTGGCCTTTGGTTCAATAGAATTACTTTATTATCACTATTGTCCTAGTAGGAACAATATAAAAAAAAGCAATTTATGAAATGACTAGCTTTCTAACACTCATAATTACTATATTCATCTCTTTACTGGATGGTTAGGAAACATGAGCTGTCCATTGGTACATAATCAATGACTTTTAATATAGCAAAAGCTGTAACAGGCCGCTACTTTTATAATGAGTTTAGCTGACTGGATTTGTAAATGAATGACTCACATTATACCACTGTCTAGTAATGATAAAGCACAAGTGTGGTAATTACGATTTGGGTTATGGTAGGAAATAACTAGTTTGTTCGACATCGTAGTCCGATAAAAAGTATTAAAATCTGTGTGAGCATCCTCAATGGAAGGTGTTAAAGAATGGGGATAACGGCACTCATTTTACATGCACATTGTAGGTTGTATGTATATAATTACATTTGTATAATTTGATGATGGCTTCCCAATGCAAAAGTGCACTGTTAGCTGAGACAGAAATGGTGTAAGAATCTCATCTTCAACAAAATCTGTCGACAACTTTTACATTGATTGCCATGAAGACTTCTACATTATGTTAATATCAATTGCCGTCAGATGTACTTCTTGTTTTTTACTGATTAAACAGCTAAACTGAGAAGGCTAACACATCACACCTGCTGAACATAAGCATACTATTGTCATCGTGAAAATATTGCCATGCTGGTGTTGGCATATTATTGAAGGTACCACTTTGCCTAAGCACAGCCTAACAGAACTGGTAGCATGGCTGTATTGTGGTCACATTGTGCATTTCCCAAATAAAGTTTGCTTGGAAGCAATCCATATGTCTCAAACTGAAACACTGAACACTTTGGCACAAGTAGTGCTACTGGTTGGATGTCTTGGTCAACAATAAAGCTGCCATATAGTCTAGTTTTGTGCTTTGGTCTTACAGTAAAGGGAACTTGTGAGCTTGGAAGGTACATACAAAATGCACAGAGGCTCATGGGTATGGTGGAGTCAAAAGGAGGCCAACAACATACTTACAGTATGTCCAGTATCCTTTAACATTGAGTATTCTGAATGAATGAATTACTTTCATAACTTTCATACCTATTTCTTCTACTATTTAGTAGTACATTGCATGAAACTGCATCTGGTAATCCTTTGGGCTGTTTCAGGGTGGTGTGAATGACATCATAAACATACACATGCAACCATGACTGAACTATAAAGCATTGCTCACACATGCCTAAGAAATTGACGACTTCATTGAGACCCCAGCAAGAGACAAGGCAATGTTGTATCGAGTTGGGTGTGAATGTTTGGTGGGGGTAGGCAGCTGCTATGTAAAAACAGACAAAGACAGAGACTGCAAGTTAACACTGTCTGCCAAATATTTTCTTTTGATCCTGTAGCTGCAAGAGTGACTCATCGCAAAGACAAATAATGGTTTTGAATTGTTTATGAAATGTATCTGATGTCATTAAAGTGATAAATTGCCTCTTAGCTTGGCGGCATTGTGGATTTAGAGGTGTGCTGCTGCATGTCAGAAAATGGAGGCTGTCTGCTTCTTTATGCAGAAAAGATTGCTCTGTCTATAGCACGCACCAGGAGTTCCTCTATCTGTTTGCTGTTCCTCACCATCCCATGTACTGCTGCAAATATGCAACAAACAGTCAAAGGCTTGTTGCCACTCCCAGGCACGAAAAACCTGCTTCCTGAATGTCATGTTTCCCCAGAACAAATCAAAACAGCTCTGCGATTAGTCTGCTAGTGTATTTTCTGAGGCTGTTCAAAGAATACGGCGCTGTTTTAATCAGCCCAAGGGTTCTGGAACTTTCTCAACACATATAAAAAGGTCTTGGTAAAACTTTTAATTTATTAGAGAAAATCAGGCAAGCCTTTCCCCCTCAAGCTCTTGGGAGTTTCAGTGTATACCTCTAAAGTATGCCATGGTCTCTCTATTTCCACTGCAGTTCCTCCAGTCATCCTGAGACTGGCCGAGCCCGAGCAGCGCCACGACACTTGCATCGAGTTCACGGTTCGGGGTTACCCTCATCCCAAGCTGCGCTGGTTCCACAAGCAGAGGGAGATCCTCAACAACGACTTCATCCGCACCGAGATGGACTTCTACCAGGACTATCTGGAGGGCTGCCTGACCTTCCAGAACCCCACGCACGTCAACAACGGCAACTACACTCTGGAGGCCAGCAACCCATTGGGAACAGTCACCAAGACAGTGTACGGTCACTTCCTCACTCCCCCGGACGATGATGGCGGTGAGTGGATCATTTTGGGTTTGTTGGCTATTTGCTCACTGTGCTTGCTTGGTTGATGAGTGTTGCACTGTTGTTGGCAGCCGGCAGCACGGATGACCTCATAATCCAAATCAAGAGTATGACTAACATGGCATTTATACAAGGTTATTAACACATTTTTTAACATCCTCAACATCAACTTTGTTCTCCTGGATTTAAAAAAGGAATAAAAAAAACAGGAGAAAATACAAAATACTGCCAAGTAACTCCCCGATTCCCACACGAGGGAGCATGGCCCACTTTTTCGAGATCGAGCACAATTGGTCTTCAGCTATGGTTTAAATTCTTGTTTAAACTACTGGTGGTATGGATTACAGTTTCCATTCTAGGTGGGGAATAGGGAGCTTTTTTAGTTTTTATTCAAATCTCCCTACACAGGGTACAGGTTGTGGAGCCCATCCCTGCTGGTTGGATCACAGCCAGCGGTTCATCCACAGTTCAGTCAGGTAGATTGTTCGCTTACAGTTCATCCTCAGTTCACAGGCAGGGAGAATAAACCCACAAAGACTGGCAAATTTCTCCCCATGGTCAATATTCCAAGGTTAATTCCCGGTGTCAATCTATTGACATACAGCTTGACTTTCTCTGTGTTCTCTTTTGCAGACATAGTGGAACTGGGTGAGTGTTTCTATTTTCACATTTAACCCCGCTTTATATCTATATATTTATTTTTTTAATTTGTTTTTTTACTGCTTCTTTGTTTGGCGTCACACACACGCACACACACACACACACACACACACACACACACACACACACACACACACACACACACACACACACACACACACACACACACACACACACACGCACACACACACACCAACTCTTATTGGGGGAGTATCACTTTTAAGATGGTTACCATGGAGAAATTTGTTTGCTTTGTGTTGCAATGCAAAAGAAGCTCTTGGCATTGCTGCTGAAATTTGATATGTGTAGCCTACTAAAGGATTTGATGAACACAGCTTTCTTAACAAATAGTATGTTCATGGCACATGCCTTGCTCAAAGGGCATCTAAGAGAGGGGGCGGCATTTATCCCTCCCTTGCTCAAATCACCACAGCCAGGGAAGAGATTTCACCTCCATGTCAAAGGTTCGAGGGGTTAATGCTCTACACATGTTATACCCGACCATGCCATGTAATGTTGGTGTCAATGCTAGTTTAAAGTCTCTTAAGGAAGGAGACAGCCACTCAGTGGTTCATGTTTTCCAATATTCCCAAGACACTCCTCGCCCGTTTTTCATTTTTGGAGATCTGATGCTTTAGTGAAGCCCTGTTTTGCTTTCATACACACACACTTCCAAGGCACTGAATGAATATATGTATCAACCTAGACTATTCATTATTTAAAACCTTACCGGTTGAGGCATACTTAGATATTTGAGGGTCTTATCATTTGAATGTTGTGATTAAAACTGTTCCCCTATCTTTATTTCAGTGTTATCTGACCTTGTTTTTTGATTTGAATTTTTCTGACGGCATGTTTTCTCCTTTATTGCTGTTTGTTTATACCTATACCGTGTCAATCAAATGAATAAGCTTTGATGGAAACATGTTAAAAAACTACTCACTGCACAGAAGGCCTGGCTGGTGCTTTGCTGTTCAATGCTTTTAGATGCATGGACCAGATGGAGCTGGTATAGACAGTTGTTTCAGTGTGGATTGGAAGCTTACGAGACGCTTGTGGTCGAGACAGGGGGTTAATTAACCCTTTGCAAAGCCCTGTTCCCATAGTTACTGTGGCTCCACCTGTTGCTAGCAGCCAGTGACAGACATACCACCTCCATAGCAGCATTCTTCTCTTTATAGTAGGCCTATGCAACCATGTATTTTTAATACATAATATTTCATATTTATGTGGCTGATAACCTAATGCCGTTCGTAAATATTACACGGTGGTCATTGTTTTTTTCGTTGCTGTTTTTTTTAACCTTTAACCACACATAATAATGTAGTATGAAATGCCTCTTGGCTTTCATAGTGTAAGATTTCATTTAAAAAATGTGTGAGAGAGTGACATTTCAGCGGGCCCCCCCCCCCCCCCCCCAAAATTTACAAATGTAATGTTTTTGAAACATTCTAAAAATGTTTGTGCGTTTTTAAACACATTGTTTAATACATTTTAGCATCTTAATCCAGTGTTTTAATCCTGCTTCCTTTAAGCATGGATAGTAGTGACTGAGTGTGCAGCAGAGTGAGAAAGATAGGCAGACAGACTTGCCCAAATTATTAACTAATTAAATGTCATTTACACACCCAGTGTTTTTTCGCTATAGCCTCCAATGTCCTGATGGAGGAAAAGGGGGGTCCGGGGGTATGCCCCCCCGGGGAGATTTTTTTTTCACCTTTTTAAAGTGAAATGCATGAATCTGGTGCACTTTGAGAGGAAAATTAAGAGGCTAAATATGAGGAATTGAGACACTGGGTCTGATGAATTAGAAGCTATTGAAGAAAGGCATTTGGATTTTCCATAAACATATTAATTTAACATAAAAAAATGTATGCAGGATCCTCTGGGTTGGGCTCTCTTTAACGAGACCTATTTCTCTGTAATATAATGAATGCATTTAAATGCAGTGAGAGGAACGAAGCAGAAGAACTCTTGTCCAGCTATGCCGTGATCTTACAGTTTTTCTCAGTTGCTTTGGTGCTTTTCTCAGATCAGAATGAAAATTCTCATAACTATTAGTTCAACCTCCGCAACATTTAGTCATTTGAGCACATCATAGTAGCAATTTCTCCTTCCTCTGAACAAATTGCAAATGCTTTTGGACATGTATCAGTTGCTTTCATACAATTCTCTGCTGTTTTATAACATTGTCATTTGCTTATGTCATGTCAGTCAAAATGAACTATACTTATGGATGCTGAATAGTCGTTCCCAATAAAACTAATAGTCTTAATTTCATTGCTTGAGTCATTACATACAAAATTGTTGAACTAGTTATCAAATTCTGTCAAGCAAATTGTATACCTTTTCTTTATCATAGATACTTTCCTCGCTGCATTGCAAGGGATAATATCCGTTGTGATGTAGATGAAAATATGTGGCAAGACAGACAGGAACGTTTGGATGTGTCAGAATGATTTACCTATATATGTTCAGTTACAATATGTCCTGTTATATTGTTCACATTTGTGCACAGCTCTACCAAAAGGGTGTTTTTTTTATGTTTGTTCTAAATAAGTGACTGAAGTGTATTTTTCTTTTGCACAATGCTGTAGAATTGCAAAGAGCATATAGCTACAGTAAAAATGTGAAACATACGTATTCAGTGTCTTGACAGTTTCATTGACATGAATACTTGCTTTTGAGGAATAGACTATCCATTTTGAGCAAGTGACGTACTTTTGCAGGTTATCCACTAGGTTTTGCAGTTTGCACTAATTGTTTTGAGAAATGCACTAACTGCTGTGCAAATGTTAATAGTGATGTGAGAAAAGCACCAAAGCGACTGAGAAAAACTGTAATCTAAAAAACACAAACTCAAAAAAAAAGTTTGAAAACCACTGGTGTAGATCATAAGTGAGTGTACTTTCAAACAATATCAGCTCAGGTGGAGCACATAAACACTCTTCTTCATCCATTATTTACACTTCAGCTCTTTTGATATCGTTTTTTGTAAGGGTACCGCTCTCACTACAACCCCTTAAAAACCGCGTTATGCTCATGTGAAGCTTTGCTTGGTAAATAGTAAGCCTGTTTGGGCCTCAACCATAAGGTTATAAGGACACCCCAAAGATTTGGTCATTCTCTTTAATGAGAGATGTCAGCAACAGAGCGTGTATAGCGCTAGATCCCTAACCTCTATAACTAACCAGCCACGGTGTTAAACGAGCTAGTTTCCCACCCCACTAGCCGTTAATGGGTGATGTGTTGTTTTGTGAAGCGGTGAGCACAGACACAGTCATATTGCTGCAAACGATGCCTTTTGGCCGGCTTTCACACTGCTGGTTTGGTAAATCTCCTGTGTGTGATGTGTGCTCTGGCCCTCAGGCTGTTGTGGCAGCAGAATAGCAGAGACGGCTCAAACACAGTATGGCTGGTCCGATCCCTGACCTCCATCATGGTCTCCTTCCATCTCAATATGAGGCCATTCTTTCTAATCGGCCATGGATTATAAAGCATATAGGCCAGGGATGGGAGACGGATGGATGGAGGCTGACTGTGTGGGGGAGCTGCATTAGGGCAGGCAAATGGCTTCGCGTTGCCACACACACACACACACACACTCAAATATATACACATTCACACACACACACACACACGCACACTGCCTCTGGGAAGTGAGGCAGGTGCGTCGCTTAGGTGATGGGAGTGCGAAACATTATAGCGACGGTGTGAGGGAGTGCAGCAGGCATAGCGTAGAATGGAGACTGACAGGCTGACTCATACTAATGGTACTGAGTAGAGAGGGATCAAGGCTGGGATGGAAGGACAGAGAAATGGTATTCATGGGCACACACACACTCGCAGACACACAAACACACACACTCACGCACACAGAGCAGTGAACTTTAGTGTCCTGTGTGTGTGTATGTGTCTGAGCCAGTGGCAGTCAGTCTACCATGTGGCCATTAATTTGCCCACAATTACTCTCTGATGTCCTGGCTGGAGGCCTTACCAGACTGGAGTTTCCCTGACACCAGCTCATTTTATTTTAATATAGCTCTGTCTCTGTCCTCTTTTAACCCTGCACTCCGCTACACCTCTGCTGTGGGGAAAAAAACTTTGGTTGCGTTCCGAATCGCATAGTATGTAGAAAAAAGATTTAGGATGTCCCGATTCTTGTGGCCAGATTTAGGATGGTTAGAAGTACCCGGATGTCCTACTTCATGCGGCCAAGATTGTTAGTGTTGAAAAGTGCATCCTATTTGGGCGATTCTGACCCACAATCCAGTGCGCACGTGAAGTGACGTAACATCGACGAAGCCTCCATATGAAAACAAACGGGGATGCGACGGATATAAAAGCAAGAGGCAAGATCAAGGCGCAATGTTATGATGAAATAAGAGAGAAAAGTATGTCCCAATAGTATGCCTAACTAGATTATTTTTATCGTCGGATGTAATATGTAGAATAGAAAAAAGAAAGAGTATGCGATTCGGAACGCAACCATCGTTTTATATTGGTGTGACATGTTGCATTTTAACATCAAGATAAAACATAATAATGACCACTGTAGACCCTCACCTGAGTCCAGCAGGCTCCAGTTCTAAACTAGAAAATTCAGTTGGACTTTTCTATATACATGTCAAGTTCATTTTTCCCCTCCACCTGATTAAGTTTGACCTAATGCAACTTTTGGTGCTCTTGGATGGGCGAGCCTCTTTTCTGTACGTCTGCTCGTATAAGTGTGTCCTCTTATTTGAACACAGCTTTTTTTTTTCTTTTTTTTTTTTTTTTTTTTTTTGTATAATTCTTTTTATTTTGCTTTTTTTTTGTAACAATAATCAAACAAACAAACAACAACACCAGACAATACATACAAACTAAGAAAAGACAGAAAAAAAATTAAAAAAGGACAAATGTGTATGTTGTTCATTATTGCATGATCTCACACACACACACACACACACACACACACACACACACACACACACACACACACACACACACACACACACACACACACACACACACACACACACACACACGTAACATTTAAAGACACACAAAAAGAAAAATCCATGTCCTGTGATCTCCACCGTAGTTCCCCCCTCCCTTCTCAGCAATGCTACAAGCTTTATTTCTCATAGTGCCTCATAGATGTGTTTCCATACTTCATTAAATTGATTTGTTTTGTTGTTGTCTTCGGATAATGTCTTTTCTATGGTCAGATAATATTTCATAAGTTCTTTCCAGTTCTTTAATGTAGGGGCCTCTGCATCTTTCCAATATTTTAAAATTAGTTTCTTGTAAACAAGGGAAGAAAACATAATTTGCCATCCCGTAGGGTACCTTACACCCTCAGGGTTCTGAAAAATGCACAGCTGAGCTGAGAACTGCATTTTTGTTTTACAAATGGTTGATATCCATTCTTGGATTTCATTCCATCCTTTGTTCACTTTCATACAATGCCAAAAGGCGTGTATGAGGGAGTCTTGAGAGCCACACTTCACACGCTGGTCAGAGGAGTCAGCATAAAACTTATGTAATTTATCTCTAGTATAATATATTCTTGTCATTAGTTTATATTGTATTAACCTGAGATTTTCATTAGTGGTAATTTTATTTGTAAGATACAAGCATTTCTTCCATTTTATATTGGCTTCTTTGAATTGGAGATCTTTATTCCATTGTTCATAGAGCTTATGCATTGAGTAGTGTTTAGATTCTTCCTTCAAAAGAATATTATATATGCTACCAATTAACTGTTTCTTCTTTCCTTTTTTAAACATAACCTCCTCAAATGGTCCTTGAACCAAATCATATTGTAAATTAAAGTTTTCCATTATCCAATTTTTTAACTGTAAATATCTAAACGATTCTTGGTTTGACAGTTTGAATTTATTCTGAAGCTCTGTGAATGGTTGAACCCTATTGTGCGAAATTAGATCTGACAATTGATTAATTCCCCTTGAACACAGCTTTTTTAAGGTCTTTGTCTTCGTGTGTGTGCAAGTGTGAGCCTGCATTTGTGCTTTTATGTCAACTAAAATCCCCAATGTCTTGTCTGTTAACATTAATTTCAGGCTTGTGTCTGCCTGGAAGCCAATTTTTTTAAAGTTTCTGTTATCAACATTCTTGACATGTGACAGACTTGAGTGTGCATTCAAGGCTGTGTGCAGGATTCTGATGGAAAGCCTTTTTTATCAGCTTTTAGACATACACATTTATATCCATCTACGTTGTCTTATTGTCCCAATCTAAATTGGCGCAAAACAGGGGCAACACAAAGTACTTCCTGCTTACGTCAATCCATTTCACCTTTAACATTGATTCAATTTGCAACAAAAAAACATGACAGGGAGAACTCTTATTTTTGAGAGTTTATTTAAAGGACAGATGCACAACTGAGGAAAGCACAGCATATTATTTTCAACAAGCAGTCAGGCCTTTCAACAAAACAAAGCGGTAAAGACACTTTGTCTTTAGTTAGAAATAAGTGTGGGAGTAAGCCACAGTCATTAAAGTTCTTCTGGTTGGCAGCCACTGATGCTTGTTTTGTGTCTGTGTGTTGCAGTTCCCTCGTTGCCGTCAGATGGTGTTTCAGGCCCAGAGGAAGATTCATTTGGGGTGAGTATTGTTTTTTACTTAATGATGTCGACCAAAGCGTTGGTTAAGATGTTTGCCCCTGGACTCGACACAGAGAGCCGCTCTGTGTTTCCCACACAAACCCTAAAGTGCTTCTTATTTGTCAAAGGACCCTCATAGGGGGTTTGTACTCTGTGTTGACATGCGGCACTAAGGCTCAAAGATTGCAATACGCCAAAACCAATGTTTCAGTCCTTTTTCAAAAGCTGCATGTTTGGACAATAATGATGTTGACCATGGTAACACACTGCTTCAAAAGTCTGTGCTGCTGTTTTGAATTGTTATAATATGGGGATTCCTTTACTATTATTTTTATTTGAAATATGCCACTACAGTACAGTGAAGGTGCTAACTCTACCATGTTTAATGGTTTCCTTTAATGGCAGGCATTTTCACATGCTATAGGAGGAAACGTACAGGTGCAACATTACAACTGGAATAGTCATAAATGTTACGGTTATGTTGTTACTGTATGTGCATCCTGGGTCCTAGTAAGCTAATGATCATGTACAATACCAGGACCCTGTAAAAGGTCTATATAAATCAGTGAATATCTCCTCACGATCCGCTACCTGTGCATACTGTGTGCATGCTATAAAACAAACTCCAGTGTTAATACACAGCCTAGACTCTGAAAACGAACCTGTATGCTGCTAGCTATGGTGGACCCCATTTGTTTACGCATATCCTTTGTTAACATGCCCGTTTACAGAGCCTACGCTGTGTATGGACACCATATATTTTTCAGTTCACAGTTCACACACATTACGTACAAGTAGTGGATTGAAAGGAGATATACACTTATTTTTTACAAAAAGTGATTTTGAATGCTGACTCCACCTTTAATTTACCTTCTGTCAATTGCAATACATCACATCCAAGACAGGCTTTAATTTTTCCCCCGACTTGTATAAATGTACGAGAAACAGTAGTCAAAATGTGGAACAAAACCCTGAGTTGCAGTGTTTAAGGTGTTTTCAGAAAGCTGGAAGGGATTAGGATGCCCTGATCACCGGCTGAGTCTGACACAGCATTTAATTTCTCTTAGGTTTCCATCGCCGTGGGCTTGGCGGGCTTCGCTTGTGTCCTCCTCCTTGTCCTTTTTGTTCTCATCAACAAATACGGCCGGCGCTCCAAATTCGGTATGAAAGGTAAGTCTACACAAATAGCCAGACGGGCAGAAAGGCAGGGTGGCAGCTAGGCTTTTTTCCCCCCTTCTTCTTGTCTTTCTGCCAGTTGCATCATTGTGTAGAATCTATTCCCCCTTAATCTTCTCTTCAAAACCATTGTTCACCAGAACATTTACAAATGCTGCCAGCGAACGAGCCCTATACTCTTTACTGCATGTTAGCAGAACCATTAGTGCGCTGATGTCTTATCCCCAAGAGGACCTGTTTGGGAAAAAGAGCTTTTCCCCCTTTTGGAATGGCCAATGAAATGTTTTCAGTGAGTGTTGCAGGAAACTGGCGTTTTGTGTTGCTGTCTGCTACATGCAGTTGACTTTGCTGAAAACCAAACATTTTACAATCGTCTATACACATGCACACACAGACTCAACTCAACACTGCACATTTAAACAAAGGTCTATGCAGCACACATGCAACTTGTACATGTGCCTACTGTGTAGAGAGCAATCGCAAAAAAGGATCCTGAATTAATTAGTGGACTGGCGCTGTCGTTCATGCTGAGGAAGTCAATGGGATTAATTTGGCTTTTGTGCGTGCTGAGCTTTCATTTTGTGTCAGCTCCAGGTTTTGCTTGTGTCTCTCTGGCGTTGGCACAGTGGCAGAGGTTGAAAGCAGTGGTAGAGCTGATCTAGGAACAGAGAGCAGGGGGGAGAGGGGAGAGGGGAGAGGACGCTGGTGGTTCAAGTGTTTGCTCACCCGACTACAGCTCTTATCAGTTGGCAGGCTGCAGCGTTTGGTGGCTTGTGGAGGGTGAGCCACTCACAAGAACACACATCCCTGTGGCCCTTTACAACATGGGGAACTTGTGATTCAACTGTATACATTTCTTCACCGCTGTTGGTTAAGATAGTTTAAATCAACTTGCCTGTATCTGTCAATGTCTAGCTTACGTCTGCTTTTGTCTTTAAATGGTGCACTATGGAGCTTTGGTGTTGTCAGAGAAATGACAGTGCACCTTTAATCAAAATATGTTCTAATAACAGCTGCAGGGGGCCCCACACCTCTTACCATGCATGTTTGAAATGTCATACTGTATGATAGTCTAAAGTAGAATTAGCTGCTGCCAACCCTTAATTATCTACTTTACAGGATTAGAGCCCTTTACTTACCTCGGTTAAAGAACTCTCCGCTGTAATTATTTAGGGGGTGGCAATTATTGTATTGAACTAAAGCTGGCTCTAATCAAAGATGAGTCCTATAGTTAATGAGGCTCTACAGGCGTGTTTGTGATGTCATGGCAAGTCATACGAAATTCAAGCCGATGCTCGCAAAATGGTTCTATACAAACAAAACAAAAGTCCCATATCAAGTGCATAGCATGTTTCTCACGATGTGTTACTGTAGGAATTTCAATTCAAAGCAAAGTGGTGCTTCAAATGCAATTTCAGTGCTCTCCAAGCAGGAGAGCATGATTATCAGCCTGATGTCTTAAGAATCAGTATTTTTTAACTACTAAGTGCCATGCAGATCTCCAGCAACATGCCTGTCTCATAAAAGATGTTAATGAGATTTTATTAAATAATATTTGTTTGTGCAATGGTGTGTGCATCATGTAGTGAAGTATGGTGTGCAGGATGAAAATTCACCGCTGCCTCTGCCCTGTTCCACCTTATTAAAGTTGCCATAGTGCTTAGCTGTATGTCTTCATGTAGTGGTGAACAATAAGAGACACATCAGTATTAGTGCTGCCATTGCTCCTCTCCCCGTTCCCTGTCACGTATAAGTGTGTATGGCCAGACTGTCTGCACTGCACAGTTCAGTTTAAAAAGAGATGTTGTCTCCACTGTCACTGTGAGTGATTGAAGGTATAAAAGACCTAAAGAGAGGTGACCTCATACTGTGCTGTACAAAGGCCTGATGTGTTCAATGTGTGTGTGTGTGTCCTCCCTGCCCACTCTTGTTCTGGAGAATCAGCTGGAAGGCCTGAAGAAGTCATTACCTTTGGATGGAGCCATAATGGATTTTCGCTTCACTAAATCACTGTGGCTCTTTTGGCTGTTGGAGTTTGATCACCGACCGTTTCTGGGCATCCAATAAAAACTCTGTTTTTCTTTTTTTTTCTTTCTCTCATGTGGCTGGTGCGAGTGTGTGTGTGTGTGTGTGTGTGTGTGTGTGTGTGTGTGTGTGTGTGTGTGTGTGTGTGTTTGTGTGGGTGCATGGGTGTGGGTGAGCTACATTCAATTGATTTGCTAGCATTTCAAGGCCCACCGCCAGCCCCGTTCACTGGCTGCCTCGGTTTTAGAGCTCTGACAGATATACTCCGGCTCAGTTTATGTGGTTGTAATTGCGGTTTTATGAAAGATACTTTGCCTGTCTGCATGTGTGCGTGCAAAAGGAAAATGGACTCTCTTTCTATGGAAAACCTGTTGCTCTGATCAATATATTGTCACCTTATACCTCCCAGCTCAAACATCATGCAGTTTCCAAGCAGCATTATGAATCACACCAGTGGGTTCCAAATTGTCTTTCACACTGATTTTATTTTTTTTTGTCAGCGGGGAATCAATAATGCTTCTTTAGAAAGGGACACTCAGCATGTCAGTAATAAGTATTGGGTTACCCTGTCATCTTTTCCTCATGTTCTCGTTGAAACGCATCCCCCATCCACCTGCTGCTTTAAGTGCAACAAAATGTAATTAATTTTGTCGAACTCCCTATTTTCCAGTCCAGAAATTTTGAGACTCAAAATCGTTTATTTGTCATGTGCATAACTATAATCACAGTAGCAGTTGTTAGCAATTACATTATTGAGTCTCAGGCTCCCTTCAACATCTAAACCTAAAAGAGAGAAAACTATACTGTTTTCAGAGGATCACACAAGTGAAGAGACCCACCGAGTCCTAAATACACAAACATAGTGCTAACACACGCAGTGCAAATACAATCTTAATAGAGATAAGGTGTAATATATACATATATAATACGGTTTAAAGTAACTGCACATTGTACATGATACTGTAAAATGGACCTTGCAATATGGACAGATGTAAATGATAAATTAGCAGTTGTACACATTATTAAGAATGACCCTTACATATGTATCCTTGGTAACAGGTGTAACAAATAAACAAAGTATAAAGCCTAAACAGATGTTAACTGTAGTAATGTGACATAGTTTGACAGCTCAATAGTACAATGGTTTCATGACCATCATCCTGACATTCTCTGTCACATATCTTTGTCCTCATAACAACACAGTGACTTACTCAGATCTGAATTTTGGAAACAAAACCAGTTGAACTCATTCTCCGTGTCCCACTAGGCTTGGGAATCAATGCCACTTTGTGCTGCATTCTGGGTATTTCTGGGGCTCATCCACAATAGTTGTTGGCAGCTGCTGTGTGTTTATATAAGGAGCAGATGATGCAGGCGCTATTTTTGGCAACGTTTCACTGCAAAGTTTAGACGTGAAAAAAAAACATTATACAGTGCAAAAACAAGAGGATACAAGTCAGGAGGAAGTGACAATTGATGGATGGAACAGCATTGAGTGACATTCATTTTAAGAAGGCAAGACACCATAAAGCAGATGTTCAAACATTGTTGATCTTTTTCTGAACCCAGTGAAACTTGATGTATTTTTGTATTAGTCTTTCAATTGCATATTTGTCTGTAGGCCTATCAGTTCATTTTAGTTTGATATAGAATTATTTTAAGGTAGGGTACCTACCTGGGCAGAGCTATACGGCTTATTTTTATACGTGTAAGCCAAACTTGCAATTAATTGCATGTGGTATGGCTCATCTTGTAATTTGCCTGATCCACCATCATCATGCTAAGCTTTAGCTGACATGGTTCTTGCCGTAGCTTCATATTTACTGTACATGTGATATGGCCGGTACATATTTTATTTTTTATTTTTTTATCTTGGCCAGGGTGCAGTGACTTCCTGCAGGCTCCACTGGTTGCCTGGCAACCTCTCTGTGAAGACAAGGAGTTGACGCCCCCATAAAATCCCAACTTGACCCTTTTAAACTGAGGTTTTTGTATGGATTAAACAAACATGATGTAACTTGATAATAAGAGAGCTTTGGAGGTTGTGGGATGCAGGTCAGTACTTTTGGACAGAGTTGCGCTAGCTGTTGCCCCCAATAACCAGTCTTTTCGTTAGACTAAGCTAACTTGCAGCTTTCAATAGCTTCATATTTGCCATACAAACATGAGGCATGATTGTCCCAGTTTAAAGTGTTTATGAAATCGGAAATTATTTTGCTCTCTCAACGCAAAATCCAGTCGTTCTGTCCATTCAGCCCCAAGAAGTCAGTGAAAAATCCATATATCCACCTCCCACAGTCCCTACTTCCATTCATTAATCAACCCAGCAAAATTGCAGATTCATCATTAATGACAGCAATTGCAGCCCTTCAATCAATCATACCTACTGTATCTTCCCTTGTTTTTAGTCTGACCCTCTTTTAAAAGCTTGATGACCCTGGCTGTCCTCATGATTATGAAACTGCACTTTCAGGCCAGTGTGCCTTTGTGAAATCACACAAAAAGAAATGCAGCCCACAGTCTTTAATACTGCTAATACTATGAGACTGAAAATGCTGACTAGAGCAAATGACTGACTCATGAATCTGAGACGCCAAGAAGTCAGGGTCAGATGAAGCACAGTTAGAGGCAGCGGGCAGAAGGTCCAGGTAAGCACACAGTGTCCACATTTAATCAAGTAATGCCCTCTAGCCATTACAACTGCACAGTGACCAGTAGAGCATGTAGTAAGAACTGAACCTGTGACATCTTTAAGACAGTGCTTAGTCCGCTCTCATTAGAACTTCGACTTAATCAACATTGACAGTTTTCACCTTGTTGGACACGCACATAGACTTGTAGTTAAATCACAGAGATGCCCACCAACATGCCGATAAACAAGGACACACACATCTATGCAGACACACACACACACACACACACACACACACACACACACACACACACACACACACACACACACACACACACACACACACACACACCGCACAAACTTTACCCCGTGGCAGCCTGCCTAGACTCATGTGATCCATGAGTGTGTGTGTCAGTGCGGCTTAGCCTCCTCTCCGCTACATTACCTGAACAGGCCTGGGGATGATCAGCCCCCACACATGCACACACATGCACATGCACACGCACACGCACACACACACACACACACACACACACAGACACACACACACACACACACACACACACACTGCAGCACTCACTGCATCAGTGCCTCGCTTGGCCTCCAGTGGCCACAGTAAGCTCTACCACCAAAGAAGTGAGATGGGCAGACAGACACTCTTGCTATGTGTCTATAAGAATTTCAAGCACATCTCAGAAAGACATTTTTCAATTGAATGTGATTTACATGCCTTCCGAAATTTGGCCCAGTCGTTTTAGAAAGTTGAAACCACAAACCGAGTCCATTTGAAATCAGACAGATATGTATCCAGTGGTGGAAAGTATTTAATTTCCCATATTCAAGCACAGCACACATTTAAGGTTGTACTTTACTTGAATATATCCATTGTATAATTCTTCTAAAGTTCCGGCGCATATTGTATCATACAGAAAACCTATTGTTTATTGTTGGCATCATGACTATGTGTTGTGATGGGAATAATACGACAACGTACAGCCATTGTATTGGCTGAGCTGAAAGTATAAATCACAGAGGGCAGGGAAGTGCTGACACATTAACACCCTTACTAATCGTGTGCAGATGGAGAACATTAAATGGAAGAAACTAAATGTTTGGCTTTCTTCATTCTGGACTGATTTTTATTGGGACATTCTAGACCCCCTTTTTGAACTATGGCGTACGAGACTGAATCTCTATTTGTGCTGATGCATTATTCATGAAAATAAAAATGTTGACATTTTGAAAAATAAATATTCGTCTAGTGGACATTGTGTAAACATGTTCCATCTTCATTGAGGTTGTCCAAAAAACAAACTCAAACTATACGTACATATAAAAAGACCTTGTGTCATCAACAGAGAGACAGTGAAACAGAAACCTCTTGTCTTTGCTGCACAAATGGTGTTTACCCTTCGCTCAGTTGCCACAGCGCCCGCCATCTTGATTGGCTGTTATTCATCCTTCTGAATGTGTGCGACAGATGGGGACTTGCAATAAAACAGCAACAGGCGCAAGTGCTTCTTTCTCGTTTTTTTGTTTACAGCTATATATCTTCCCAGAAAGGAAGGCAGTTTGTTGGATAGTAAAGTTCTCCTTCCATCATTGCTGTCTTATATGTCTCATATATAGGCTTGTTTTCAGACGTACTCTGCAGATGCTTCTACATACCGTCAGCGCTTTTAGTCAACCCCTAAAAGCATGTGGATGCTGCTGCCTGCAAACCTCTCAGCCGCAGCATGATCCCACATCTCCTTTTCCTTAGTCCTTTTTGCACCTTGCATAGAAAATGACAAAAAAATACAGAAAAAAAGGGTTGCTTACTTATTTATCGCGCGTAAAAGTTGCATGAGAGCCCGTCCTGGGAGTTTGGCTATAAGGTGCTGTCCGTCCCTGGATGGATACGGAGTGCACGGTGGCCTAGGGGTTGTTGCTGTGAACACGGTGTTCTCGGTACAAAGAGGATCTCTATTTTTTTTATATTATTTTCAACTTCAATCTGCCAGCACAAGACTGCTAATAGCTAAGTGCCTTCCTGGTGTCTTTCTGCAGAGCTGCTCTCTCCTGTGCCACACGCTGCATATAGTGCGCTTGTTGAATGCACTTTGACCGGGTGTTTTGGAAAAAGCTTCTTTCTCTTCTAGATCTTTTGCTATCCGTGGTTCATTTGGTAGTCCTCAGTCTTTTGAGTCTATTCATAGCTTAATAAAGCATCTTTGAAATGTCAGAAAGGATAGAAGCCGTGCTTTTTATTCAGCAGGCCTTTCTAGCTGCGGCAGCAATTTGGCTCCGTCCCCCTAGGGCGATTGCTCAGAAACTATCACGTTTGGTCCTTTTTTTCTCTCTCTCTCTAACACAATGGAAAACTACAAGAGCCGACTGTGTGGGAGACACAAGTGCTTTGTTTTACAATGAATACAAATTTAGTTTACACTGTAAACCGTTTAAGAGGCAAAACAGTCTTCAGTGCAGCCACACAATAGGTCCATGAAAATGCATCAGGGACAATGTCTACATTTCCATGTTTCAATTAGTATTGATCTGGAGAACTCCTCATCTGCTGCTCCATTTTGTTTTTCACCGAGAGCTTTATCCCCCACGGAGAAAATTGTGGTGTGAATATAAACAATCTCAGGGCTTTTGCTCCGGTGCCAGTCCAATCCAGTATATTGGGACTGCTCAAGTGAGCACACTGCTCAATCATTTATGGATTGTTACAGCTGTTTTAAAACCTTTATTTAGCTCTTTAGCGCCTGCATCAATGTATTTTATTTATATCCTGCACAGCTTACCCCACAGTCTTTTGTCAGCCATTTTATGTTGGCCATATCTCTTTTACAGTTGGGTAAATAGGACAGATTTCTAAATTTTTCTCCATACTTAAGTCTCTATCAGTGGAATTGAAACATTCATATTCTCATAGTCTGGATAGAGATGCATTCATGCAGTTTACCTTTTTTTTTAAAGGGTGCCTCTCAACTCCACAAGTAATCATAAACACATTTATTTTTTGCCCTGAACTTTCATTCAACCTCCCAACCATACAGTGTATTCCCCATCCTGGAGGACTTTGCTAATGATTATTGCGCTCATATTTCCAGGAATTTACATTAATGCATGGAGAGAGACCCAGGCGATATAGTGCTGATGAGTTTCTTCCAAGATAATGACCATGGAGGGACCGAGCCTCACCAGACCACAGTCGTCGAGTAGAGTGAACTCAGCTTGGACAGCATTACCCACATTTTGTAATACAGATTTGACTGTTCTCAGTTGGCTTCACGGTCAGCAGGAGGTGGTTCAAAGTGCTGCCACTGTTATTGTCATAAGAAATGCCATGTTAAAGGAATAGTTCAACATTTGTAATTTTTCTAGCTTTTAACCTCACTCTGCGGCTCAAGAAAACATTCCTGTAACGAAATTAGCAATGTTCACTCATCCAGGTTAGCTGAGCTCAAATACCGGTAGTCAAGGGGAGCATGTAGCCTGCCTCTGTTTATTCACCACGTCATAATGCGCTCTACATGTTTACAAGTTATGTCATTTTTGAATTTTAGTTAGTTTGAGGTTGGAAACGCAAAGAAGTTGCTGATGAACATCTTTCAAATATCCAAATGCAAACTAACTTCACTGCGGTGTTGGAGGGTGAGGTAAAAACATAAATAAAAATATGTTCCTTTAAATCAGGGTTGTGGTTAAAACATGTATGAAAGCATGGCCCAAATTGTGGAACCAGAGACAATTTGCTTCCTCAACCGCTGCTGGATGAAGCATCATCTCTGCTACCGGCTAACTAAGAGTTAAGACAGTAACCTGACCAATAAAACAGGCTGAATGAAGAGGTGTAGCTCGGTTCTAAACCTCCAGCTTGTGCAGCTCAACACTGCAGCCCTCTGTTCCCCTCCAGAAAACCTTTGGCGTGACTCCAGCTTTGATGTTCTACTTGTGGAGTGTGATGCTTTGCTTATTTTACCACAAAACAGAGCATCCACTCAGAGCTGGGAATGGGATTTTCTCGGGTATGAGACTATTATTGCCTAATTCTTTTTTAAAGACCAAAAAAAGAGAAGTATGCTTTGAAGGTGTTTTACCCCCAACACTAACCACTTGTTAAACCTGTGTGAATTTTCGCCACGGGCACAGAAAACAGCTCCGTTTATGTAACAGTAAAATATGTGTGTGTGTGTGTGGGGGGGGGGGGGGGGGGGGTCGTGCTCACTCCTCACTCCTACGCTGGATCGGGGATTGTGATTATTTTATACTGAGTGCAAGTAATTCATTTGCTAAACCAGTGGTGATATAATAGTATGTTTAGTAATGATATCCTCCTTATTTATAACAGTGAGCATATTTACTGCAATGTATCCACATATGATCATGACAATATTGTAAATATTAAGTCATCGATTAATTAATGACGGCACTCTCAGTGAAAGTGACAACATGCATTATATTGAACTGTTACAGCACTAGCATCATATTCCACTGTAAATGGTGACATATTCTACTTTGTATTTACATAAAACAGTGAAAGTATTTTGGTATAGCCCCATGTAAGGATGACAATTTTAAAAGTACCATAACTCTTATAATAGTAATGTTTAGTTTATAATAAAACACATATTACTATATGAAGAAGTGACAGGGTTCTTCAATGTACTAGTTTGTCTGCTTTTTCCTGTGGAATACTTCATACTTTCACCTGTTCACCAGGCCTCTAGAAACACCGAAAATCAAACAATATGGTAAGAAAGAAGAAGACATATTGATCTTGTTGCAAAATGTGGCTTATTTTAAGCCCTGAAAGCCCCTTCAGCTACTACAACTCCCCCTTTAGATCTCAACCAGCAGCCCGGTAAGCCTGCATTTGAGGCCATGAAGCCGCCTTCTCGCTGTTAAATATGGACCTGTCCTTTCCATCAGCCACACTTTCCATAGCCCCATATTCCCATCAGCTCAGCTTCCCATCAGCCCTCTCCAGTTGCATTATAGCACCTCTGGGACCCGCAGGCCTTGTGTTATAGATAGAGAGCAGGCCTCCATCTTTCATAAGGGTGGTTAATGTTTTACCTCTAGAGAGTAATTGTTATGTAATCACAACTATGTGGATTAATTATTCATGGGACATGCACACACACATACACACACACACACACACACACACACACACACACACACACACACACACACACACACACACAGACAACACATACACACAACGTGAATCTCTTTCTACATCTCACTGGGTCTGTGTGTGTCTGTGCTCTCTGTCTCTCTGTCTCTCTCTCTCTCTCTCTCTCTCTCTCTCTCCTTGTACCTTTATTTCCATATGTCTCTCCATCATCTCTCTTTCTCCTTCTCTCTTTCCAGACTAATGGAGTTAGTGAGCACTGAGGATAAAACAATTAAAAGAAAAATTCATTTGAATGAATTAAGGAGGCAAGGAGCTGCAGTATAGCCGACACTTCTGAGGCGAGACAAATTATCCTGCATGGCGGCTTTAGTAGCATTTTGCAGTGGCATTGTCGTCCCACCCCATCAACCTGTGTTTTAACCCGTGGAGAAGCATGTGTTCGTACACAACCATGCAAAGTAGATGGAGAATGAAAATGCTGTGCGCTCTAGTCTAGACCTTTCTGATGGACATGGTTGGAGTAGCGTACAGCTGTTATATGCGTCTGTGGTGAAACTAACCAGTCACTTTTCTCGTCATTTCCATGTATCTTCCAGTATTTGCCGGTGTGAACGGTATCACGAGATCCAAAAAAATGTGCCGCCTGGCTTCCGTAAGCCTATCGGAGACTGTCAAAGAAAATGCCAAGGCCATCTGTGCTGCTCTAGGAGGGTGTGAAATGAAGATGGAGATGGAGAGTGTGTCACACTGCGATGAGAGGTCGTTACCGGCTCCTCAAAGCCAGCGCATTATGTCAATTTAACTGGTCACAGCGTCGTGGGTCACCGCCACATTCTTTTTTTTATTCTTTTTCAGCGTCTGACACCTGAACACTCTGGTAATGAGTCTAGAAGTGTGTGGAGTTCAAAATGTGCATTAAGGGCTGCGATGCCTCGGAAACAGCAGCTAAACGGGTTGTCTCCGCTGATGATCAGATACAGCCAGATGGCATCGGGGCGTCTTGTGTTCGGAGTCACTGCGGAAACCACTCTATCTCTCTCTCTCCTGGCGGATTGTCACTCCATGTGTTTACGAGTGGCGTAATGACTGTATACGCTCTGCAGGGGTTGCGCGTCTCGCCAGCTAAATGGCGCCATTTTGACACCATTTTCATTCGACGGATCCAGGGCAGTTGCCTCAAGAAGTGTGGAGGAAGGCCTACCTTGTGTTGCTGTGCTTAACAAGCTCTTCAGCAAGACACTGACATTGACAGGCAGCACATCCTCTGTTCAGTGGCTGACCCTGACCTCTGGCCTGTCTCTGGAGAGGAGCATTCGAAAATAGGATTACCCTGTAGGGAGCCATTTATAGTGTCAGCCCCCGAAAATGTTCAAGGCTGACTGTGGATAAGTGGATCCATTCTTAGCTCTAATGTAATCCACAGATGCGTGGGGGGGGGGGGGGTGCATTCATTTTATTTTCTATTTATCTACTGTAGTTTCAAAAGAAGTATACAACGTCTGTTTCTGGGGCACCACATCACAGTTCAAAGTGTTCTGTGCACATCATCTGGGCTATAGGGCATCTTCGGATGGGTCCTGATCTTTGTCCATCTTGGGATATGTCCTGTCGTTGTTTATCAAGCATCTCCACTTGAAGATACTTCACTCCTCCTGCTCACAGTAAATCCATGTTGCGTCTGATTTCTGCAATGCAGCAACACGAGTTTGCTTTTACCTTTGCCTGTGTTTTGTAGTACTGAAACCTTGACCTTTCCATCAGAAGAGCCATTAATGTCATGCCTATTCAGCAGTCATTCTTTACTAAGTAAAAGCATTCCCAGAGGAGTATCCGTCATTGCATTCCATTTACAGTTCTTTTGAGAGCGCCTCTGAAAATCCAATAGTCCTGCTGTAATATTGTATTGTCGCTGTAATATTGTGTTCCAGCTGCTTGGCAAACTGGCTTTATTCCCAATGTGTGGGCTTCATGGCAGCTAACTGGCAAGGAGATAAAGTTGTGTGGCTCAGGGGAGCGTGGCGATGATGAGCTAAACAAACAGGCTAACAGTGCTACAGCGCTATACAGCACAAAGCAGTCTGCTGAATGCAGCATTTTCTTTATGTATGGAAAGAAACAAGAGGGTATGAGGTGTGAGGTATAGGAAAGCAGAGGCAAAGAAATGGAAGGAGAGAAAATGAAGAGAGCAGCAGGAGAAGGAGGAGGAGGTGGTGTTCAGGGAGCACTGACAGGCTGGCTCAGCTGGGTTTTAGCTAATGGGTGTACTGGCTACTCTGCTGACTGGCTACTAGTCTGTTGGGATCAACATTTCACTGTAGTAAGTTCCAATCCTTTTACGCCGAGGCAGCTGAGCGTCTCTGAAACAAATCTCTCCCGGGTCCCCATAGATGCAACAAGATTGGCCACAGGTTCAGAACAACATTTTAATTATGACTACGTCAAATAGATACACAGAAGCACAGAACACAGCTTGTATAGTTTTATTAGAAAGCCACAATGTCGAGACACTAAACTGTGATAATTACATCGTATCATATGCATGATATGCAACACTGCACTTTGAGTAACATCATGTATACAGATTATTACATATGTATAGCTCTAGAGATCCGTTTTGGTGCATTAGTGTGTGTGTGTGTGTGTGTGTGTGTGTGTGTGTGTGTGTGTGTGTGTGTGTGTGTGTGTGTGTGTGTGTGTGTGTGTGTGTGTATATATATATATGTGTGTGTGGGCATACTTGATTTAATACCCCCTCCAGGGACTGTGCTCTGATTTAAGAGCGTCTTCATGGCGACCACGGCAATAGGCACTTTCTGGGTCATGTGAGAGCTGGTACTTTGATTTATATATCAACCTCTCCTCCCTCTGCAAACACACACACACACACACACACACACACACACACGCACACACACACACACACACACACACACACACACACACATAGACCCACACACATATGCACATATTTGAAAGTGGATAGGTACGGTATGTGTGCACACAACGAGAGAAATTGAGGGAGACAGGAAATAATTTGTATGCAAGTGTGTGCGTGTATGTGTGTCTCCAGTACCTTTGCTCTGTCAACAGTAAAACACAGCTGAAGCCAATTTCCACTGAGAGAGGGGCAGCAATATGTTTTAGCCCAATGCTGCAGCTTAGATAAGATCCACGCTATACTGCAGCCCACAATCTGATCCTGATGCCGTGCCAGAGGGCAAAATCCAATTTCCTCCATACCACAAAAAAAAAATGCTAAACAAGGAAAGCCAAATTCTTTTGATCAATGGTAAATGCTTTGCAGGAGGATGACTATTTATCTTTTGCATATTTCAGTATAGGAACTAAATGTAGCTTTTAATCTATTGTTTGTACTCTTGGTAGGTTTTTTCTGCAGAATAATTGTACGATAAGACCTGGCACCTCTTTAACCTGAGCTTTTGTCTCTCCCTGGCCTTCATCCACCAGCCCATGTTTGCCTCCCAGCGGCATGACATTTGGAGCGCAAATTGTCTGGCCTTTCAGAAGGCTGGCCTGCCTAGCTGATACTGACAAGACAGACAAAAACAGTCTCTCAGATAACTGCCCCGTCCTCAATTATTAGACTCCTTTGAACTGAATGTTCCCTGGGCTGTACATGTCTGTCATCTGCTGGAGATAAGTAGGAGGCCCAAAGTGTGGCCAATACTCTGATGTTGATGAGCTAACTGGACTTTGTCACTGTGACACTCTGGGAGGGAAGAAGCACTTGCTCATAGGTCAGTGTGTGTATCGAGCCCAAACATCAGGACATGATGACAAGTCATTGTCCAATAATACAGTAACTTAGCAACTGTCAGGTTTTGGATTTTTCTTTAGGTTAAATGGTGCATTGGGTTGTACTAGTATACTGTCTATGAAAGGTTTGGAGGATGGTTTCTCCAAAGGGAAAAATAGAAGTGTGAGGAATGGATTAAAGTGTGCTCTTCAGCTCTAACAGAAGTAAGCTAACCAGCTTATCTCCTACAGTAGTATCCCCAGTCTTACCTCCAAGGCCAAGGAGCACTTCATACTACAATAGCTTATGTGGTTACGGATTATGTAGAAAGAAGGAAAAGCCCAGTTCATGACCAGCATGTCCATTGTGTATATTTCCCCACTGTGTTGGAGCTGGCCTTGGCTGCACCCAAGTGTGGCCTGCTTTGGTGGATTTGGGGGAGTTATATTTTCGCCAACCCCACCAGCGTAAAGCAGCAATAAGTAAAGTTCACCAAACACTAGTACTCATATTGTGTCTCCTGTTACATTAAAAATCATTCATTGTAAATTATGAGTAGAACATATGCACCTAACCTTTGAATAGATTGTCAAAGTATCTAAACAGCTAAACAGAATTAGCAATTAAGACTACTAGCTCTACAATGCAGTACAGGAACACTTTTCTTCCTTGATTTCAATGTCTTCAATGGATCATCTGCTGGTCAGGTGTGGATGCTGAATTTCTACCTGGGAGATGCGAGTTATCCTCCATCCACAATAGCATGTATTCAGCAATCAAGTGCATATTTTCATAACTAGTCAGTTACAGACCCATATTATGCAAGAATTTTCATTTCAGCCCCCCCAAAAAGCTTCTGTCTACTTATGTCTGAAGTCAAGGACACCCTGTTTACAAAAAAAATTGCTTAGACTTTTAAGTTGTACTGCGATGTGCATATGATCTGTGTGAGAACAGAACGCTTTGACTAAGGAGGGAGGGGCTCAGGGGAAAGTCAGTTTTTAATGTTTAAGGGATAAGCATGGTTTGGTTACAGTGCTAGTCGTTTTAGATAAACCACTGTGTATTTAGGCTTTTGTACATTAATTGCTTTGGATTTGTCACATAAAACGCTCTCGACCAGCTTGTCAGCAAACAATTCCTTGTAACGCACAAATGAAGATGGTGTAAAAAGAGAGAAAACACTTCAGTTTACATTATCTCTCTCTCGAGGATGCATTGCAGCCAAAATGCATCAGTAGTTCATCAAGCATGCAGCAGGGAGAGGCTACAGCCCTTCCATCTGTATGTAATCCTTTGTTGATTAGCATATAGCGCTACTGTATTCCTTCAGTTAGCCAGCTCTTCTTGTGTTGCCCCCGGTGTCTTAATCCTTCCGCTGCCTGTTGGGTTTCTGCTCCACTGGGGACCAATCGGGCCAATTCCACTCATCGAGCTTTATAATTAGTGACAATTGTAAAAAGTAATTTACAATCTCAAGCGATGCCATTGAGCAAATGGTGCCAATTAACCAGAGATGCTAATGTGGGCAGAAATGCGGAAAAGCAACATCCGACCTCCATTACAGTGAGAGGAGGAGGAGGAGGGCCAGGAAGCTATCCGGGCAGTATAGAAGGGGGTTGGGGGGGGGGGGGGTGTACACATTGTTACACTGGGCTTGTCACCATGCTGCAGATTAATTCCACAAAACTACAAGCATCGTGACCAGGGTAGGAATAATTGAATGTGCATTTAAGGCTACAAGATGACTCCATCCGTAGAATATGACTCAACTCCTATACTTTGTCAGCATTTGCTAACAACATTATAGGCCTTGTGGACGTAATGTTCCCGTCTATTCCGCTCCAATGAAGAGGCTTTGTGCACCAGCAAATGCTTTTACTATAGCAGATGGGATGAGATGCTGCACATAACCACAAATTGTCATTGGTGTCACATGTGGTTGCCTGTTGAAAGTTTTACCACACCGAATCTTATCGTCCAAAAGGTTATAGATCGAGAAACCAAAGCGGATGTTTCCCATAGAGTGGCTGGGTCCTTGGCCCAGGGAAATGATTTATGGGGCAGAAACTGTGCTTTTTGTAACAAGATCCCATTAATAATTGCCGACTGCAGGTACCCTTCCTTTAATTAATCAAGTAAAGTAGCCTGGAAATGGAAAATAAGAATCGTTTCACTTCCGATTAAGGTCCACCATTTGCCCATTAGACGTATTTTAAGTCTCCAGCAAAAGGTCATGAACTGGAGTAGAATATTTTCCCAACTTCTCTGCAATAGTTTAACAAGCTGAATATATTAAAGCCACTGTGTGTGTTTATATGATTATCCCATCTTTCTAATGAGGACGGCACCAGGCTTTGCTGTTTACCAAATCACATTTTGATCCAGTTAAATATCTGAACAACTATTGGTTGGATCGCTATTAGCATATTGACACTCATAGTCCCAAGTGGTGGAACAGTATCTGAGCTACATTGGTTGACCTCTCTTCTAGCTCCACCATGAGACTAGCGTTTGTATTTGAGTGAAACCTTTGAATTTTCAAGACCCTCCAAGGGCGAATCGTAGCAACTTTTGGTGGCTCCTTTACTTCAATCATTAGGTCAATACGTTCCTATTTCCTATACTCCAACACTAATGATTTCTCCATCAGCTGTACCCTGTTTTTTTGTGATAATTAGCTAATGTTAGCTACAAGTTAATTACAAGATCTGCAATACTGCTGGTGTACCAAAGGAACAACTACCGTAGATGACGTGGACAGATTCAAGTTTTGGTCTATTTGTGTTTCAGCCAAGAGACTGTCTGGAAGAGGCTCGTTATTTCAACCCAAGGCCCCGCTGTCTCATTATGATTGGTGTAATTGTTCCTCGGTTCAATGCTTCCAGCTCTTTCCGGAAACCTGAAGAAGAGAAAAAAAGTATCAGTAATCTGACTAATCCAGTGTAAGCAGAGGGGAGCCTTGTGGTTAATGGTATAGTTTGCCCTTTGATGAAATCTCTCCTCTCCCCTGCTTGTTGAGTGTCCTTGGCTGTATCCAATGTGCCAGCTGTTAGGAATGTTTGTTTCGGGGTTTTCGGGGGAAGAGTTTTATCGTATTGTGTTTATTTCAGGGCCAAAATACACTGCTAAAATGAAGGCTGTGCACAGACTGTTGGACTTATATCTGGTTCGGCCAAATTAGCGAAGTGAAGATCTGATTATGAATTTCTGATAACTGCGTGAACGGTTGATTGTAATGTAGTCAAGGTTGATTTTACTTATTTGTGTTGTTGTTTCTTTCACCCCCTGAATGATTACGTGACAGTAATCTGTTTTTTTCAAGCCAATAGTTCAATCAAGGGACTTTGAAAACCTCTCCTCTCCTCTTCTCTTCTTTTCTCCACTCCCCTCCTCTCTGTATTCTCATTCTGTCAGTCAAAATCGTTCTGCCTCCCCGGGCCACAGCCTCTATCAGTGTAAACAGGAGAGGGGAAGCAGTCGTTTGGTGTTTTTCTCCTTGTCTAAAAACCTCCTTTCGGTGTCTCTTTGATCCGGGGTGCTGGAATAGTAATTGCTATCACTTATGAAACAAAATGACGAGCGTTGCCAACCACTTAACAATGCAAATACAAAAGGAGAGAGAGAGAAGAGAGAGAGAGAGAGAGAGAGAGAGAGAGAGAGAAGTGTGGATTAAGGTCTATGAAGAAGAGTAAATGAAGCGAGCTCGGGCTGTGTGAAAGGTCCTGAGATGGCAGCCGGAATGCTTTTGATACATTTTCGAAAGGGCAACAGGATTTTGTGAGAGCATGGAATGTTGTTATTTTTATACATATTTCTTTTAATGTGGTAAATAGGCAGCACACTTTGGCTTTGCAGTCCCCTTTTCTGGCGCTGAAAAGTCATTTCTGCTTATTTTTATTTTTTCTCAAGATACACAACTGTGAATCATTTAAGCTTTGCACAAAACTGCAATATGATCCAAATTTGTTTTTTACACTCAATCACAAACAAAAACACACACATACCATATCGTGTTTATATGTATCATTCCCTGTTGTGTCCATCGTGTGCAAGAGTCAAGCATGACACTGAGCCAGCGAGTGAACATCGAAAAAAGAAAAAAATGTCTGTATTATGAGAAATCCTTCCAGGAGAGCAGAGAGCCAGGTCCTACTGGGAGCTGAAGTCAGGGCCTTTTCTGGCTTTATGCGGTTTAAAGTGGACGCAGCCAAAGAAGTGATGGCTGGATGCTTGGTTTATTCAGCATAGTACATACAGGCAGACAGAAAATGAAGGAACTGGATGGCTCCTCTTCCCCTCTCTTAAAAGCTGCAGAAGTGGATAAGCCTCTGGTGTTATTCACAGTCTCCCACTGACATCTTTCTGTTGATGTTTATTTAAATGGCGCTCCTCCGATCGGTGTGGAAATCGTCCCGTGGTGAAAGCCCAGCAGGACAACAAAACAGCTGGGCTCCTGAGGGGGAAAAGAGGGAAAAAAAGAGAGAGTGGGATATAAATCTTTCTGAAAGGATATGGGGAGGAAATTGAAGAGGGAGAAATAGAAATACTTTTTTGTCCAAGGGGTTTTAAGTAAAGGAAGGGATTTTGCGTGAAATGTATTTTGTGTAACGAGATGCCCCAATTCTGCTCTTCGAAAAAAAAATGTGTTACCAGGAGCTATAGGAAAAAAAAAATCTCTCCTTTACCGACTGTCCCCCCATGGAGCCGACTGGGCTCAGCTTGAACACAGCCCATCCTAAATCTCACAAAAACACCCTCCAGCTCTGTGTTTTTCCCAGATTTAGTCGTCAGGTATGGTCGTCAGGAGAGGGGGTGTCATTTTTATAGAGCCCCTGTTGGGAGATCGGTCTTTCTTTCGAGGACATTGGGACAACGAGCATTAATAATGTAGCTTTTACTTTCGTAGCATCCACAAACCCAGCCATCGACCGACCCCATTGGCCGCCAACAGAAAAAATGTCCGATAGACGAATAAGCTGTTGCTTTCTGCTGTATTTGCCGACATATTTCTACACTAGGTGTTGGACAGGCATTTTGGCTCTTAAAAACATGGGAACACTGTTTTCTCAGTGTGATGAGCATCATTTGACAGTCCCCCCTGCCTCAGCATCCACAGCATCTTAGCCCATTTTACAGCCATGCTCATTCACTTTATTGCCATTCGCTGATGGCAGCACTTTGAAGTGTTTGTTAAGGGAGGGGTGGAGGGGGGTGTGGTGAGGGGAAGTTTAATTGGGTGCATTAGTTTGGTTTGCTTCTCTTCTTCTTTTTTCTGGGTGCCCCCCAGTCACAGTGAGTCGGATTAGGCGACCTACATTTTTTGTTTGCCCTCCTCCCTCCCTCCCTCCCTCCCTCCCTCTCTCCCTCTCTCCCCCACCATTGATTCAGAGCTATACCAGTCTTCCTCATGTCGTGTTTTTTGGTTTCTCCAGCTGCGCACAAAATGAGTTTTCTGTTGTTTGATTTGTATAAAGAATTCAGACAATGAGACGTCTCCTAGCTCAAGTCCTCACTCGGTCTTCTGTGGTTAGATTGACGTGGATTGGCTTCACTCACACACACAGACTACAGGGAGAGTTAAATTTAGTAACTTTATCCCTATACGCACATGACACTGATTGACAGCCTGCTGCGGGTAATGATGTGTCCCTTTTTTCGCAACGTGTCGCCCCGCAGCAGTCGGCCGGCAGTTGAAAAAGTTTGAACGTTTGCTTTGTTTGAATAATGCCTGTATGCCTTTCGTACATCCGGCGTAAAAATCTCCTGCAGTATGTTTGGGCTTTATGAAGCTCCCTTATAGAGAAATAAAATGAAGTCAATCATTTTAAGAGCTGGAAATGTTGGGTGGAACAGTCCCAGAACTATTTAATAGTTTTGCATTTTTTTTTGCACAGTATCCCTTGAATGAAATGTGCTCTGTAAATAAAATACAATAGCTGATATAGACCCCTTCATGGTTTATGCTATAAAAAAACACATTTGATACGATCTATAATGAGAAAATATGCAATGACCCTCCTTGGAGAAACTCATTAAATAAGCCGCAAATGTTGGCCAACAGTTACAGCTTAAAGAGTTTGGGAAAGATGCTCTCCGGAGGCTAATACAACACATTTTAAACAAACTTTCATCGAGTGCAAAAGCTGCATCCATTTAAATGTAGGATTTTCATTCACTTTATTTTGAACCGTTTTCTAAAAAGATAACACTTACTGCAAATGAATACTTAATCCTCTTAATTGCAGTTTGTCACACCTGCTAAAGCACCGTGCTGAAATGGCTTCTTGTGTACTTATGGAGTATTAAAGACCCATTTAACAGCTTAGAAAATGATCAACGTTTAAAGAAGTTTTCCTAAGAAGCGCACAAGGCACTTAATCCTTAATACACCGGCTATGTATTTTACTGTATGTGGGTCTTTAAGTGAACTCTTTTCCAAGTCAACAACTCATTTCCAAATCATAGAACCCCTGCAGAGGAGTTGTCCTTTCTGTGGGCACATAGGAGAGTGTCCAGGTTCAAATGAATAGAGGGTTGATGGTGGGCCAACCTTGGCTATATGCACCCTGCATGGCTGCCCCCTGTAAGCCATCGGTCTGCTGAGAGTCTGACTGAAATATTAGAGGCCTATCTGCTCGCCCACTGTAGCACCTCACACACCTCACACCTCACCACGGAGCTACCGGAGTGTATGGTGTGGCGTGTGTCCGGGGCACGGTAGATATGAAATGAATGGGGACAAACTTTAGACAATAGCTGTAAATTGTTGTCAATTTAAATGACACTCATATCACCATCAATCGTTATGTATACATTGGCCCATCTAGTTATACATTCATGACTATAGTTACCTGCCTGCAGTATATTATTTTGGTTACTGATCGAAGATTGGAGTAAGGAATTGTGAAGTTATCAATACATCCTCTTATAATGAAAGGGATGCCCTTGCAGCGGTGAAAAGACGATGGAAGTAGATCAAGTAAATGGTGTAGATCACCCTGCAGCATATTACACAAGTGCCAGGTCTGTTTTTGGTACAAGTTAGCATGTGTTGGTTGATTATGAACACTGCAATATCCCTAGTTATTACACTAATGTTGGACATTTCAATTTTATAAATGTTCAAGTCCAGTGCCAGCATTCAGTGCCCTCGCAAGACGGAGTGTGCCTATCATGCAGCACAGGAAAGGCAAGGGTTTGGGAGGTCAGCATGGTGCATTGCATGGAGGAATTTTATACAAGATGTCAGGAGTTCACGGCCTGTCAAAGACCTGCAAACAACTTCATTTTTTGTTAACATTGACTCTTCCCCTAACCTTAACCCAAACCCTTACCTCATCTAAGTCAAAATAAATTGTAGATGAACCAACATTTCCCCAATCCCTTACCTTATGAAGATTGAAAGTTGCCAAAGCAAATAGATCGTAGATAGTGGGACTTTTATTTGGAAGAAAAGCTCTGAATGCAGTCCAAAATCAATGCTGTTGGGTGTCAATAGAGTTGTGAATGAAATGTACTACAACATACTGTGTGATGAAATTACATTGATATGCCACAATGTCTTGCCAATTACTACTTTGTCCTCCTGATAATGGCCCCTGGAGAGGAGAAAGTGCTACATCTACTGTATATTTGTAGAGGGTGGATATCCTTTTGCGTTAGAGGACAGGGTTGGTTGTAATACATTTCTGTCAATTAGTTGTTCATTTTGTAATGAATTAATACAATCTATTTGTAATTGTATGACACTGCTGTCCCACTGTGCTCTCTCTGTAATGGAAGGTACAGTACAGAGGAGAGATGAGGCCCTGTTGGCATTTAGTGTGAAGGTCGATTTACATGAATGTGTCATGGTTAGATGTGTAATTATAATGACCCCGAAAGCACTTAATGACTTTTAACACACCCACCCACCCACACACACACACACACACACACACACACACACACACAGAGCATCCTTCTCTCTTCTTCTCTCCTTCCTACACCTCCAAAGCTCGCAAATCTGTTTGGTCGAGAACCCTCCAACGCAGGCAGGCATTTGTAAAAAAAAAAAAAAACTGACGCATAAATCAAGACCCCTGGGGCTGGAAACAAGAAAGAGCGAGGGGAAAAAAGGCAGGGCTAGAACGAGAGAACGGAGAGATGAAATAATGATGGCCGTCTCTTTTAAACGAGGTATGATGAAACATCTGTTGCTCGAGTAAAACCTGCCGTTGGAGGAATCTAAGTTTTGATGAATCGCTGTGATTCTGGCAATATTTCTCAAATCATTCCTGGTATGATTGCTATTATTTTGACTCATGTTCAAAATGCTGACAACAAAGGCCATTGAGTACAAAATAAAAGTAATCAGGGACACAGTGGAGAGAAAATAAAGGAAAGTGAGAGCAGGAGAGGGAGGGAAAGAGTTACTAGTGAAAGAAGGACAACATTGACACCTGATAGATTGATATCATACCGTGGATCTGGTATTAAATGGTCTGCGTACATGCGTGTGTGCGTGCGTGCGTACATGTGGTGAATGAATGCTAAGGAAATGAGACTTGATTGTGCCGAAAGTGCAGAACCTGTGGTTAACAAAATAACCTTAATGTGCTGCCTTCGATTAATTGTAAGCCCACATGGAGTTCTTTCTTCTGTTTTCCCTAATTAGCTGAGAAAACCACTGATTAATAATGAATCAGCTTTTCAGTAGAGTATTCTAAACTGCCATTACTTCATCGATGCAATACAATAGTCCAATGCTCTCCTGGGAAAGGGGGCGGTATGTCAATCGGTTTATCAATATTTCACAATTCCCAAATGATAAATCCTTTTTACTTAATGGTGATCCACTGACTTTTCGTACAGTTTAACCATAAGGTTAATAGTTGTGCTTTTGAGTGTTTAGTGCTACACATTTTAGTATGCTAACAAACTTAACTGAGATGATAATCATCATGGTAGACATTATATCAGTATCAACATGTTAGAATTGTCATTGTAAGTCCAGTCCGTCACCTTGTAGTCCGTCCCTCACTTTGGTCCAGGCTAAAATATTTCAATTGTTTAATGGCCAAGATGTTTTAAACAGAACTGCATGGCATGCAGCATTTACTTTAAATACCTGCTGTGCCTAAATGCAACCTGTCAGACCCAATAGCATGGCTCTGTCTCCTTTGCCTGCCGATGTAATGCACATACAGTAAGGGGGACACAGTTCCTTCCCATCCAATTTGAGTTTTGCAGATTAACTGGCTTGTATCCTAAGGGTTTTCAGCTACCCTTTTACACGTCAAGATTATAAAATCCTTTTTTTCCCTCTTGTGAGCACAATGTAGTAGCTTTCTGCCCAGCCACCAAGCCAGGTATAAATATTCATAGATAGGAAATCATACAATGTGTAATGCCTTTGTTATGATTCAATTTGGTGATATAAGTCTGTTAAGTATAGAATTTATCACCATGAAGAAATCATATCCCCAGGCCCTCTGAGTAATAATTTACCGCTATGCTAGCCCCCATCCCCACTGAAGCACTTGTTGTGTCCCATAGGATGGTGTGGGACACATTAGCATGCGGCGGCGTCACCCGTAGCACTGATACGCACAATCATCAAGCCATTTTGTATGCTTCAGTGGCTAACTGCGGCCCTCCTTTGTGATTTACATGCCCACTCCAGATGCTCGACGTTGGGGAATCGTTTCATATGACAAGACATATAGCTGCTTGCTGTGCATATGTTTGTTCTGCGTATGCGTATGCATGCACTGTCGCCTTTACTACCGAATTTATGATGCAAACTAGTTTCTGTAACAATGCCACCGCACGCTCCTGCATTTGGCCCTATTCTGATTATGTAGCTATGAGAGAAAAATGAAAACCCTAAACAGAGTGGAGACCTTTATGGCTCTTAATATATATTCTCAGATTGCCGAATTGTTTGTTTTTCGATTTGTGTTTGGGCACACACAACAGGTAATACAATGTAGGTTCCCGGCCTTTTGGTAAAGCTCCTGACTGCTGTTGTAGCCATAAATCAAGGAACACACACCCCACGACACCTCGGCTGTTGGGTGATGTCATTTCCCATCACTTTTTTTTGTTTTTAGAATGCTGTCAAAATTGCTTTGTCTGTCTCTGGGGAGCTTACAGGGTAATGTGTTGTCAAAGATAGGAAAGCTGATAGGGCACGGCGCAGACAGAGGCAGAATAACAATCTCAGTGGTGTCTTATATTTTCATTCTGAGCATCAAGACCCCACATATACAGCAACACCAGCTGTAATTGGTTCAATGTAGTGTCATTGCAGATAATGTGTACATGTTGCCATGGTGTACTGTAGACGCTTGATTTTTAGAGGACGTACAAGTGGGCCTCAGACACAATGACTGATAGGTTTACAGCAGATTTCAAATACATCTTTATCTCCGTCCCCCCTCTGCCGTCCTTCCCTTCAGTTTGGGGGATTGTTTACACCAACCATAAAGAGAGAGAGCACATTGAGCTGTACGCAGACGACTGTAAATTGTCAATAGCCTACAGTATAATGCAGAGGAGCATAAACATCAGCTGTCCCAGCGCTCAATACATGCCACATTCGGTTGCCATCAAAGTAGCGGGCAAGCCAAAGGGGTGTATCACTGTACTGTACAGAGGCCACTGTGGGGATAGCCTGAGATATGGCTGACACATGTTCACCATGCTAGTCTGTGAGTGGGGAAGTGGAGTGAGCCGGTTGAGGCCATTTGTCAGATGAGCTATTTACATGTTTTCTTCAATGCAGCGAGGGGTGTTGTCAACGGAACTTCATGCATAGGCCTCAAGGCTTATTCACACCATTGTGACATTTGGCAATAAGCTGGCCATTACATAGCACTAACGCCAAACAGACTGTGTGGATTTGCACATTTCCTGCCAAAACCATTTCTTGGGAATTGAGTTCAAGGTTCTTGTTTGGAAGGCTGGTGTTTTATAAGACATCTGCTGGTTTCAGTTAAAGCTATATGCAGTATACAAGTGAATCAAACTGCAGTACAATCATGGCACTGGACACCAATATATGCCATATGTATATAAAAAGCTTTAAGCACTATGGCATATGGTCAGTAGTTATGTCAATATTTTTCATTATTAATCACTTGCATGAAGTTTGCCCTGCTTTCTACCCCTGCCACAAATGAAAGTGGGGCCTTGCCTCTCAGTAAGGTATCCTTTCTGTGTTCTCTTGTTCATTTTTACATGTCCTCAAGTTAATTCCAGTCCTAATTAACTACCTTTGAAAGGAATCTGTGCGATAATTACCACAAGGAGGTGGAACGGAAGCAATCACACTCTGCACAATTTATTTCCCACCACAGGGAAAACCCTACAGAGCAAACTCGCTGCATGAAGGTTTTTTTTTTCCTTCTTTGTCCTACGAATCACCCTCAGCGCTAACTTTGGAAGCAGAGACACAGAGAGTCAGGTGGCTGCAAAGACAAACACCCCTGCTGGGTTTTTTTTAAAGTCTGGTGGTTTGCTTTAATTCTTATAATAAAAACGCTGTGAAGTGAAGAATGAGAGCGGGAATAAATACACTATGCAGGTGAGCCAAGAAAAACCCAGAGGCTAATGTAAAAAAAAATAAAAAATATCTCCCGCAGAGAGCGAGGAGGAGAAAATAGCAACGGAAATACTATTTATCTGTCAGCAATAAGAACAATAGTGCATAATCAAGGACACACAGTGTCATCGATGCAACGTGCCCAAAACCAGACCTGGACAATATGGTCCAGTTGCAGACACAGCACCACCAGTACTTCAGTAGTTTTTGAGTTACATCTTGTCTGTGGCACTCAACCTTTCAGTAATAAGTCCCTCTGAAAATGTAAATTATTTATAAACAGATACTTCACATAGTTACCGTTTTGCGAAAGTGAACAGATTTTTTTTTAATCAAATTCAAGTAAAATGTGGATTTGTTGGGGACTCGTTTTGGCAAAATGATAAACATGAAGTATGCATGTAAGTACTGCTGCATGATGGTGTTTCCATGGTAATGAAGGAAAATGCCAACCAGTTGATGCATTTGTATTCTGTTTGGAAAACAACAGAGTTGTTTGGCACAGAGACACACAAGATCTGGCTGCTCACACCTTTGTAAAACAAGTTAATTGTTGGTGTAGGTCTTTTCTTTGGTTTTCTGGATAACAATTAAAATGTTGGTAATATGTATTGTACCGCCAAAGTTAGCTTTTTAACAGGACCTGGTTCACAGGCTAATTTGTGCCGTCTACAGAAAAAGTAACGGCTTGTTTTTTTTCAACACTTTTACACCCTGCAGACCATTAGAGTTTTCCCCGTGTGCTGTATGTGGCTGTACTGTGTGTGAACTGTGTGTAAGGTTTTAGATTTTACATTGAAACTATAGTGTGAAGTGTAACGGCTTTGTTTACTGGAGCACATCTTCCCCTGAAAGCTGTGAAGAGTTCACACTGCTGGGAGCAAGGGCATTGGTTTGCTTTCAGAGGTGGCAGTGTAAAAATATAAAAATAAAATGCTACATAAACCTCTGAATTGTTTATGCACTTACCCATTCTTAAACACATGTTTTAATAATTATAACAATGGATATTGCAGCATTACTGTCATGTCTTTTGTTGTTTTTGGAGACAATTAGGTGTAAATAAAACTGTTACTTAGAAAAACAAAACTATTTTCAGCCCTGAGTCCTATCTGTAGGGATTCCTTTGAGTCCACATGAAACCCCAACGACCTTCACCAATAAGACCAAAGGGCAGCTGCTGTATGTGTGGCATTAGAGAGGAACTCTAGGACAATATAAACTCCACTTACTGCAGAGTGGACGTTAATGACTAAAGGTGATGCAAATAAGCAACTTATAACTTATATCTTCTCATATCTGGACCATGGACATGGCTGTGAGTGTCACTGTGTTTAATCCAGGTCCTCTTTGTTACTTTAAAAGGTGGGGGTGAGTGATTTCATCCAAATGCATGATAAAAAACACAGGTCAAAGTCAAACATCTTACAAAGCAAAATGGTACGTCTGCTTCATAGATGTATAGAGAAATACATTGTATATAAAATAAAATGGTTGTAAAATCTTTGGCATTTGGCATTTTCATCCACAAGATTAATTGCACCTCCTGAGGTTAATATGAGACACAGCACAGCACACAATGCATTTTGCAGCGGCTTTCTTTACCTGCGGGGTTGCGACATAACATTTCTATAACTCGACGTCTAGACAAATTGCAGTTGCTATTGCCTTTGTCCTGTAGGTGTTGTAGATGAGCATTTATTTAACAGCGCCCCCCTGTGGACACATATCTAGTCTGCTATATGTGACAGTGAGTTTGTGAGGTTCCATTAGGCTGGGAAGTGCTTCTCCTCCAATAACGTCTGAATAGGGAGGAAGCTGAATGAAACAAATTGAGTATTGATAAGTTAGAGACTGTGTGTGTGTGTGTGTGTGTGTGTGTGTGTGTGTGTGTGTGTGTGTGTGTGTGTGTGTGTGTGTGTGTGTGTGTGTGTGTGTGTGTGTGTGTGTGTGTGTGTGTGTGTGTGTGTGTGTGTGTGCTTACAAGGTGACAAAGCCTACTAGAGATAAAGGTCAGCTCATGCCTGTAAGGTGGCTAGTTTAAAGGTTTTGAATGCTCTTTCAATTCATCACACAGATAAACCTGCTGTCCCGGGCTCTTGGACAATACCCTTAATGAACGATGTCCATTTAAAAAGCCAGAGGGGGGAAGGCAGTGCTATCTACGCTCCCCCGTAGAGTAAATTAGATTGACTTCTTAACTCGGAGGAACGGATGATGCAAATGTCACACTTGATCAATTGATTTGGCTGAATTAGCTAATGCACCTGCAGACTGCACCTTCACATTAACATAAAACATTTGGTGCGCCCTCGGATTGCCTGTATGTCGTTTACGCGAAGGGAACAATAAGTAATGCCGAGTGGAGTGACAATCCCGAAAATAATGGAAGGAATTTCAGCTCAAGTGACATATTTCATACAGGGGGAGAAAAAAAAAGTTAAAGGGGCTGTTTGTGGGAGAAACATATCGGGCTGGCAAAGCATAGGAGGATGTGAGCAATGAGATTTGACTAATCTTCAAACGACGGCACACTACAGTGATCTAAGTCTTCTCCAGGAAGAATCCCCAGACAAACTGCTGTGTGTTACTTTGAACATGTTAAGTGAATGATTTCTTTTTTTTTGCTGGTGCCGGTGTGGCTTTTGATGATCAATTGCATATTTGACAACGTGTGTGTGTGTGTGTGTGTGTGTGAGATGATGCCGTGTAGGCTCGGTATGAGGAAAGCAGTCTCCAACTCCTGGGCTCCAGGTTGTTGCATTAAGTTATTGAGAATGTTTGACTCAACAGTTTGTGTTCTATACATTCTGAAATGTTGGACATGTTCCAGATTGTTAGCCTAGCTTAGCATAAAGACTAGAAACGGGTGTAAACAGTATTTCCATTACACGTATGGGAATTTGACATGGTATGAGAGTCAAGAAGCAAGCACTGCAAATATCAAGAATATACAAAAATAGAAAAATTGTACAATACAAATATTATAAATTAAAATATACATGCAAAGTACAGTTTGTGCTTAACAAGGCCAACTTTTGCCGTGGTTCAACACTATGATGTTCTCTGCAAAATTGCGGAAAATTCTGCTTAAAAATAAGAAAGAAAAAAAAAGAATCTCTGCTCTCCAGAAAGTGTAGATGAGTGGGTCATATATAATGGATCGTAAACTGCATTTTATGTGCATAGATAAAAGGTCTAACGCAGTGAATAAAATAAGAATAGAAAGGATAGCCAGTGTGTAGTAACTTGGAAAATTATTAATACTGAAATCTCTCTCTCTCTCTCTCGCTCTCTCTCTCACTCTCTCTCTCTCTCTTTCTCTTTATATCTTTGTTATCCTTGTGTATCTGTCATCACACCTTTGATGTCATAAGACTGTAGCAATAGGAAAATGAGAACAAAATCATTCATAGTCCTAAATCAACGTCTGAATTGTAGTGTATGGCTGAATGTACCCTCTGTATGAACTATATTACTATATTTATTTAAAGAAAAATAAGTTTTTGATAGGGATAAGAAGAATCACACAAAAAGAAATTGCCGAAAGTTTGATCATTTCATTTTCCAGTTCCCCTTCGAATAAATCAAAGTTGGTTTGATAGAGGGGAACTTTACTCACCCATAGACATATGAAGTAAAATGGCTGGTGCCGAATTCCATTATGTGACACTGGAAAACCTCTCTGATGATAAAACCCATCTCACAAGCCGTTGTGCCTTTTCATCACTCAGGTAACATAAATGCAGTTTTTTTGGAATGTTCTGAAGTCAAGAAGTCCAATTTCCCCCTCCACTCTTCAGAAAAACATTCATCTCCCAAAGAATCAAGTGGGAGGTTTCTGTGACAGTGTAGTTAGGAGTGTGCTGCGGGTTTGGATCAAGGCCAGGGGCTCTCTGGGGCCTCATCGATCTGGCACTGGAGTCTGATCAGATGGATTTTCATTCCATTTCATATTGTATCAAAAACGATACATAATACTGGGATGCTTCTGGACTATTTGTTGTATACCCTCCCTTTTTTTTTAACAAAATGTACCCATGACTCATCATGACTTTTGTTGAAATGATTTTATTTCAAGTCTAGCAATATATAAAATCCAGATCTTTCTGTGTGTGGTGTGTAGTGGAGTCTAGAGATTTCTGGCTGTGGCATGCCATTTGTCCCCAGTGTTTTGGTATGTAGTGACCCAGCGAAGACCCTGTGCTCTTCTGGGAACATCTCTACAATAATGGGGGGGGGGGGGTGCTCAGGTATGAAAACATTACATATTTTAAATTGTTGCTCACACTGTGTCACATCATCCCATCCCCAACTCATTCCACCCCTTGCGTCTCGGGGGCCTATAATTTGATATGACTGGGTCTTGATTACTATTTACTGCGTTGTCAAGGTGAGCGAGAGAGACTCGACGCTGTGGGTAAACAGATTGACTGTCACAGCTTCACTGGATGAGCTGCTGTTGGCTGTTGACTTAATATCCACTCGTTGTTTCCCATCCCTCCCTCCATTCTTCCTTCCTTCCTCTTTCCAATCTGAAGATTGCAGTTGTCAGAGCGGTGTGCTGCATTTGACAGAGCAGCAATAGAACAGGAGTCTGGATCACACTGTAGCTGACAGCAGATCATGTCGGGAACCTTTTGAGAATTGTGGATGTGTTGTATGAAATCATAAATCTAACCAGCACAGAACTACCAGGTAGTGCTTTAAAAGGCATATGGATATTTTGATTTAGTAACTAATTGAGAAGACTACAACATTACAGAATGGTTGAAAGGATGTATTTATGATTCAAATAATGACCTGAGGCAGCAACTGACAATTATTTACATGAAAGATTTTTTCAAAATAATTTTCTTCGATTCTTTCAGTTAATTGCTCTTTCTGGAAATGTCAAAAAAACTGTAAAATGTCGATAACAATTTCCTTGGGCCTCAGGTGATGTGTATGGCTTGTTTAATCAGACTCACTGTAGCAAAACCAGATATCAGTTAACTATCATACATGAACAAAATAAGCATCAAATAATAATGATTTCATTCATTTGACAAATGTCACAACAGTTTCAGAAATGACATTGGAAATTAGGGATCATGCTCAGACATGTGATGTCACACAACCCTGCTCATACAGTATGTGCACATCTTAAACACAGCTTTAAGGTGAACACAAAGGGACTTTCAACCTTCATAGTTTGATTGTGCAAATAACCTTCTATGTAGTGTCAATCTCTGATAATTTCCTTTCAGCGTGAAAGCTTTTACATCAAACTGAAGTAACAAAAAGCTTTTCTTCTTGTAGTGTAGCGGGCCTTGATCTGTATGGCTTTTGAAGCAGTTGCAATTATATTTCAGTCGTTTCCCATTTGTCGTTTCAATAACCACACTGAGGGAAATAACACACAAAAGATGGGCAAACTTACCTAGACCTCCACCTTTAAACTATAATGCAGTACAATAAAATAAAATATCCTTCCTAAAACCTTCCTCTGTCTCATTCCAGGTCCGGTAGCAGTGATCAGCGGTGAGGAAGACTCTGCCAGCCCTCTTCATCATGTCAACCATGGGATCATCACCCCCTGTACACTGGACGCGGGGGCTGACGCGGTTGTCATCGGAATGACTCGCATTCCCGTGGTGGAGAACCCTCAGTACTTCAGACATGGACACAACTGCAACAAACCTGCCACCCGTAAGTCTCTGTGCGGTTTCTATGTGTCCCTCATTAAAGCCAAAGTGCGTTACTTTGTCATATATAGATGAATGTCAGTAATGTTCAAGCCATCTCAAAAAGATTTGACACACATTTGGTTTGGCCAATCAACTCCTCAAAACTCTCTCTGTATTTCTCAGTATGGCAGAGTTTACAAAACTGGTGTCGCCGCCAGACACTGGCGCAGGAGCTCAGAAAGATCCCAAGAAGAGCCCATAAAATGTTTCAGTTTTTTATTCTACTGCTAAGGAAGAAAAAAAACTGGACTTACAGCCGAATGTATACAATTCATGCACGATCACCAAAGGCTTACCTCATGTAGATGCGCCGACAGTGTTGTTTTAATTACTCAGAATTCCTCACATGCCCGACCATAGTATACGCACTATAGCTTTAAAACCGGGAGCCTTTATTACACTTTATTTAACAGTTTTTTTATAAAGATACACAGAAGTACCTTTGAACCATTGTTGTTCAAGTATAACCCATGTACAAAAAACTAGAACTGTAAGGCACTGTAGAAACACAAGCTCCCACAGTGGGTTATGCACTCTAAAGGAAAGTGCAGCATCTGGCCAGATATCAAACATTACTTCTTCATGAGGCTCATTCCAACCATTGCATATCCATTGTACTTTACCGTTTGTTTTCACAATGAGAAGTGCTTGTGGTTCCTCCCCAGGGCAATTGTATAATTTACTGTCATCTACAGAGTCAATGTGATCATATGGTGTTCGCAGCTGGTGGCACAATTCCAGGCATTTTCATATAGGATCTGTATAGACAAACACAGCCTTCTGTATACCAACTACTGGTGTTGAGACCACACTTTTACCCACACACACCACACCTCACTCACTCACTCTCTCTCCCTTGGGACTCATGTTCCAGGTTGGGGAAATACAAGACCACTTTAAGGCCTAATTACTCACAATTAAATCAACTGCTCAGGAGAATCAGCAGAAAAACAACTGTGCCAGCAGCCAGCCGCAACCTGGCGCCTGCTGCTTCCCTGTGCTAGACGATCCCAGCCAAAATCACCAACTTCAGTCAAGGACAAGAATCCTCCTCCAGCGTGGATGACAGCTCATGAGAAAGGGGCTATCCTGGTCCCATTTAGCATAATTGCTAACATTGTTTACATCTTGACCCTGTCTTAAAAAATGGCTTTTGGTCAGGCCTAACACAAGGTGACTTCTGAGCGGGAGCCAATAAGAAGGCAGGAAATCCCATTTAGAAGTGATAAATAAATAAATGACGGGGTCTTATGTATTATGAATTGAAATGAATTGTTAATGTCCAGCCGGTGACTGATTTATAACTTCTCATGCCCTGCACAGGAGATCTGATTGCGAGCTAATGAATAAATGACAGTGGGAACAAATGAAACTTTCTCCCCCGATTACCGAGCACCCTGGAATTGAAAGTCAGACCACGCAAGTGCACTATGGCTGCTCTGGTGTACGGTATATAGGCTTTACAGAATGATTTCCCTCTCACTGAATCCATAGTATTTTAATTTATTTTTTTCATCCTATGTGCATGCGTTTGAGAGAAAAAGAAAAAAAAGGAAACTGTTTGAAACCAACCCTGAATTCATCACAAGGTCTTCATGGCCACTGCTCTCTTTCTCCCATCGGCTGGGGAAAAACACAAAATGGCTCCGAACGGCTTCTGCCTCTGCCGATCGCTCACTGAATACGAATGTGGTCTCTCTCCACCCCTCAGGATACATACACAGGGAGAGGGAGATGTCTGCACGTACCAATGTGTATGTCCACGGTTAATGTGTGTAGGTGTTATGAAAATGAATCTCTGCATGTATGTGGATTGTGGGCGTATACCTTAGCAGGTTTTATGATATGTTGCGTTACTTTCCTCCCCCTCCTCTTTGTATATAACTGTATGTATGATGAGGGTCTTCAGTCAGAGTATCATTGGTTGCTCCCATGGGGGCAGCCTTTAGGTCCCTGTTGTCCTGTTGGCCTTGCTTAGACTGATTGTCCTGCAGCTTCGCGTGTCAACCACTGAGCCTCACTCCCACTAAGGCTGCTTTATTGATGCACGGCCACCAATCCATAATGTATTCATTCATTTACTTGAAAGCTTCTTATCCAGGAGAATAGCTGGCTGCCAGGGTGTCTCACATACACACAGGCACAAACACACACACGCACACACACACACACACACACACACACACACACACACACACACACACACACATACACACACACACACACACACACACACACACACACAGATGCACAAACACACACAAATACAAACCAACACACAGGCACAAACACACACACACACACACACACACACACAAACACACACACACACACACACTCACACGTCCATTTCTAGTTTAGTCCTAGCACCAGCCACACTACCCCCAACCCCACATCAATTCAAACACACCCACACTTCTCCTTATACCTATGTGCCTATCAGGAGTTCACTTACGATGTGGTGGTCAGTCCTACCAATTTCCACCAGCAATTTTCTGGGTAATTTATAGTGTTCCTAGTTGTCTGGGCTGTGTTCACGCATTGGAATGCGCTTACTAACAGTAAAGTGGAGGATAAGGAACAGTATCTTGCAGCTCTCTGCCATGCTGGCTCCTGTTACAACAGCTGCATGTGTTGGGAAATGGCTTGCTGCAGAGCTCACACCAGTAATTCCAGTGCGCCTCGCCAGATGTTTTATTCATGAATGCTTGATCTTCAAGTCAATCTGGGGGGGGGGGGAAGGGGGGGAGTATATATATTTTTTTCTATTCCAATTTTATTCTTGACGAAAGACTGAGCACACAGTATCTTAGCCGTCACGCTTAGGCACCTGAAAACAGTTATCGCTGCTGCCTTTCCCTCACTGCAGCAAAAAACCATGATAACAAATATCAAAAATATCACCCAGCTGTAGTTGACCTCTCGTTGAACCTGTACACACGCAGTCGCAAAACAAGCTGGAGAGATTGTGGGGCATTACGAGAAAGAAAGAGGCACAGTTGTCGTTGTGTTACCAATTTAAAAACATAAAGTGCCGTCATGCAATTGGTTGGTCTTCCAGATGAACTCGTGGCCTCAACATTCGTTGCGGTAAACAGGCGAGCCGTGACCGATTAGGACGTTTGTCGACATCAGCTTTTTTTTTTTTTTAACCCAAGCTGGAAAAGGCCAATCCTGGGGGAAATGTAGCCGCATTAGGGAGATAAAGGCAGTGAAGGCAAAGGACCATTCTTTAGCCTAATGACAGATCAGTATCTAGCCCGGATCCGCTGTCCTCCTAGCAAGTGGCTTTGTTTTATCACTCAGCTTGCTATTTTAATTACAGATTTGTCACTTCCCGCTGGGCTAAATTAGACAATTTAGCTTTTGATGTTGGACTACAAGCGCATATAGCCCTTCATTACAGCCATGTTATTAAGGGATATCATACGTTGGGCTCGGCTCGGACAAACTACCAACTCCCCGCCCCTTCCTGCTTTTTTTGCTGTCACAGAGACATAATTATGCTTAAGGTGATGTTTTTGAAGATTAAAATGTTTCCAGCAGAGACAGAAGGAGTGAGTAATTTGGCAAGCTTGAACGCTCTGCAAATGAATGAGAATGCAGAGCAGATTGATTGAAAGGCAGTCATCATGCTCCTAAGGCTATGATTCCATGAATTATAGTTTGAAACAGGAACGGCACCGCAGGCTATATAGCCAGTTGTGAATTCAAAACCACCTACTTTTAATTTGTTACTCCAGAAGTAGATGAGATGAGTTCCGTCAAGCTGCAGCCCAGAAAACAAGCCAAATAGAAACTTTTTTTGGTAGAAAGTTGCTTTTTGATGCCAGATGCAATACTTTATATGCAGTTAAGTTACTTTACGTGCGAACAGAATATTGCCTGTGCGCCTTCACATTAAAAGCTTACTAGCCAAACGCGAGTTGACTTTTATTTTTAAGCAAATAAGAACAGGAAGTCGTTGCCTTGCAGCTCTCCAGTCAATAGCAGCGATTTCCGTGTTTTCAGATTTACGCAGTGAAATGAAAACCGAGGACAAAAAGCTTGTCATTTGCAATACTGGCGGATGCAACTAACGTTCATGAGGCTTCTATAAAAGCTGCATGAACACCAGTGATGCATTTTCAACGTATTTCCGCTCAGGCAGGTGGCGGCAGTTGAGTAGGAGGTCCCTAATGTGGACAAAAGTCACTTTGCTGTTTCCACTATCAAATGAATGCAGACACAAGCGACACAACCGACGTAAACCACCTCCGAATGTGGTTTTTGTGATCCGATCTCAATGCGTCTTGAGAGTGTTTTCACCTGTATTTAGAGCTGTATTCACGTGATCTGATCACAAAAACCACATGTTAAAGGCAAATGGAAACGGGGTCTAGGAAAAGTGCATCCAGATGAACCACATTAAAATTCCTTGAATATCCTATTTGACGGTCCTCCAAAAGTCCAAAATAAAAAATGCAAATTCAGACACAGACAACACAGTAAGCGATGAAAATGAAATGAATAAAGTTGTTTTCCTCGGCAAACACATTTAAATTGGTTTGCAAACTTTAGAAAATAATTAGAATCAATTAAAAAGCTAAAACATGTGTTTTCATTCCTTGGCTCCTGCCACTGTAGACTTAGACAAAAAGGTCCTCTATAATTGGAACTTGTCATTGTACTAACATTTATTATAAAAGCATAATGGTGTGTACAACAGGTTGGATATAAAAGTGACACATTGTCACAGTGAGCAATGTGTTCAATAGATCCCATCACCGAGACCAAGTTTATAGTTCTTTTTTCAGCAGCAGAATAAAACAAATATTGTGCCAAAGCAAACAGAAATAAATGTTCTTCTCTGCTTTATATAGAAATCTTGCTGACTGTATCTGTGAGCACTAACAGCTCATTATGGATATTGTGCCTGTTCCGTAAGATGCTAAATATAATTATTTTGCGTTGGTTGACTTCAAAGAACCTCCCTTGAGCGGCAAGGGTAAAGTTCTTAGTGCTTTAATTGTACTTAAAGCTTAAACTTTAATCCTGCAATAACACTAAGGGTTAGCGTAAAGGGAGAATGCATTATCAAAAGTAAAATCGATCTTAGTTTTATCTCTATAGTAATTATAACATGAAAACCCAATTGATCAAACTGTTTGATTCATTGTAAAATAATTTAGGGATCGCAAATATCTATTTTGAAATGTAATTGTATTATTCATATTTATTCTTTCTTGGTGACACTTTTGAAATGTTACTTTTCAAAGCAGTGTTGTCACCGATCACTGTCTTCTGTTTCCCTCTTATGCTAGCTCTGAAATGTTAACACTTTAGCTAGTCCTCATACCAACAGCAACATATAGTTTAACAAAGCTCCTCTGCTGCTGGAGGTGAGCGGGTGGACATTAGTGACAATTCCATTGTCTATGAAGTGACTTCATTAAATGAAGGCCTTTTTCACATTAGGGACTGTCCTTTTCGATACGGCAGGTTGGGGGATCAACCTAGTTGGTTTGCGAGCCGCCAATATACACAAGAGAGGAAGAGTACACTTTAAGCAGCAAGCTGTTGGAGAAGTAAACCCGTTGATTATTTTGAAGACGTTTTTCAATAAAGAACACCCTCTCACCTGCCTTCTTATCTTTATCAGTTTTTGTTCAGAGTTTGAGATCGGTGCGTATGGAGATTTCGAGAGAAAGACAGGCGGCATCAAGAAATGCTCAACTAAGTTATGCTAAGCTGCTACTCCTGTGGTCCCATTGTTAGAGCAATCCACTTCTGTGATTTGTTGCTGTTATGGTACAGTTCACACTAACCAAATGATCCATGACTTTGCAGGCAATAGTGCTAGGAAACAAACCAAGGTCCCTTGTGTGAAAGCATCCTAAATGTGCTTTAATGAAAAGTAACATTATTAAAGAATAAATTGCAACATTTCAAGAAAGGGGCATTGTCAAACATAGACCTTGTATATAGAATTTAATTTGTATAATGAAAAAACATTTCCATTCATGAATGTACTTTCTTAATTGTTTCACAATGTATTGCTTGATTCGTATACTCTATTTTGAAAGATTATGAGATTATTTAGCTCATAATACCTTACGTCTGTGTGTCTCTAAAATGCTTACTTTCTTCCTGCTTTTGCTGCTGCAAGCTGATTCCATTTGTATAGCCATTTTATTGTTCTAGAAAAGTTCAGAACACAATTTAATTTAAATGAAAACAGGATCATTTTGATGGTCAATGTATTTGTTGTTCTTTTCTAGCTTAGCAAGGCATGGGTGGTTATACACAAAGGCCACAGTGTTGTTCACTAAGGCCTGGCAGCAGGCCTGCAGTCAGCCAGGCGCAGCAGGTTATGAGGAGATACCCACTGAGAGGCAACAGTAAATGCTGCTGGTCTTGTCGCATTTGCCCAATGATGCCAACAGACACAGGGCCCCTGTGCTACAGTCAGTTTAATGGTGGAAAGCTTTTTTGCATGCTATTAGCTGCTGGATGATTAGCTCTTACCTAACTACTAACATCCTGGGGTGCTCTTTTATTTTTTATTTTTTTAGATGAGCTAAAAGTGCAGATAGATTTCTTTATATGTCACCCTTTACAAAACATGACTCTAAGATAGCATGATATAAATGAATGAATTGCTCTTCTAATATTTAATGTTTATGTGTTTTTGGCATTAATCAGACCATTGATAGCCATAGTCATAATCGTGAGAGGCTTTGAGTTGGAGTAGTTGGAGTTATAGTTCTGTCTCGTCTTGTTCTTGTGGGAATGTCCCTGGGGAATAATTGTACTGGTGAATTGAAGTTGACCAGCAACGTTATGTACAAAATAGCTGAGTGTAGACCAGATGTGGGAAATGAGTGTTGTCCTCCATGTTTAGATCGAGCCGCCGTTTTCTCAATGTTAAAGCATTCCACCCTGCAGAAGACATGTTGTCGATGAGCAGGAGACACGCATTGATCGGCCCACAGCACACAATCACAGACGCTGTCAGGCAGCAAAATACACCCACGCACACACACCTGCAAGGCAGAGACACACACATTAATGCAAACAAGTTGGCAGGTAGTATTAAAGCACACAACGCAGCAGACATACATACAGACAACACATACTGAAACTAGGGAAAGTTGTCAGGTAGTTGTTGTAAAATGCACACTCACAAACACACACACACACACGCGCATACACGCATGCATGCACACACACACACACACACACACACACACACACACACACACACACACACACACACACACACACACACACACACACAGATCAAGTAGTATGCTCCCCCAGCAGCCTGACCTGAGTAGCTAAGTAAATCTCGGTGGTGCAACGTCTCTTTGCCTCCAGGGAGAATGTTTTGCTGGCGTCGAGGCCTCAGGTGAGCCAGGACAAATGAATGTTGCTGAGCTGGGGAATGGAGATTTAATCTCAGGGCTTTTCAGCGTGCCACTCTGGGTAATAAGCTGCAGGATGCTGCTTTAATCCTACTGCGGAGGGAAACTAAAGGTTAAAGAAAATGTGTCCTCGCTGGTGGCCGCTGAGTATTTAGCAGCTAAACAAAATCAAACTAGGTTGAATATTTACATCCAGAAAATAATAAGGAAGTGGGGTCACCTGGTACAAATTGGAGAGTTGAATTGCTTTTTTTCCGATGTTGCAGCTTTAGTAGAGGGCACAGTGGTGTCCCCACTCTCCATTTCATTTAATTCTTTTTGCATCAGTCGTGCAAAACTAGTGCTTTTCTTTTTTGCTTTTTTTTTTTTTTTTTTTATACAGTCAGTTGTAATAGCTATACATGTGGAATCTCCTCACCTGCCCACCCAGCTATACTGAGAATACTGTACTGTTTACAAGTAGGATTCTTATTATAGTCAAAATAAATTTAAAAAGTAGTACTACTTTAACTGCCACTAATGATTAGGAATATATAGATCTGGTATCACAGAACACAGTATTGCCTCTGACTTTAAACCAATAACAGTCTGATTGCAGGTCTTGGGGGGCGTATTTCATATGCATAAATAAAAATAAGTACCTATATCAGGCCTTTTGTGGCTCTAGAGGGAGCTGTGTAAAATCTGCTAGTTTGCCTCATGTATCTTGAGTCAGTGCCTGGAGGAATACAAAACATTTCTGCTTGTGGATTTAAAATAGAAGTGAGCTTACCAGACCTCTGACAATATAGGAGTGCAATGCCAAGTCAGTGCAGAACTATTTCAACTATTATGCTAATACTAGCTAATAAAAGTGAGTTCTCCAGCATAGTAGAAATTGAAATAAAATGACTATTCCTCCAGTGCATAAGATGCAAACGTCAATGTAAACACTGGGATAAATATTTGAGATTGACTACATTTGACTTGTTCTCTCTCTCCAGCTTACAGCGCCAGTGGTGAAGTGTCAGATTTGACCTAATGCATCCAATGACAGTGAAGGATGTTTTGTTGATCTCAGTCGGCAAGTGCCCCCTCTGACAGATGAAAGTGGACAATGCAAATGTAAAAAAGTCTTCTGTCACATACATAATGTAATAAGTCTTCTGTCACATAAGTTTAAAAAACTTTTTCAAAAACTTTGAGAAAACAAATGACATGATGTATTTGTCCGATCTCCCCAGTCTGCATTGTAAAGTGCTGTGTAATGAACAGGCCAGCATAACTTGCAGTGTATTGATATATTGCAGTATAATCAGCTCAAACACATCTTGTTATTAAAACTGTGAAACCCAAATTTGTTCAAATAAAATATATATATATATATATATATATATATATATATATATAGAGAGAGAGAGAGAGAGAGAGAGAGAGAGAGAGAGAGAGAGAGAAGGAGATTAATTAAGGTGTAATTAATTTGATTACTCCAGGGATTTTTTTTTCCTTAGATAACAACACTGTCCAGTAAGTGTGGTTTTGTGATTTGCAGATGTAAAAATATCTAGCCCTCTATTCAACCTGGAATTTTGTATAACAACATTCATTTCAATGCTCTTCAATGACTATATTGTACAACTTGTTAAAGGTTTAACAAGTCGATAGCAAAAACAGATAAAAAGGAATAAATTACATTGTGTTAATGACATTTATTCTAATACAAATGTCAGTGCTAACACAATACTGCAGCTTGTTTACTCAACTATGCGTGCAGTATATACAGCATATTTGGCTGGTGCGTTCTCCATGTACTGATGGATGGGTTCATTTCCCAACATGTAGGTTTAAACCTAACAGTATAAAAATATATGACTGTGTTGTCTTATATTGTTAACGACAACTTATACCAGTGGGTTCCAGTGTATCCAGCTGTTTATGTTGATCTGTATTTTTAAAATAAGTCTCTACATTTGATTTGAAATCATCCTACAGGAATGAAAGGAGCTTGTTGTGACTGTGTCATTAGTTTTTCTACTCTGTTACATTAAAAAAAAATTCTTGGGCCATTTTTACCCCTACAGTTAAGGTACATTTTGGCTTTCCGACTAAATGGTAATTGCGATAAATTCTAGATCACAGCCTTATAATAAAATAAATAAAAGTATTCCTGGAATGAAAGTGCAGAAAGAGTTCATCTGTCATCCACTGAACATTTACAAACATGTCAGAAATGTAATAGTGGAGTTACCCAATATGCATGATTCAGTTTAGTTAATAAACATAATGACAATGATAAGAGTGTAGATATTCTGATGAAACTGATGTTCCCAATTTTTTACGCCAGAGATAAGCAATCCATCTATGAAATATCAGCTCACCTCGCATCAAAAGTGAAAATACATAAAGTTACAGCCAAGATAACAATCAAATAACAACTTCGGAATAACTGTTAGAAAAGTAAATGTTACACTCTGGCATTAAAAGATAAAATTGTTTCTGTGCACCCACCTACACCTTTTGGCATTTCACTTACACTATTGCATTCCGATCATTTTAATGTTGGATGCAACAATAATGGAATAAGCTTCAATTGCTGCATCTTAAGCATGACAGGTGACAGTAAGGCCAGCACTGATCCTCTTACAATCATGAATGAATGAAAAATAATTAAAGTAAAAGATGAGGACATAGATAAGTAGGCTACCATAGTGGAGGAGATGGGATTCAGTGGGAAATACATGTAAAGCCTGGAAACCATTCACAGTTGAGGAAAAAAATTCCGCCCTGAACAGCAGAGAAAGTGTTAACAGACATCTGGCCCGCAAAATCCAGTCAAAACACGTTTTAATTTAAAATGTATGTGTATCGACCTAGGGATGTTTTTTTTCTCTCAGAGCAGATTTCTAGAGGATGAAGCTTTGACAGCAGTGATGTGTTATTGTCCCCGGTGGGGCTCTCACCCGACACACTGGCTGCCAGTTTCTACAGCCACTTCTGTTCTGATCTACTTTAGAACTGGGACATTTATTCATATTTTACACTGATTTTACAGACGTGGTGGTTGAGTTACCGCCTGACATTTGTTTGTACTTGTAAATCACCTTCTCAACATGTTGACGACCAAATGGTCCGATGACTCTGAAGGAAACAGAGGAATGGCCAGACTGAACTAGTAATCGGTATTTATCAATCGCTATCAACGAGGGAACATTTCAGAGATTACACCATTTGGTGAGCTCCTTTTGGGCAGCGTCACAACACACTCTGCAAGACATTAATGGAGCCACTGCTTCTCTTTTATTAGCACATCATTACCAAGTTGCACAACGGGATGAAGGGTGGACATGGTTCAGTAGGCAGCAAGGAGGAAAATGTTCAAATAAATACACTGTGACATGGATATGTTTTTTCCAAAACTTGCAGTATTTCCTCCTACATTTTTTCAGGGTTACAGGTGCCCTCTAAAGCATATCCACTGTGTAGTATTCCCGCCACACTGGGCGCTACTTATATATCAGAGTATAGGCTAATGTTAGCAACTCTGTCAGCTGTTACATTTTTGAAAGGTTTTTATTTTGTAAAAATTCTAAGTTTGGATTTTAGATTGAAAATAAAAGCTTTGAGGAATAATCTGTCTTGCCCCAGTATGGAAGCTGAACAGCAAAACAAGCTTTTCATAGAATGGAAGCACTGCTTTTGATTGCTTGTCTTCTTAATTAATCTTGAAGATATTGACTTTATGCCTGGGACCTGCAAAATAACATTATACCTTATGTGTGTGTGTTTTCAATTTGTTTTAAATAATTCAGCTGGAGACAGTGTAAAGTGAGCTACAGACAGCGTTCTCAGCCCACTCATGAAGCTCACGTTAACCTCATTAGCTAGTTAGCTTCAGCGGATGAGATGTGCAAGCAACAAACAGCTGTCATGTCAGCCAAGAGAAATGACAGTCGCTGTTTACAAATGAGGAACTGCCTTCGTTTATAATAATACTAATAATAATCATCTTTATTTCCTTTCAAAACAAAGTTACAAAGTGCTTTGCAGAGATGATCAAAAATGTACACAAAGCTAAAACAGCATGACATCCATCAAAGCCAGCACAAAGTGCATCAACAACGTAAACACTAAATAGAAGTATGACAACACGAGATTCATTAAAACAAAGTTCTAAAGTAAAAAGTCCTTCTGATAAAATGTGGGTCTTGGGAGATGTTGTAGTTTCAGGGTGCGTATCCGTTATGTTGTCTGAAGATAACAGATGCAGCAGCTCATGAGCTCTCGCTGCAGGCACATCAGGGATTTCACAATATAGTCTTGTTTGCTCTTGAGTCTTCAATGACATATTTTCCATGAAGTGTATACAGATGCCAAGAAGCACACAAAGAACACACAGATGGAGGACGGATGAAGTTCCTGGAAGCGTCCTTGTATACACGGAAAGCATCAGACTTGGTGACATGGCTAACAAGAATGTATAGGAAGCCTGGAGATACCATTGTGCAAAAGAATGCATTGTGTCTCAGCACAGCAGACCCTCATTTTCAATGACGTCGAGTTCAAACAAATTCAAAGGAAAAACAACAATACATAAACAATATTCAACGCAAATACATCAAATACACAACACCAGGTGAAGAGAAAAACAATTGAAACATTTACACAGTGGTGAAGATTAAGTGGCAGCAATTAAAATTAAATGGGTGAAAGTACAATATAGCCTAATTAAAACAGTTACAGGTAGAGTTTGGCAGATTTAAGATAGTTTGTTTAAATTGGTTAAAGGATATGAAGTTATTTAGTTTAATTTGTTGCTGTAAGTTTTTCCAGGAGTCAGGGGCACTGAAGCTAAAAGCTGTCTTTCCCAGCTCAGACCGAAAGCAAGCTTAAGAATTGCACATTATATAATTGTCCAAGGATGTTTCAGTCAATACCAACATACGGTGCACAACTTTTTCCTGAAGATATAAGATGCACAACGCAGCCTTGAATAACAGATGTCAGTCACATCTCACTCTGCTTAATAAGAAGAATATATCTGGTTCTGTCCTTTTAATAATTTATTTCAATGTCATCGCTGGAGTGGACCTTGGTACACCTTTGCAGAGTGAAACCTTAAATTATCACAATGACCTAATATGTTGATGACTGTTAATTGGTGGCGTTCCCCTTTATACACTGTATAAATAGTTAAGGTTAGAAAAACCTAGGATAAGTGCCATCCTTGCAACGTGATCGAGGTTCAATTTAAAATAAATTTCAATTCAAAAGTTGGATATAATATATTGAAGATATTTGTTTATGCCCTTCAGCTATGTTTTTTTTAGCTTCGTATCATTCATATTTTAAAGCAGAGAGAGAGAGAGCTATTGTACAGCTCGAGCTATGACGCCTAACCTTGTATATTGTTGTTGAGCACTCATGTCTCATCTTTATCCAAATGTGCGGTTATGGAGCTAAGTATAAATATACAAACGGTGTGTTTTTGCGAGCGTGTTTATAGTAGCGGTAGAGTTTTCCTGGTAAACCTACAGGCTGCCATGTTTAATTCAGAGTGAGTCATGACGAGTTGTTCAGTTCATGAGCCAACTACTCATGCTCCTCGCCAACTCACTCTCATTCTAAGCCTGGCAGGTATCAGGTGGTTCATTTTTTGCCCCCTTGATACCTTACCAGGCGCAGTGCCGTCTGTCTCACTATATCTCTCCTTTCTCCTTTATCTCTGTCTCCCTCACTTACTCTGCCTCTTGCTCTCATGAGTATTGTCAGCTTGCGAGACTCACCGCTTTTATCAAGTTAATGGACGAATAAGTTTCAGTTCTGTCATCATGAATTTTGAAAAACTTCCAAGATGAGGGGACAGAAGGTTGAAGGTCACACTATTCAGAATCAGAATAGAGGGTAGGGGAGAACGGGGTAATTTGTCACACGGGTTGGTTGTCACAATCGTTATATCTCGGAACCAGAAGGCGCTGTCTGTGAAATTTTGGTATGTAAATATCCAGAATTGGGATCAGAGGTCACATACATAGTCTTTCTTGGAGTTAGACTGCTGAATTTGAGGTGAGACGACTGTTTGTGTTTTTCATGTCAAATTGAAAATATTTAGCTCCTCAGTATTTTTCTTCTAGGCTTTTACACAATGGGTTTATAACAAAACACTTGTTACCCATACAAAGTGTGAAGGGTAAACTATAGTTTAGATTGTGGTTAGCAAGCTAATTAGTTGTCAGATGGTTGTTGGCCTTGATGTTAGCAAGAATTCAAGTTGGGGTTGGTCGTCACATTTTTTGGGGGGTTGGTTGTCACATGTTATCTCAAGGCTGCAGCCAGAAAAGGAACCCAATAATGAAAGACATTGTCAAGCTGTATCCTCACTGACACCCCAGAGAAGGAAAGAATAGAGCAGGAAAAGGCAGCTAGCATGCAAAAGAAAAAAGGGCAACAAAATCAAAACAACCCAGTGCATCCCAAACTAGACCAGCTGCCAAGGCTACATTAAGTTATGTAGGCCTATTTGTCAACTTGACAATGCAATTAAACTTTCAAATTTAGTTCTACTTTCTTGCCTTCTTTTTAAGATTATTCCCATTAAGATTACATTGTGACAAACAACCCCATTTTGTTTGACAACCGACCCCTTGATGGGGTTGGTTGTCACAATGTGTAAGGGTGTCTTTGATGATTAATTTCTTCTTTATTACAATAAGATAGAAAAAGTGAGGGGTACACATTTCAAGCCAACACATTAAGCTTCAATTTAATGTAGGAATGACTATTGAAAGATGTAAGCAATCCTCACTAGAGTAAAAAGTGTGCCTACTCACCCCGTTCTCCCCTACTGTGTTGCAACCCTAAAATGATCCTTTTATTGGGAGTACAATATACATTTTACAATTCTGTTCTCACTAGAAAATGTCCCCCTGTGTTGCTTGAATGACAAAAGTAAGACCCAGGAATCCACATGAGGATGTTTGTAGCAGGTCCAATGTCATCTTGCGGTTTATTTGTTGTCTGGAGATTTAAAACCACTCGAACACTATATACAAAGGTAGATAAAACTTCAGTTTGACAATAGCCCATATTCCGTAACTGCTTTTGCCATCACTTCACTTAAGATGTGTCACACATATAACGATCTTTTTTTTAACAGGTTCACCATTATTTCACAAAAGGGAATTCAAGTGCATCATTTCTTTCTCACACCTCTTTGTAATTCAGCATGACACATTAAGTTCGGTATCTTTACAGATTAGAGTTCTTGACTGGAATTTTAAAATACTTCAAACTAGCGGTACCTGCACAGTGCATCACATACAGCTGCAAGAACGCTGGATCTCTCTTTGTTTGCAATCTGACACTGTCATGCTTGCCCCTCATATTACCTGTCTTCCCCTTTAGCATTTGTTAAACTTAAATCCCATGATGTTCATTGGGGGGGGGGGGGGGATTCTCTAATACAGCATAGTTTTCTGTCCTATTGAAATGTACTAAGACTAATATAAAATTAGTTACTATTGAACTATTCTTCCCTCTCCCCTTCTCTCTCTCTGCTCTCTGTGGTTTAGTTGTCCAGCATATAAAGAGGAGGGATATCATCCTGAAGAGAGAGTTGGGTGAAGGTGCCTTTGGCAAGGTCTTCTTGGCGGAGTGTTACAACCTCTGCCCAACCAAGGAAAAGATGCTGGTGGCTGTCAAGGTACGTCCTTAATGTTAAGTGTGTGTGTGTGTGTGTGTGTGTGTGTGTGTGTGTGTGTGTGTGTGTGTGTGTGTGCGTGTGTGTGTTTTCTGTCAAAACAGTGTGTGGTTTAATGGGGGGGATACCTGCCAGACTATGATTATGTCTGAAAATTTTACCACGATGATCCACTGTGTCAAAAGCTTTAGACAGATCAATGAAAAGAGACAAACATTGATGGAAAAAAAGGAGTCTATATTATATATGCTAACGGCCCTACAATGGAGATCTCAGAAAATCAATGTTTTCTCTGAGCCTCCATCAACTTGATGTAGGTTGAATCAATACCATGTTTTTCTGCGTTTGTAACTGACATACTAGAGCAAAACGAACATTTAGCAATATGAAAGTATCAGGAATGAATATTGCTCTTAGGGACATTTGGCCTAGGGAATAAAGAGTGTTTTGTTGGATGGGTCTGGGTCCCCTAAACTCTACCTGTCTTTTTATCCATTCAAAACCTTTCCAATTATCAGTCAGTGAACTTGGTGGTTTGTTTCTAAATATGTAAATCATGTATAGCCATTGCCCCCTGTGAGGTGGCCCTCAATGCTTTTGCTTTGCTCAACATTAGGTTGTGCTTGGCTGCTCCCAGTGTGGATACAATGAACTGTATGAATGGTAAGCTGGGTGAGGCTGAATATGAGGTTGCAGACTCAGCAAACCTAGCCCTGAAACCCTGACCTTGACAACAGGTGAAGTTAGTGGAAGTGCTAGGAGGAAGATGATGGAGTGCCTGGCTGTCTTATCCTTTTCTAAGTATTGCAGGATTAACAAAAAAAAGAAAATGACATCTGTTTCATAGGTTGCCCTCTCTTCAGTGTCCTTTTGATTTTTAAAAGACAATAACAATGCAATATGCAATTTTCTTTCTGAAGACGCTTCTTCCTGTCATAAAGCAGGAGGAGGCTTACTTGAATGCACTTAAAGGTCAACAAAGGAAAAATGTATTGCAGCGCTTCCCCTCAATTTATTGTACTTGAGCACTTGGAGGTATTGTTTTGGAGCGACGCCCAGACAAGAAACATTTCCTTAAGAGTGCGGTTTGATTTGGTAATAGAATTTTATGACCATTTTACCTACCCGGCCGTACATCTCAACCACCTCAAGCCCTTCACTGCAAGACCAGGACATAACAGTAAAATATATTTTACTTCCCATGGTCTTTCCATCTGTAATAATGTGTGCAGCAGGTTGGGAAATCAGTACTCAAGGCCAGCGAGAAGCAACCTGCTTTGTTTATGTTGGTGTCAGAAGTCTTTGTTTTTCTCCAATAGAAGCACTCCCTGATTGATCCCTGACTAATCAGATACATTTTTTCTAGCAGGCTGCACCTGTACTTCCTGAAAGTTAGTGATTACTGGCCTAACAACTATCTAAATGATTATAAGGTCGATATAATGTATAGCCACCTTCTGTATAGTGAAATACTGAAAATGCAGTTCCAATCAGAACAGACCGACAGTTTTAAAGTTTTATTGATGATTTAACAAAATGTGTTTTAGAATCAATGTCATGTTCAGGTGAAGATACAGGGGGAGGTGGGCAAACAAGCACCTCAACAACATAAACTGGAGTTTGTTTGAAAAGGGAAGAGATGATTGGATATAAAAGGAAAACAAGACTAAGCATCTACAGCCGTGCTAGCACTTCTGTGAAGCTATACTTCTAGAATACTGCTAAACTGCACACTAAAACGCTCTTAATGACATTGCTAACATGATGATTTGCAGGTGTGAATGTGTATGACTGCTGTATGGTTGAGGTGGTGGTCGGAGGGGCCGTTGGCGCGGAATGGCAGCCACGCTTCCGTCAGTCTGCCCCAGGGCAGCTGTGGCTACTATCGTAGTTTACCACCACCGGTATGACTGTGTGTGAATGAATGGAACCTGGAAGCCTGTAAGCGCTTTGAGTCCTTAGGGAATAAAGCGCTATATAAATCCTATCCATTATTATTCATGCGTGTTCTCAACGTGTATCAATGTGTAACATGCTAAAGAAGCACTAAAACAGGTATGTTAGTACAGCTAAGGATGATGGTAATTCAATTCTGACCTGCTGCTTGCAGTAGATGAGAGTCAGGGGATGAAAAGGATTAGGATACACTGGGGATCAATTATCATTGATCATGGTAAACCGATAAGCAGTATTTTTTGTGAAATAAACAAAACTGCCAACCGCATGGAGCCGTAAGATGAAACGTCACACGTCTTCCTCTGGAGACTTACTGTAGTGTGTACAACATTTTATGGCTACCCATCCAATAGTTCCAATATGTCATTCTGGACCTGGCTTCCATGAACCATCACTGGAATTCACCAATTGACAAATGACTAGCATGGACTGTACTATATTCTGCCTTTGGAAGGGTCTCATTATGACCCTCCCAACCATCCATTCCAATATTTCCCTCATATTAATGCAATACAATGTCTTTAAATGTATACCTTTCAGACACTGAAAGATCCCAACCTGTCAGCAAGAAAGGACTTCCAGAGAGAGGCAGAGCTACTGACCAATCTGCAGCACGACCACATTGTTAAATTCTACGGAGTGTGTGTAGACGGCGACCCTCTCATCATGGTGTTCGAATATATGAAGCATGGAGACCTCAACAAATTCCTCAGGTCAGTTCTTTAGTCAGGGCTCAGGCAATTTAACCTTAAAGTACCAGGCTATTGCTAGCCGGGCGAATTAGAAATTCATCATATGAACAGGCAATTAAAGTGCAAATGTGTGTGTGCCATCTGTACTAGGAGCATTTTCACTCAGAGTACTAGTGGGGCTATCAGATAGCCCATCAAGTTATTGGTGGAATATAAAATTAAAACTTCAGTAAGAGACCAATAAAAAATATATATATTTGGTCAAATTCATGTATGTCAGACTGTACCCAGTGAAGTGAACTCAGATCATTCTCAACAAAGGAGACATGATTTCGGTACAGTGAGCACTTTGGTAATAGGAAGCTACACTACAGTTGATATCAGTGAGCACAGGAGGAGTCTGGGATAGAAGTGTTGTGACAGCACCCGTGTGTCTGTGTGTGAGAGGTCTAGCTTGTTTTTGAAGCTTGAGCAATAGTTGAAAAGATAACATGTTATGATTGAAAGAGTGTGTGTGTGTGTGTGTGTGTGTGTGTGTGTGTGTGTGTGTGTGTGTGTGTGTGTGTGTGTGTGTGTGTGTGTGTGTGTGTGTGTGTGTGTGTGTGTGTGTGTGTGTGACTTTCTGTTGGGAAATCATTCCTGAAATGAAAGGCAACGTCGCAAATGATGAAATTATTTCATGCAAGGTTGCAAGACATGGCTGATTTTGGATCTATTGGTCGTCTTGGTCACATTTAACAAATGAGATGTGTGTAGAATCAGTAGGAATGAATAGAGTATATGCTGTGCCTGTGCCGGGTCCAGCTCCATTTTAAGATAAATGGAGGGCAGCTTTCCTTCAGCTAAAACTAGATTTATGTCAAGTAAAATTGAGTTAGAGAGTCCGCCTGACACTTCCATGCCTCACTGAGCAGCACAGTTTGGTCTGGCACGGCACAGTTTGGTAAGGAATGGTACCACTACATTTGGCTTGCATTTCCACCACAGACAGACTTATAGCTGCAAGTCAAACATTTTCTCCAAATACAAGGCTCTTCACTCTTGGCGAGGTGACTACATACAGCAGTATATTTCTCAAATATGAATTATGACTCGGTCGACCAATCAACGGACTGCAGTGTGTAGCTCCAACGAAAGGGAAACAAATATAGGTACAGCACAGTTAGCTTATTTTACTTTGTTTTATTTCCATTGTTATTTTACTTACAATGGAAATGCAAACAAATTTGTGTTGTGGCGGACCGAACCGCACGTCTTGGTGCAAACAAGGCATGAGGGAGAGTTATACTAATACCTCTACAGTGGAGCCGTATTATGATTCACATACTTTTAAAGCAAAGCCATTGAATTGCACTAAAATTGAGAGATGGTGAAAAAAAGACAACCTGAGAGAAATTGTTCTGGTAAATTTACTTGATGAAATCCCTCAGCCTTGATTAAACCTCTTGACAGGCTGGAATACATGAACATGTTCATCTCCAAGCCCACCAGAAATTTGTTTAACAGCCCCAAAGTTAATAAAAGCTGTGCAGGCTCTGAACTATTTACCATTGCAATTAAAGCCTCTTGGAGATTAAAGTTGATTTGTTAGTATTTCTAACTGTCTCTCTTTATTATCCTAATTATTCTCAATATGTCGGGGGAAAAAAGCAACCATACTGATAGGATAAGGATGTATTACTTCACTAAGGAGCTTTGGGTTATTCATTTAAGTGGGCAGTCAGGTTTCCAGTCTTCCCTAATGAAAGGGCATTAAAGGGTTCTACATCCAGTCGTGAGTGAGATTCTGTAACTTTTAAAAGATGATTAAACTCAGTAAGTTTTACTGCTGCAGCTTTAACTACTGTGAGTACGCTTTAAATATGTTGCTTCATGACTGAGTCAGTTCATTGACTGTATGACTCTTCCCTACTTGTGTGACTTGTGTGGTTGTTATTTTTTCAGGTTACAGAGAGACATTCAGTTATCCTGTAATAGCAAATTTTGATCACTGTCTTGTCTTCTACATTCAGCAAAAGTGATATAGCCTCATTTTAAAGCAGAGACCAGTGTTCTCCATCACCAATATTTGTTAATCAAATTTATAAATGTAATTATTTTTTCTACCCAGAGCCCACGGGCCAGACGCTATGATCCTGGTGGATGGCCAGCCCCTGCAGTCCAACGGAGAGCTGGGCCTTTCCCAGATGCTGCACATCGCCACCCAGATCGCCTCGGGCATGGTTTACCTGGCCTCACAGCACTTTGTCCACAGAGATCTGGCAACCCGCAACTGCCTGGTAGGCAACGGCCTTCTGGTCAAGATCGGTGACTTCGGCATGTCCAGGGACATCTACAGCAGTGACTACTACAGGGTAAGACAAGACCAAGGATCTTGACCTATGATTATTGTCTTTAGCCGTCAAATAACTGGGAACCATTAATGAAGATGGAAAAAAATTTAACTTTTGACACACATTTTTTTTTTTTGTCATAGTTGCCTCTAAAGTAGCTTTTGGCCATCACTATGCCTCTTTCTCTACATCTTATCATGAGCACATGTGTCACAAACATTAGAAACATTAGTTCGACCTGACACAGAAAAAGTACATTTTATTTGTGGATGTTCACAATGCTTTTTAAAAATGTAAATAGTTTGTCCAACACAGTTTTTGCTAAATCCTCTTAGGCTGCTCACTGAAAATATATTTCCAAAGTGTGAAGACATCTGCTCTCTCTGGGGTCATATTTTGTTTATATGTTTTTGTTTCCAGCTTTTCTTTTTTCTAAGAACACTTAACAGCTCGCCCCCTCCGGTGCAGCCCCAGGGCTTCCACACCCTGAATTCATACCAGGACTGAGAGGTTTAGCAGTGTGCTAAGAGATGAGCCTGCTGAGCCTGCAGCCTGATGCTTAGCCGCTTGTTTATGTAGCTCCCAATTCTTGTCCTTTCTACTGTTAAACAAGATTAGCCACTCTGAACGCCGCAAACCAGGCGGCCACCCGCTGTGTTAAAGAGTGTAGCATTTTGCTGAATAAATTAGTGGATATTATGGAGTGATGGCTCCTACAGATCTGGAACCCTTTAAGGCCCACTTTTGTAAAATGACTTTAGGTGCGCCTGATTCTGTTTGTCCACTGTGACAGCTGGCCAGGTTCAGACTTTGCTGGGGGCAGCGCCAGCAGTTATGAAGGAACTTGCCTGCTGGGTGAGCACCTCTGCACACATGAAATAATTTGCGAGGGAATTTGCATATGGAAGTTTGTGGCTTACAGTATCTATGCACACCATCTGTGTTATGTGAATATTATTAAAATGTGACTATTAAGTTTTGGTTGTTGAATAATTTTGGCAGGGTTCTGCGTGTGTGTGTATGTGTGCGTGTGTGTGTGTGTGCGTGTGTGCATGCATGCGTGCATGTGTGTGTGTATGTTGTTGTCGGTGTGTGTGTGTATTCAGTGGATGCAGGAGTGTGTCTGTAAAACAAGCACTGTTTTGGCTTTCACTGGATATAAAAGTGTCAGGTTGGCAATTAAATCATTTCAGTGCATGGGAAAAGAAAATCAGAACTTGAAAAAATGTCATGCATAATTCTGTTTAATTATCTCTGATCGCAGCAGAACAGCGGTGTTGGGAGGATGTGAAGACTCAGAAATGATAAAAATGTACAGCATCACCATAGTTCATATAAATTCCCTCATTGCCTTAGTCTAAAACCAGTTTCACAGCTGTGTTGAGTTTTTTGAGCATCACAGACAGTTTGCGAGCTCTGAGTCACAGCTTAATGGCATGTTCATTTTTCTCTTCTGAATTATTATATTCAAAGCTTATTGTGGGTTTAGTATCAAGGGTATATAAATACTCTAGTTATAGTCTTGGATACGCATTATAAGCTCTTTGTGGGTAGAATAATTGGAATAATTGGATGTTTTAACACTACTGGCTACATGTAGGCCAATTTTTATGGTAACCATGGTAGATCTTAAGCTCCTCCACTTGTGTGTAGGCTGTGCAAATGTCGCAGCATCAAGTCTCCCTGATTTACTTAAAGGAGAACACATGTTTGTGTGTGTCGGTCCCATTTTGAGTGGGTCATCTACATATTTATCATTCCTGTGATGCCATTGTTCTTGCTTCCTATGTATTTTTCCATTTTGTAAGGCAACATACTGTAAAGAGAGAAAGAGAGGGGGTAGAGCAGCAGCAGCATTGTCCAGCCTGGTAACAGAGTATTTATTTTTACCAAGCCAATCCAAGGATGTCATCTAGCATTGTATTTGTGCGTACAGTTTAGTAACAAATCGGTTTCAATAGCCCCAAATGGATGCCAGTGACAGCCAGTATGACAGTGGGTGTGCTTGGCAGCTTCTAAGCACACACTCTGGTCTGTGGAACAGTGCTAGTGGAATAAAAGGCAAAACGGTGTGTGTTTCCTTGCTTTGGACCAAATAATTGTTAATCTAATTGTCCCTGAAGACCGGGTCACAGCTGATTTAGTAAACTGTTACAATTTAGCTGAAACACTTAATGGTTGTGCTTGTCTGAACAAGTATAAGGCTAATACATAGGTAATGCGAATTTACTGTTCAGTCAAAAGACAAAAGGGTGTAGCTGCAAGGGGTTTGATCCCATATAAGGCCTAGCAGGGGGTAAAATAGCAGCTCTTTCACTGTATATTCCTAGATAATGGCAGTGTCTGTGAGCGAAATATACGGTATATTAATGAGGGGTTGTCAGTGGGCGTGCACTCCACCTACTTCTGCAGGGGCCCAGCTTTAATCCTAGACTGTGTTTGCAGGCATATCTATGTGTGGGAAGCTTTATACTTTATATACTATCTATGTTGGGAAGCCAGTGGGGGATCATGTCCTTGGCAATACTCTACACTCATGCTGGTTGGTCAGGGTGCCTGTACAGAGGGAGGGAGTCAAAAGATGGACCTCCAAGAACATTACACTCCTCACTGGAAAGAAGCAGTTGGTGACTCCACGTGTGTCTGCCCCGGCTAACGAGAGCGTTAGCAGTGAAAAGGACTGCAGTGTCAGAGGAACTGGTCAGTCTATATTGGGGAGTAAAGATTGTGAAGGTATGTGTGTGTGTGTGTGTGTGTGTGCGTGTGTGTGTGTGTGTGTGTGTGTGTGTGTGTGTGTGTGTGTGTGTGTGTGTGTGTGCGTGCGTTCATGTGTGCGTGCGTGTGAGAATATGTGGCGATTAGACCCCTGTCATGATGTCATTGTAAAGGGGGTTGTCATCCCAATGGAGTTAAGACACTGGTGGAGACTAGTGCTGAAGATCTGGATCGATGGATGGATGGGAACTCTGATGAATATTGTAGAAAGATCCCTGGGTGCTGAAAATGATGAGGACTTGAGGTGAATGGTGTGGGGGTAGGGTTGCATCGATCAGCATCAACAGCCCATAGAGACAGCAGCTTTACAGTTTTCCCTGCAACGAGAGGATTTAGAGAGAGAAATTATTTATGAGAGTGAGAACGCAAACAGTCAGTATTCCTGGTTGAAATTCTGCTACGCTTTGTGTGAGAAACAAATTGAATAGCCATCACGGCAGCAATGTTTTAGAGAGGAGTGAGCCGGTCCCGGGGAACTCTTGCAGTCAATTGTTGGCTCCATCAATGGGGAATTTATTGAGGAAAGTTCACAAGGTTAAATAATTTATTGAATAATCTTCAGTTTCGGCCCACTCACCCACTGCAATGAGGAAGTGAGGATACTCTTTGCAAATCTTTTGTGTGTGTGGGTTTATGTGTGTGTGCGTGTGGCAGGCCTGGTGTGAAGCTGCTGCTTGGCGTGGTGTGCAGCAGTGATAGCATCACTGGCCACCTACACAGAGGAATATTGACAGAGCCCTGAGATAAGGAGCTCCTAACCGCATTGGACACTTTCCTTGTGTTGAGTGATTATAAATAGCAGCAGCCCTGCCAAGTACACAATCTTCCCATCGCTGACTAGTTGTATTGACCCTTGTTGTCCTGTGGGACTCCCCGAGACACTTTGCAGCAGGGGGGGAACCATTTCACCAAAGAGATGAATATAGTCCTAATTCACCTCCATCTGTCATGTGCTCCTTCAACCACCCTGCACCGCAATACGCTTTGTGTTGTTTCAAAAAGAGATAACTGCGAAAAACAACTGAGGCCGATGGCAGCACCGGTTGCCTGCTATGAAGGTGGTTTATACCTCTGCCTCACGATATATCAGTTAATGTTTTTCTGAGTTCAGAGAATAAAGCACTGAATTATTGTAGGTAGATATAAATGATAGTGAATGCTCCAGGTGCAGGAAAGAAGACAGAGGGAAATACTGCTTTTCACCGAAAGGTTTCAAGGAGGAGGAGGACAGATGGAGGAGCTCACGCAGGGTCGCTGTCAATCTGCATGTCTTCTCAAATATCGTTATAAAATATATAATTTCTTGCAGTTAACCAACAGGTTTCTTTATATTGCACGTCTACTTTATTACTGAACCAAGTCGAGTTACAAGTGCATTTATACATTGCAATAAAATTGATGGCCCCTTGACAGCAAACTTTTCTCATAAAACTCTATCATTACTCTCATATAATCTGATATTTAGATGAGATTAGATTATATTCACTGGCTGTGTTGTTGAATAGAAGAAAACTGTTTCATGAAGAAAAAGTTCACAAAAAGTTTTCATTTGGGCTTTCTGAAAGCTGCAGGTATAGACTATCAATGTTGGAAGCTAGGTCTCCTAGACATGGAGAGAAATGGCCTCAAACAGCCATATTATTCCTGTCGGGGGATAAGTAGTAGAGGCTTCCCTTTTCAATTTTTGTTTTTGCTTGAGAATATTAAAATGATTTCCTCCAGAGGTGTTTTCATTTAGTAGTGGCAGTATTTTGTTCTTCAATTTCAACAAGTGGAACATGGTCTGAATGTAGAGCGGGATTGTGTTCAAGTAAAATAAATCATAGTTCCGGCTCTAGTGAGTTAGGGAAAAAGTAGGCAACACAAATCACACTCTGTGTAAGGAAATAGGAATAGTTTTTAAAGTCATAGTCTGCATTTTTTTTTATTATCACAGACTAATGACGATCAAACAATGCTCAAACAATGGTATAATCTAATGACTCAGTTTCAAGGTCTATGGGTTCTTTGTGATGCTGCCGGGAAGCCTGTATGCTTACCTGCACTGTTTTGCTTTGAAGAAAAATGCTCCCCAGGTTTTTTACTGTTTCAAGGATCAAACAGACACTCCTCTGCTGCATTATTTATCAAGCACAAGCTCCTCAAAACTGTACGCAGCCTTGTGCTAATGAGTACACAGCCCATATTTATTATTGCTGCATGAAGGATGAAATAACGCATGGAGCCTCTACCCCTGGGTCTTGTTCTCTCAAAGGAAGCCTGGCTTCTGAAGGCCTAAGACATATACAGGTTTCTACATCCTTCAGAGCTAGTTCAATATTTTGGGAGAAATGAGAATTTATAAATGAAAATTACAGTAAGTTACTTTCTTGCAGAGAGTTTGATGAGCAAATTAATATCACTCTCATGTCTGTTTATGAGGCTAATGCCAGCAGCCAGTTAGCATAGCTCAGTGCTTCTCAAATGGTGGGGCACGGGCTGCCTTGATTTCCAACTGACCAAAAAAAAAAAAAAATGTAAGTGCTAGCACGCGCGATGTGTGCTTGTGTATGGTCATATCCGCGCGAAAGGCCGCGATTTGCAGTAAATAAATGTCCACATGTGTCTCCAAGTGTCTCTGTAGGCTATTTAAAAAGAAATCAAGCAAGTAGACTTATAGTAACATTAATGAATTATTGGTTATCGCATCACAGAAGGCCTATTGGCCTATACTAATGAAAAAACACCACCTTAACTATGTTTACAGTTTAAAAATGTTTTGAATGAAATGCAAACCTCAGTGAATAATTTGCTCTTGTTTCTCTGTCCTGAGATTCACACAGACTGAGCAGTCTTGTTTAAATGTTACAAATTGAGCTAATCTTAACCTTTTATTTATACAGGTATATCCCATTGAGTCCGAAGACTCTTTTGCAAGGGAGACCTGTTACCATTTACACGTTACCATTCACACACACATTCATACACCGATAGCAGGCTAACTATCGACATTCACACGAGGCAAGGTGGGTGAAGTGTCTTGCCCAAGGACACAACAACCATGACACTAATAAACTGAACTTTGAATTTTTTTGCTGCAGAAGTTATCTCAGCTAATTTTTGTTATCTAATTTGATAATAAGGTGATTGTATGCAGAATGCTCGTGCCAGAAAATCATACAGTGGTTTTGTACAGATAAATAAATAAATATTAGCAGGTTCTCAATAGTATTACAATTTAGGGGGGTGCGAAATAATTTCTGTCCCCTTGGGGGGATGACAGAAAATAATTGAGAGCCACTGGCGTAGCTCAACATACAGTAAACACTGGACGGAGGGAGAGAAGTAATTGTAAAGCACATTAATTTAAAAGTTATACAGCACGGTTTAATCCCTTCGACAACATTTTTGGTTCAAAGTAAAATATCTCAACAATAATTGAATGACTTCAATGCAATTTGTGATATACCAGTGCCATTTAAAATCAAAATGTTAATTTGTTTAATACTTTATGACAGAAATAAGTAAAAATACTTGCAAAACTAATAACGCCACATGCCTCTTCCACTCATTTTGTGTTTTGTGCTAATTATTAAAAGCAAGCTACAAGATTGACATTAGCATTTAGTCTAAATAATTGTTCTGTATAGTGCAGCCTCACTAGCTTGGCTGACTCTTACTCGTGTCTTTCATTTATCATCATATGTAACCCATGTCGAATACAGACTGTCCCAGGAGGTATGTGATCTAACAGCATATCAGAACTGAACTGCATACATTTTACATCAGAGTGCAGCTACAAAGTCAGCCGAAACACTGAGAAAACTACCCATCAATACATTGTATTTCACAAGTCGGTTTGGAATGCTACATACTGAATGTTTAAATAAAAAAACAGAAAGTTTCACCACCCACAGGCATGCAGCATCCAGAGTAGATACCACTTTATCTCCAATTGGCAGCAGCACAGCAGGTAAACACCTAATGGACAACCATAGCCTCTAAAAGTGAACTTGTGTTCACTGCTGTCTGAGCTGAGAGAGCGGTGATAGCAGCATGGCCAGAGTAGGGAGAGAGAGTGTATAAAGATGGTTATCGGGCCCTTTAAGATGTCTGGGGCCCTCACAGGGCTCCCTGCAGGCCGCCTAGCGCCCATGGAAGAGCCCAACTGGGCCAGTAATCTATCCCCCTGCCATGCCGCTGTGCTCTCCACGCTGTTAATCCAATCACTCCCCTGCCACGGTGGGACAGGCAGAGCACTAATCCAGTTTACACAGCGGATAAAAACACACCAAAAAACACACAGACTCATTCCTCACTCCCCGCAGAGCATTTCCAGCTTCTCAATTGTGACATTGAGTGAGAAAGATGAGGATAATTACAGGGGCAATTATTTTATTTTTATTATGTGTTCAGCCCTTTTTTCCCGCTTCCCCCGTGTTCCAAGCTAATTGCCGTGGCCTTGTCACAGAAACCCAAGGTGATAGCGTGCAATCATTTGGGGAAGCGAAGAGTCAGCCAGTTGTAATGCTGTTTGCCACGGCAACAGCAGCAGCAGCAGTGGAATGATTAGTATGCATCTGATGAGATTTAGCCGTGCGTGCATCGAGCTGGGTGGACCTCAGATAAGTCATTTGGACTAACAGGAACTTAATTAATTTGGTTTAATCTTGATAAAGCCCCACAGGGGGGACAGATTGGTACACAGCCCCTTTGCCGACTCCTTCACCTCACTTTGAGCCCACCTAGGATGCGCCTCAGCCCAGAGGATTTAACACACAACACTGGCGACCGGTCTCTGCATCAATATTGGCTTAATGTTGTGTACAATACTAAAACGTGGCATGTCTAATGAGACCAGGTGATATAAGTCAGTGTTTGTTTTGCAATTAGCTTGCAGTGGAATGCGGTCAGATGAGGTTGAGGGTGAGTTAGAGGGAGTTATGCTTGGCCCTCTGGCCGCCGCAAAATTCGCTCTAGTGGGTGTCGATAAATACATACACAATTTATGTTTACCGCAATTACAATTTTATCTTTCCTATCATTGAAGAAAAACACCCACAGGGTTGGATTGTCTACAGGGTTGATGGTGGATCGATTTGGTTTGGTTTGGGACTCAGCCAGAGATTGAGCTGACGGGGGTGGAGTTTGAAAAATGAGGAAGAAAAGTTTGTTTCTGTCTTTGAGATTCTGCTAAAAACCTCAGATGCCCCTGGGCTGGCTGTAAAGAATTAGTATTGTGACTGGAGGATTCTGGCGGAAAAAAAAGACAAAAAAGTGTTCTCTCAACTCCACACTGAGATGCAGTTGAGTGGAGCACTTAACCCCTGGTGGGATTAGTAGAAGACTGTGGGCGGTTCTGTGGTGAAGAATTTGTGTAAATGTATTAATGTGAATCAGGATGGAGCTGAGAAATAAGTGTGTGCTCAGCAAACTCTGTCTTGACTTTTTGGATAAATGTAAGAAAACAAAAAACAGTACGCTGAGGAGTAAAAAGTTTTCGCATTACTACATTTTGCAAAAGTTTTTCATGATGAAATAGCCAAATTATCACTTGATGTGATATATGTTTTATTGTTGATGTCACATTATTTGGTTCTAAACACATGGAGCAAAAGACTGACTTCAGTATTAAATGACTTGCTAGATAGACATTTTCTTGAGTGAGTGAGGGAGGAATGGAAGTGAAATGATGCCCTCCATTTGTTTTGCTGAAACAGTGCAAAAACTTGGTCTTTCACAGGGTTAATGGAGTGTGATTTTGATTCACAGTCAGCATGTGGGTGCTGTTGTAGAAAACTGCCTCTAATGGTCTTGCTGACCTCCAAGCCATGTGTACAAATATCGATTTGTGTTAAATATAAGAAAGGCATACGGCCTGGTAACATCAGCGCACTGTAAATGCCCAGCCATCGACTTTTTTAAGAAGCTGAACACAAGGAGTTACAGTGAGGAACTCCAAGGTCCAAAAAGCCCAAAATACCTAAAACCATACTAAGTATAGATCCAACACCCAGATGATGAAATACCTAGAAGCTTTCTTATTGTGAGATGTTGGGGTTTCTTAAAGAACCCTTGCATTACTGAAGTCCCAAGTCTTAACTATTTATGAAAAACTACTTCAAGGCACCGTCTTGGCTTCTCTGAGTTTCATACCCAACAGTTTATAAGAGATTGACATAGGTGAACTGCTTGAGCTGGTTGTTTTAGGGTTTGTTAAAAGTAAAACCATATAACTTTGGTCATACATGATCTTGTGTACGTTTCTTTAAGGACGTCATCATTAAGGGACTTGACCGAAGAGCCTTAAAGTGCCAGTTAGAAATAAATATCTACTGTATCTTAAGTTTGCTAACATTAGACAACATACGCTACTGGTCATACCAGAACAAGTAGGCATTAGCAGCAGACCTCTTGGATTTATTTGAACAAGGGTGCATTTTAATTTATGAATTTAATGTTTAATTAAGGTTGTGTTAATAATACTTTCAGAAGCTGCATAGTTTTACTTTAAGTTCAAACATAGCCTATTAATAACAAGTGTTTACTAAGTGGAGATGTAGGCTTCAATCAACTGAAGCTGGTTGCACCACACAGACTTGCTCTTATCTAGAGACTAATTGTTGCTTTAGGTACTGTTTAAAACATTCTTTACACTTTACAAGCTGAAGAAATGAGAGGCTAATTGTGGAACCTCATTTAATAAATCACCACTTTGAATTTCGAAAAGGACTAATACAAACACTTAGTAATGGATCCAGGAATAGCTGATGCCAACCAAACAAGACCTCGGAGAAGGTTATGGATGAAGGACAAGTAAAGGCAAACAAATAGAGGCCTCGCACTCAGCAACTAAATTTGATGAAGTGTACAAACTAGAGGACATTTTAAATACATGCTCGGGGAAGGAGCAGCCTTTTGGCAGAGTGACAAATGTTTTCTTATAATCATCCAGAAGATTCATCTGCTGTGTCAAGTTGACATGCGAAGATTGTGTTTGACTTTCAAAAGGAAATATGCAATAAGCGTGCTACGGAACTAGGAGGTAATTAGTAAGACTTGAGTTGATGTATTGTTATTTTTTTTCGAGACTTAAAAGGCCACACAATGCTCGCAGCTGCTGAAGGCACACAGATGTTGGATGCTGGTAAATGGAGTTTGGAGAAGAGCCGATTATGATTAAATGATTCTGATTGTGTTGTTACCCAGAGGTACAGAGCGGAGGAGTCATGTGAGGGTGATTGCTGCTACAGTATACAGTGTTGTCCCGGTGTTTATTTCAGAGCCCGTGGTATACTGTATTTGGGACTGTGTATTGGATTTTGTCCCTACGGGCACAAAAGAATGAGCTCAGAAGGATAAATGGATACATGGATGGATGGTCGGCTAGATGGATCAGTGAGTGCATGGATGGATGGGTGGTTGTGATGATGGATGGATCAAAGATATGTATCTGATACACTGCAGGAGCACTTCCACCGACTTACAGATATAATCCTCAAAGGGGCTTTAAAATCCGTCTTATTGTTGTCTAGACAAAAATTTTGAGATAGCATATAGGCTATAGGCTAGACAGCAAAAGCCAAACACTGAACTAAATAACACAAACTAAACAATGGCAAAAAATCATTAAGGATGGAAGTAATAGGACAAATTATTTCCATGCAAGTTGTACATTACAAAGCATTTATTTGTTAAGTGATATGTAGCCAACTGTGTACACCATTCTTCAACTGGCTGGATCGGCTGTTTCCTAACTGTTATACTTATTTTCCTTTTTTCTTCATGGTATTCAATTTGTCCTTGTATGCTTTTTAGGACACGTTTAAAAAAAGTCAGTAACCGACCGTGACACTTCTTGCAAATGGAAAAATTAAAATTACCTTGACAACCTTACTTGAAGTCAAATTACTATTTGTTCCTTTCAACCATTTTTTCATATTTTTCCACATCAAAGGAAGAATGCTCAATGTTTCATGGATTAATTTCAAATTCAGTCGTGATAACGGCCACTTGTATTTGTTTGTCTACAGTTACACAGTTGAAAGCCCTGGAAAAAGTTAGCAGGTGAAACTTGGACCAAGATTCTTTTGTTAATGGATATTGATTTTTGTGTTTGAGTGTTATTCAATTTTACCCCAAAAAATAAAGAAATAAAAAAATGTTTTGTACATATTAACATAAATCAAATCATAGCGGCTCTCCAACCTTATGTAACAACTCCAATAGTTCCAGCAGGCTTCGTCATAAATCACAGGAGCATGTTAATAGCATTATCTATCAATAGCGTATACATTGACTTATGAGCTCCAAAATAATCACAAATGAATAACGTCTGAGGATTCTGAGCTAACATCTTGAAATACTTTCCCGCTCCTTCTTCTCACATCAGTCTTGTCCGTCTCGTCAGCGCCATGATGAAAGCCCGGCCACACGACATGAATGGGAAATAGGTTTTAAAACAATGGTGGCTAATGGAAGCTGAGAGCTGGGATGATTAATGGATGATTGTTTAATCGATTAATATCCAGCCTCTGAGGATTTACAGCCGGGGGAGACTTCATTTCATGTTCTGCTGGTCTGAAGACATTATAGAACTTACAGCTGATGTGTCCCTCTTCAGCTGGTACCCTGCCTCTCCTTCAGAATCGTTTGTGAATAGAAAAATAATTCACTTACAATTTAAAAAAGCATAATTTATATTAGAAGCCAAATGTATTGGTCCCTATTAGAGACATTTCAGCAGTTTTCTTTACCCCTTGGTTGAAAGCGATAGACTTAAAAAACTGATTAAAACACGTAATATCCCATGCTTTGAGACTCTGATCCCCTTGCTCAATGCTGGCACTTCCGCAGAGCAGGGATCGCAGATTGCTATTTTTCATCAAGAACAACGGGGCGTTTTAATACCATATCCTAAGGAATTTTTTCCAATCACCCAATTCAATACGTACGTAGAGAAGGTGGCAGATAAATCAGCAATTTCCTGCATTTGCATCACTGTCAACATCAGGGCAGCACTGCAGTCATTCATGAGATGCTGAGCCAGACGTATCGGTTACATGCAAAGGACAGTTAATCCCCTGGTCGCTGTGTTGACGACTTAAATGTTCTAATCTGTGTGTTTTTTTTCCCGCTCTAGTGTTTCATTTGCATTAAAGATCTCTGGTCTCTCTTTCAGGTTGGAGGACATACCATGCTCCCTATTCGCTGGATGCCCCCAGAGAGCATCATGTACAGGAAATTCTCCACGGAAAGTGACGTCTGGAGCTTCGGTGTCATCTTGTGGGAGATCTTCACCTATGGGAAGCAGCCTTGGTTCCAGCTGGGTAACAATGAGGTACAGATAACCTGAAGCATTTCATTGGGTGGTGCCAGGGTGGGAAATTAACTTTTTTGCCCACCTGCCACAGTGGCGGGTGGATGCCAAATTTTACCAGTCACTTTTATTTTTTACCTGCCACCTTTTTCAAGCACTGCATAACATTTTGAATTGCACTACTCGTAGACTGTAGAAGAGGTGGGAAACTGCTAATAGTGATGCTAACGGAACACGAGCGGAGAGGTGTATCTCCTGCTCTGACCGCAGCTGGGAGGGGCTGCTGCGCGAGGACCGGGCCGCCTGCCAGTGCTCTGTGACGGGGGACGGGCCGGGAGGCTCCCGCTGCTCGTTGAGAAGTGATATTAAAAGTGATCAGTTAAAAGTGATATTTGCTTCGGCGAAAAAGTCACCAATTATACCAGAAAAAAAGCTAGATTTGTCGCTTGTCGCTGTTTTGAAAAAAAAGTCGCCAGGGGGGCTGAAAAGTAGCTAAATATAGCGACAAAATCGCTAAGTTGGCAACACTGCATGGATGTATTAAGAAGGTTAGCTTCGATGCTCGCGGCAAATGATTTCCCATGATGCTCTGGGAGAGTCTTGGACCAATCAAAGGTTTGGTTGGTTACGTCATACACCTGTACACCAATGGGCGGCTGCCACGTTTGTGTGACGTAAACTAATGCTCCGAGGCAAAGCCCAAAGCCCGGGAGAGCTTCTATGTTTCTGTACACAGCGCTTGAAACCGTGAACACGTTCTAGTATATTTTGAAAAAATCCACCCGCCACTGTGGCGGGTAGACATGGCAAAGTCACCCGCCAATTTGAAAAAATACCCGCCATTGGCGGGTGCTAATTTCCCACCCTGGGTGGTGCTCATGAGAATATATATGTAAAATTCATTAAAAAAGAGCACTTCAAATGACCTTGAGTTAGACAGAACATAAAGAAAGTCATACATATAGGGAGAATACCAGGAGTTTGTTTTATAGCCAGTGTAATAAAAAAAAATAGGACAAAAATAACCTGCAGCAGTCTCTCTTTTTATGGTATTCATGAAGGTGTGTGTGTGGGTAGGGATTCAATAGTTTGGCCTTCCCTTACAGAGCACTGAGGGATACAGTGAAAGCAGGAGCTTTTTAATGGAAGATTTAAATGAACACTGCCATTTTGGATCTTAATCTACTGCCTCGTGTTGTTTCTTTTCTCTCTTATTGAGAGTCACTCTGGCCCAACGAGGTGATAAATTGATGCCGCGTTGCCAAGAGACAAGATGCTGCATTACATAACACCCATGATTGGTTAGTTTTTCCATTGGAGGCTCTGCTTTGAATCAATAGAATTCAATTAGGATTCCTCCCGTAAAGCGGGCATATTGAGAAAATTAAATCGACCTTAAAGAATAACCTGGCATGTGGCATGCATTGCACTTCTCTAAGTATTTCAACTGGAAGATCAATATTTTTTGGGGGGGCTAGACGCAAATTGGGAGTTCCACATTTCGATGTACAATGCATCTGGTGCAGAGATACTTTTGAAACACTCTAAATGAAACACTTGGCTTATTAAACTACATTGCCCAAACCTTTAGGCAACATAATGAGGTGAGTAAAAGCCCTCAAAAAAGTGAATTAATGTTGAACTTATTATTCAGCTTTTCAGATTTGTCTAGATCATTACACAATGATTGCCTGGCTCTGCCCGCCTACCTACTTCCGCCCCAAATTAAATTTTCCCTTCAGTAGTCAGTCTGGGGATGGGGCGTATTGGTGGGATTTTGCTCGAACACATTTCTGATTGTCAATCAGCGAACAGAGGAAGTGGCTGAGAACGATGACGTCAAAGTCGCGCTCCAGTTTCAGTTGAATGCTACGTTCCTTTATACTCGGATCTTGGAAATTTCCGACTTGGTAGTTCCGAGTTCCGACCTGTCTGTGTTCCAGTGCATCTGCTCGGGAAAGTATGGACGCCTACAACCTTTGTCATCCAAATAACTAAACGTTAGGCTCTAGGAAGTTACCGTTGCCAGGTACCGGTACATCCATAGACTACAATACTTAGTGAAGTCGGAAATTTCCGAGTTCCCTGTACAACTGGAACGCACTGTCAGAAGCATAGATAGTAATAATAGAAGCCGGCTCACGACCAAACGTTATGCGATTGGTTGGCTAATCCAGAGTGGCACTGAGCAGATCCAATAGTTTTAAACTTCAACAGACACCCGCCTCCAAGTGAGTGAACGTTTGCCAATTACAGCAGTTCCAGACCTTCTGTACAAATCATAGATAGTAAATAATATGGATGTAGTATCCGTGCTGACCTCAGTTATTCACACGGCATCCAATAATCCTGGTTTATGCGCGTCGCCATCTTGTGAGATTTTTGCTCCGCCTCACATCAGGGGGGAGGGAGATACGCCCATCTAGCTGACGTATACCTCCGAGGCAAAGTGAGGGACAATGGGCGGAGAGCTGTCACTCAAGAGATCGCGCCAATACATTTGAACCTCCAAAAGAATAAAAACTAGCACGTGGTCCAAAAAAATCCCCCCCCCCCCTCAGTGTTGTCATGGAGATATGACCTAAACATACAGACTAGAATGTTTTTTTGGACCAGGCTGTAAACAGGTTTAATAAGACTTTGAAAACGGCCTGTCTAACAAGTGAGTCAAAGAAAAATTGCTCAGTCCTGGTACCACCCCCGGTGGCCACTGAAAAGTACTACACTTTTGGTCACTTCCTTATTGGATGCTGGTAAAAATCGCTGAGGTTGGGGCTTGGTACAAATGAAATGAAGTACGATGGTCTGGTAGCACCAGGCTAACACAATGATACATTGCAGCAATCATTTTAAACAAGGCAATGAAAGATTATCACCTGGAATCCTGGAGGAACGTGTTTCAAAAAGGCATTATTCTCTGCTGAGCTCTGTAGGCTCCACAATGTATGACAGAGAAGAACAGGAAGCAGCACACCAATGGGCCAGACAAACTGCCAAAAATAATCCAAACATTGTTCAAAGCAACATAACTTGAATTAGAATTCAAAGAGGAGATGGCAAAGTTTCAAATGATACAAGATACAGTATGTCTGGTTGAATGTGATGTTATGTGTTTAAAATGATACACAAGACATTAAGAATGGTGCAGCCATAACAAACATGGGGTCTCACACATAAGTCACACAGCTGGGGACAAAGTACCAGAGGTCAACCTAATGGGGGACTCAAAGAGGAAACACCAATTGTACACAACAATGTGAGAACAGTTGTATAAAGACATTTGTGTCTGCTCCAGAGGGAGCTCCATTAATCTTATAAATTGCCTCAAGCGGGTCTGAAGACTACAAGTTGGAAGAAAACTGAAAAAATCTTGCTATGCGGAGCTAGGATGAAGTGAGCTTACCAGACCTGTGTAGCCAGCTCCTGATCTCTGCTTGGGCTCCCATGCTACATTAGCCCCTGCTAGCATAACAAACTGCCACAAGCAGAGATGAATTGTGCGTTGTGAAGGCGCCAGGGTTTGACAGGGAAGAAGAATGTGTGAAGTAAACGGACAATATATCTAGGGCTGCTTCATTGATTTTGATGCATGGAAGATTTTCGGCTACATTAATTATATGCTGAATGTGAATTGTTGTTATTATAATTTCCCAGATTGTGCTGCCTTATTGGAATTTTGGGGCTGTGTGTGTGTGTGTGTGTGTGTGTGTGTGTGTGTGTGCGTGTGTGTGTTAATCCAACCCTGGCATATTTTGATCATAGATAGTATAATATTTTGATGTGACTGATTGGATATAATAAGTAATGTGCCTATTTAATTGAAATATTGCGGTAAAATAACTCTGTAAAGAGCAGGGGCTTTAAATTGCCAACATAAAACTGCTGCCACGCCACATGGTAGGTTGTGAATTTACCGGATTCTTTTTAACAGGTTATTGTTTAGAACCTCATTATGATGGTAAATAAGCTTGATTTTGATTCACTCATGATGACTTCCAGGGTCACGTGAGTATTGTTGCAATGCCCATTGTAGCCATTATTATGGTTGTAATGTTTGTGATCTTGAAATGTATTCAAAGAGGCTCCCTGTCTTTGTAGAACTTGATGCTTTATCCCTTCACACTAGTCTGTCTGCCAGGCCTTTCATCTTTCTATGACAAGACAAGATGAACAGAATGTAACAATAGAGAGAAAGCAGCGTGTTACCTTGGTGAACTGATGCAACAGGCGGAACAACACTACAGGGTTTTCCCATTGGTTTGATCTTCTGTTTAGTTTTCTTTCAGGTTCCTACTGTTGGTGTCACTTGGGTGTCAACCATGGAACAATCATTTGAATTTAAATACGGATTAGGTCTGTCGTACCTTCTGTCTATAGCAAATTAGGCTTCAGATAGCAGCAAATGATCACATGCCTTGTTGTGCTGCTGTTGGGATTTCACTGGCGGCAGATTTGGTTAAAGTCATGAATATTACTTATTTAAATGACATTATAATATTAGAAAAAATGTCTATTAACCATTCATTAAATTAGTCTAACTAATCAAATTAATTCCCCCCCCCCCTCTCCCCCTTAAGCTACAGCACCCTGGAGTTGACATAAGCGATACAGTCAACTTGTCACAACACCAATGAGTCAGAGGCTGATGAGAGCACAAGTACAACAAAGACATGGCTTAGCAGCATCTCCAACACACACCCTTACCAATGTGCAGGCAAATCGTGTTTCCCCTTTTAATGATGGACAAATTCAAGACTGAAGGCACTCTGTTTATTTCTTTCATCTCGGCTTCATTAGTTCAAAACCCCAAAGGACGGCATGCTTGGTGTCACCGGTTTCTCATTACCAACATACCAAAGCAATCAGTCAGTGAAAATCGTCCGTCTCACTCCAGTGCTCTCTCTCTCTCTCTCTCCTTCTGCAGGTGATCGAGTGCATAACCCAGGGTCGGGTTCTGGAGAGGCCGCGGATCTGTCCCAAGGAGGTGTATGACATCATGCTGGGCTGCTGGCAGAGGGAACCACAGCAGCGACTAAACATTAAGGACATTCAGAAGGTCCTGTTCGCCATGGGGAAAGCCACACCCGTCTACCTGGACATCCTGGGCTAGCGGCAGCCTCAGGAAGGGAGTGGCCCGTTCCGGACAGACGGACCCACGCGAAATCCAGGAATAACCAAACCAACCTGCTCCACTGTCGAAACAAAAACAACACCTACAATGTTTGGGAAAGGACATAAGTGCCTGCAACACTTTTGGATATAGTGGATAAAACGTATTCAAAAAAACACGCACTTTTACATTTTGTTTACTTGTGTATAAGATGTACAGGTTTGAAGAAGACTCTTTTTTCCTCGAAAAAACTTCAAAAATACACACAAAAAATGGAGACAAAAAGGGAAAGTGAAGTGGACTGGCAATAGAAAATATGGCCACTGTTTGCTGATATTATGGAGAGAAACAGAGTTAAAATCTATCCTGGGTTTGGTTTTATGAATATATATAGAAATATTACATATATTTTATATTTATTTCGTTTTGTCAGGGTTTTAGAAGGGCCTGCCATGTGTATTGCTAAGGGCTAAGGCCCTGTCTGAAGGCGTCACCGATAAACTATTGGCAGGGACTTGACGATGGTAGCCTTACTTGCACTCTGGGTGGCTGGCACTGGGCTTTTAATGGGAACTCTGCTACTGTGGAATAACACTGGATGGTTGAAAAAGGGGGAGCGCTCTGTAGAGGACCTACCCAATCAGACAACCGACAAATCTATTTTAATTTAAAATATAATGTACATATTGTAAAATTATATGTGTCAAAATTATGTTAACTTATTTTTTTCGGGTGTTATTTTGGTTCTTTTTTTCTGACTGTGATCTGGTTGGCTAAAGTATAAAGCTATGGTATTTGTTTTCATCCTAATTTAGAGGTGATTGTGTCGCCTGTGTCAGTGCTGGTAAATTGTCTTATGTGGTGAAGGTGAATGGAAGTGAACACAGTGCGCGGACACTGAATCACAGAGACTCTGGAGAATGGGGGACGACTCGGAGCCATCAACACCACACTTTTTCCAAGGAGGTGATGAAACCTCAAATTCACTTTCCAGTTCATTTGCTTTTAATGGCAAGATAAAATGTTGAAAAGTGATATCTCACACCACACACACACAAGCTTTGAGAAACTGTTCTGTCATTTTTGTTTTGCCTTTTTTTCGTGTGCAACTGCTTTTCCACTCTATAGAATAAGAAGAAGAGAATGTCATTATAAATATGTTGTGAGCTGCAGAAAATAAGTAACATGCAGAAACAGCCAGCCTGCCTTCATCCAAAGGTTACAAAATCCAGTTACCAACATTTTCACATTAAACCTCATTCAACAGAAGAAATGTAAACAGAAGTTAATTATGTTTTCCGTTGGATTTTCTGAGGTCATGCTATTTGCGACTTAAAAAGAGGCATAAACACAGTACAGATTGGATTTACAAGAGCCCCCAAGGGAAGTTGGCGAAAACATTTTTTAAATATTGTTTTACAAAATGGCTAAATCAATTTTTTCAGAAACAAAAATCAAGCAATTAAGCTGTCTTAATGTTCTGCAAGAAAGCAAAATTAACGTATTTGCCAACAGGTGGAACTGTCGATTTAATTAAGGTGATATCATAAGGATCTTGCCACTTTACAAGCAGAGCAAATAAACACAATAGCTTTTTCCCTTGCATTTCATTTAGAACAACAAAATCAAAACACATTTATCTTTTGCTATTATTCTGATTTGTTTTTTTTCTTCATTTATTGTAAATGACCCGCAGTCACTCATTGCTTTCTCGCACTTGTGGCCTTTGCATGTTCAGCAGTGGTGAGGTTTTAAACCAGTCCGTTACTTTGATAAGAAAAATAAAAGAAAAACCTCTCTGAGTTAAAGCCAAACTGGAGCCACTGAAGCAGGAAGACAACCAGTGATCATTTATGGATGGTACATAGAAAAAATAATAATCACTCAAGTGGATCAGCTAACTGTGTGGTATAACGCGTTCCATATTTTTGATCATTACAGTAATGAACTGGATAACATGAAGAGTTTTGTTCCAAAATGTGACAGAAAAACATGACCCCAAAAAGTTTAAGATACGTACAGTATATATATATATATATAATTTGCAATGAAGTGCTCACAAAATCAGTGCATTTTTACAGAGATGATCCTGTAGATTTCTCAGACAATGAATGGTAAAACCTCAGGCGACGACTTTATTTTATGTTGATTCTGGATGTATTGCGTTTTGGAGTGGAACTCTTCACATCTCTTCTTTATTATCTCGACACACATTCTCACAGTATCACAGTGTTGTCTATGTTTCCCCCCCTCGGGACTATATGTAAATCATAAACGAGCATTCAGTTATTTCAAGTATTTTATATGAAAGGCAGGATCAAATTCCATGAGTTATACCCAAAGCAAAGTTTCTGTGTGTTCTCTTGTGGTGAAGATTAACGCTTAAAGACATTATGACACAGACCGACCGTGAACATTTGCAGGGTATCGTAATCCTTTCATGGTGAGTTGAATATTTTGTTTTGAAAAAAAATATATATCTTTTATTTTCTCTTCTTTTTTTCTTGGATGAACTAACTGGACACTTTTTGATGCAAAGTTGGCATATTACCATGTACACGTTACAGAATATACATATGTGGTATAACAACTGCAGTATATAAGATACTGGTATTCCATGATAGATCTTTGTATTAATGTGACTCTCTTAAGAAAATGTCTTCAAACAATCAGACGATCTCCTTTTCCATTTTGTCCTGTCTTATAAAGATGTGTAAATTTGACAAAACCTTGTCTTGATCTAAATCTCTTGGACAGCGTGAACAGCATGTGTTGGGTGTGCGTTCTGTGTCATGGGCTGTTCCTCTATCTGCCCCTGCAGTGATACAAACATGTGTTTTCTTTCAGGTCAGATGTCAGGACTGGTCTCAGATCAGTAGCTGTGAAGCTCATATAGAGTTAGGCTGCGTTCCAAATCGCATACTCTATCTTTATTTCATCATAACATCTCGCCTGAACTTGCCTCTTGCTTATGTCCGACTCATCGCTGGTTGTTTTTACTCGGAGGCACTGTCGATGTGATGTCAATTCCGGTGAGCATTGGATTGTGGGTCGGAATCGCCCCGAAAGTGTGCTGATTTCCGAACTAAAATCCCGACTGGATGTAGAAGGCATTCCAGGTATTTTTAGGCATGCTGTATCCGACCACAATACTTGGGACATCATAAATATTTTTCTTTCTATCATACTAAATAGCAGGGAAGTATGGGTATTGGAACACAGGGATAGTTTTTTTTTTCTGAACAATACGTCACAGTTTGAAACACTCAATTAATATATGGCACCTGGTTTCTTCTTCTTTATTATTATTGATGTAAGTCAATTTAGAACACAGAAGTCATATGCGTAATGTCAAAATACACGCTAAACAGCATTTCCAGTGATGATTTTATCTGATATCCATCGCAAGTAAAGGTCCATAAATCTGCTCAGAAATTATACAAAAAAAGATGCTACATATAACTAAGATCTTGCCTCATACATAGCCTCATCATGTTCTTAGATGTTCTTTAGCATCAAAAGTATACAGTACCTATCAAATATATGTCTTCACAGACTTCTGTTACTCAGACTTTAAGGCCAGGACTTAGGCAGCTCCAGTCTGCCCGTCGCGGCCCAAAAAGTGCCAAGAACACACCGAGCCGACTACTGACTCTGCGCTTGTGCGAGACGTAATGTCTCCATAACAGCAGGCGGCGCTAATCTGTATTGTGGCCCAAAAAAATACGGACGCCGGAAATGATGGGACAGACGGTTGGAGTAATTTTTGTCAGCAACCGCAAACAGCGACGGCCTATCCTCTACCATGCTGATAAATTGTTCCTCAATTTCTTAGGTCCTCATGATCCCAAGTATTAAATATCAAGCCAACAAAATGATGCCAAACAATGTGTTGAGAGTGTTTCGACATTGCCTGCTGTTTGTGCTACCCGCCTCACTTCCGGGCTGCACTGATTCGCTAGCCCTCCACCAATCAAATCGTCCGACTGAAAGACTGCCCGACGGCGATTGAACATGTTGAATCGGCTGAAAAGAAGCCCGAAGACATCTACGACGGCCGACGTCACCGAACACACCAAACAGATTCGTGTCCCCGCCCCCTCCAGGCTCTCCGACCATGTCCGATGGCTCATTATCGGGCCGGTGTGTCCTGGCCTTAAATACAGTGTGAGTTGACGGTGCAGATCCTCCTAAAATGTAGAATATTCAGCCTTAAAGTTAAACCAGACCAAACACCATACATGGCTGAAATCAGCTTTCACCATGCCTATGTTTTTTCCAGGGGAAAGAAGATTTCATTAACATATATTTTTACTTATTAATATTCAGTTAATATGTATGGGACAGTATAATTAAGCAAATTAAGCTAACTGTGACTCCAACGACTTCCGGTTATGGCGCGGTGCTGAGCGGTCGTGTTTCGGAACCCCTCCGGTGAATTTTCTCAAAGTGGGCAGCTAGGCAGTCTTAATTAACTCGTTCATTTACCCCAAGTTTCACTAACACAGCGACTGCCACAATGGCACCAAAACCACCCAAGCAGACGCAAAAACTTTTGAAGTTTGACGCCACGCTGAGCCCCTCGAAACAAGCTAACGAAGAAGCTAGCAGTGCTAGCGAAGCAGCCTTGGGGACTTACGTCAGAACTGATTCTAGCGAGATTCTGACTGCAATTCGGGGATTGAAAGATGACTTCGTGGTGAGATTTGATGGTCTCCTAAATGCGATGCAAGGGCTTAAGGCTGACGTGAAAGCGATTACAGTCCGTGTAACGGAGGCTGAGGACAGAATTAGCACCAATCAAGATGACATCACGTTGCTGCTAGCGGACAACACGGCCATGAAAGCTACTATTAAGGAGCTAGCGTTCAAGGTTGACGACCTGGAAAACCGCAGTCGACGGTCCAACCTGCGCCTGGTGGGCATTCCCGAAGGTAGTGAAGGGACTGACATGTGCATGTTTCTTGAGGGTTGGCTACCGAAGGTGCTTGGTGCCGATACTTTTCCTGGGCCCCTGCTAATCGAGCGAGCCCACAGGCTCGGTACAGCTAACGAGGCAAGCATGGCTAACAGAGCGAGACCGCAGCAACCGGCACGGCCCAGGGTGGTGATAATGAAACTACTGAACTACGCGGACAAGACACGAATCATGAGAGCGGCCAGGCTGAAGGGACCCATACTGCTGGACAACCAGAGGATAATGTTCTTTCCCGACGTCTCCGCTGACCTTCTCAGACGCAGGAAAGCCTTCGACCCAGTGAAGAAAGACTTGGCTGCCCTCTCCATCCCGAACCTGCGATACGGAGTCGCTCACCCGGCTACACTATTGATCACCTACAAGGGGAAACGCCACACTTTTGACGCGGTGAGGACGGCGGAAGATTTTGTGAAGGAAATGAGGAGCCAACAACATGGAGATTGAGGGTAAAATAGCCATATTATCAATACAGCACGCCCTTTGCTATACATTTCGGTCCAGTAACGTTTTGACTGGCTCATTTAAGATTCAATAAGTCATTATGTCGTTGGACACATGACTAGCTCTGCTGGCTAGGACTTACACTACTATACATTATTATAATTTTATTTTTATTTTCTCCTGTTGCGTTACGTAATTATGGTTCAGGTTGAACTTTGACTGCTTGGCTGTTACTGCCTACAATATTCCATTACGGAGGTTAACGGGGGGGGCTCCGTGCTGATCGCCGGGCATGTTGTTCCTCGTATGACGCTTGCTCAGGTGGACCAGCGCAGCTCCATGATTGAGCTCAGTTTAGAGCTCCTTTGGATGTGTGTACTGTGGGAGGGGTGGGTTTATTTCAGTTGGGGAAGTAAACTCTGTTCTACTTGCATGTTCTCTTTGATATTGTGTGGGGATTTGTTTTTGTCTTTTGCATTTTTTTATGTATATTTTTATGTTTGCAGCCACTTAACATATATCTGTCAGGGCATTGATGTGGTAAACATTCTCAGCTATGGCCTCTGATCTTCAGTTCACATCCTGGAATGTGAGAGGACTAAATAAGATTGTTAAGCTTAAACAGGTTATGAACAGGCTCCGGCAGCTTAAAGCCAAAGTAATTTTTCTACAGGAGACCCATTTGACTCCAGAAGATGTGATAAGGGTGAGGAGAAGGTGGCCTGGTCAGGTGTTTTCAGCCTCTTTTAGCTCTAACTCAAGAGGGGTAATAACTCTTATACACAAATCTGTGCCGTTTAAGCTTTTACGTGTCACCGAAGACCGACTTGGCAGATACCTTATTATTGAATGTGAACTCCTTTCAGTCAAAGTTAATTTGGTTAATGTATATGGGACAAATATCGATAATCCAACCTTCTTTCGACAGCTTTTCTTGATGTTAGCTGCTTTGCCTGGCCAAATTATCATAGGTGGAGACTTTAATTGTACACTCCAACCGGCATTAGACAGATCCACCGGTGTTGACACCGCTCACCCCTTGACTAGAAAAGAACTGCTTCAGTGCATAAAAGATTTTAATCTGGTAGATGTATGGAGAAATAAGTATTCTAACCAGAAAACATTTTCTTGTTATTCGGGCACACATCAGAACTTCTCTAGAATTGATTATTATCTGGTCTCAGCAGAGTTGATTCCAAAAATTTCAAAATGCTGGTATGATAGCATCTTAATTTCAGATCATGCCCCAACCTCGCTTCTTATTAAATTTTCCAATGTGGTACCGCCCCCCTCTAGGTGGCGCTTACAATCAATCTGGCTTAGAGACCCAAGCTTTATAGAGTATATTGGAAGACAAATAGATTTATATTTTGAAAGCAACACTAACCAGACAACTGCATCAGTGAGGTGGGAAGCATTTAAAGCCTTTCTGAGAGGCCAAATGATAAGTTTCACCGGCTTTAAATATAAAGCTCATAGATTAGAAATGGAGAAACTTGAAAAAGCAATTAAAGAAATTGAGGGCAAAATTTTTGAAAATCCAGACCGTCTACTTATTATGGAACTTAACAAACTGAAAGCAAAGTATAATGTTTTGTCTACTAATAAGGCGACAAAAAGTTTGATGAGATTAAAACAATCGTATTATGAACAGGGAGAGAGGGCGGGTAAGTTACTCGCCTGGCGCATAAAGCAGATGCAAACCGAGAGGGCAATAAACTCCATCTTGACAGATAATGGGGATATAACTTCAGACCCAAAAGAGATAAATGACACTTTTCAATGTTTCTACCAAAACTTATATGGCTCTGAATACTTAGGTTCGGCCCCAAGTGTACAAAAAGATTTCTTGGATACACTAAATTTTGACCTAGTAGATAAAGAATGTTTAGGCCCATTAGAACGCAACCTTGAGACTGGGGAAATATCTGAGGCCATATCTGGCTTGGGGGGAGGTAAAACACCAGGGCCAGATGCAATTCCAATTGAAATATATAAAATATTTAAATCCAAATTAATACCGCCCTTACTTGATATGTACAAGGAATCATTTGATGAGGGATCCCTCCCTCCTTCTCTAAACACAGCAATAATTTCATTGTTACTGAAGCCTGGAAAAACACCAACCCAGTGTGGGTCCTATAGACCGATCTCACTTCTAAATAATGACCTTAAGATTCTATGCAAAGTGCTTGCGAGGAGGCTGGAATCAGTGTTGCCTCAAATGGTCCATTTGGACCAGAGTGGATTTGTACAGGGTAGACAGGGCTTCCACAATACGAGGCGACTGCTTAATATTCTATTTGAAAAGTCTGGCCTCCCTAACCACTCTATCCTGTCATTGGATGCAGAGAAGGCATTCGACAGGATAGAGTGGCAATACCTATTCGATGTCCTGAAAAGATTTGGTGTGGGTGTTCATTTTCTCAGATGGGTTCAGCTTTTGTATTCCAACCCACAAGCTGAAATTCTAACTAATGGACTTATATCAACGCCATTTAGGCTTAACCGAGGAACGAGACAGGGCTGCCCCCTCTCTCCCTTACTCTTCGTCCTGGCTATTGAGCCACTTGCCATGGCAATTCGCAAGCATGCTGGCATTACAGGAATTAAAGTCGGAGGCATAGAACATCGTATCTCGTTGTACGCGGATGACGTCATTTTATTTTGTTCCAGATTGGAGAAAACACTTCCTAGCCTGCTGAGTTTGATGAGAACATTTGGTACCTTTTCAGGCTATAAAGTAAACAATAGTAAATCAGTGATAATGTTTTTGACAGAAAATGAGAGAAATAGTCCCCCGATCGCTACACCATTTACTGTGTCAAAACAAGGATTTACTTACTTAGGTGTCAAAATTACTCCTACTATTGACAAAATCATTTCAACTAATTATGACCCCATTGTGGATAACGTCACACAATTGATAAATAGATGGACCAAATTACCCATATCCTTAATCGGACGCATTAATGTCCTAAAAATGTCGATTTTAAGTAAATTTTTATACCTCTTCCAGTCAATTCCACTCTCTCCAGCTCCTTCTTTCTTTAAATTGCTTAACAAAACTTTCACAAACTTCATTTGGAATAACAAACGCCCTAGACTCAGACTTTCCTTGTTGTATTTACCATATGACAGAGATGGACTGCAATTTCCAAATTTCCTTTGGTACTTTTGGGCAGCGCAAATTAGGGCCGGTATGTTTTATTTTGTGAATGACCACCCCCCAGCTTGGGTTGCAATGGAATCCCAAAATATTACAGTGCCACTGCATTTGTACATGTATTCGGCAGACAAAAAAAAGCTCCTTAAAAATACCAAAAATCCTTTTTTGAAAAATACGATAAGGATTTGGCATAATGCCATTGCTTACTGGGGTATGACAAAAAATCTCTCCCAATTCACGCCCATTTTCGGTAATGATGACTTTCACCCAGGAAGGGCAGACCCGGGTTTTAAACTTTGGTCCTCCAAAGGTCTAGCTAAAATATCTGATTTGTACAATGGAGGTGAATTTATGTCATTTGAAGATCTTAAATCCAAATATGACATTCCTACAAAACATTTCTTTAAATATCTCCAAATCAGAAATTTTGTTCTATCAAAGCAATGTAATAGCCTGACGCTCCCCCCCTTGTCCATTTTAGAAGACATCACTTTAAAATATTTGAAAGCTAGGGGACAGGTCTCTATGCTTTACAATCTGCTTGTTAGTGGATCTAATGAGTCATCAAATAATATTTTACGGGCCTGGAATATGGATTTAGTGGAAAATGTATCAGAGGAAGAATGGTCAAAAGCCTGCTCTTTGGTAAAAACCCAATCTGTAAACACACATTCTATACTCTTACAATATAAATGGCTGAGTAGACAGTACATTACTCCTGTGAAGTTAAACCACTTTAACCCCAATATTCCCGACACATGCATTAAATGTAGCCAGCAGAAGGGTTCACTGTTCCATTGTATGTGGAGCTGTCCACAGGTTGCATTCTTTTGGCGAGAGGTCCTGAACATTATTGGTCGTATTATTGGCAAGGTGATGCCTTCTGATCCTAAGCTATGTATCCTAAATATTTACCCTGCCAATTTTGTGGTAACTAATGATAAGAAATCTTTAATTGGTATGTGCCTTTTGGAGGCTAAAAGGTGCATTGCTAGGTCATGGAAAAAAACAACTGTTTGTGGCGTTTCTGAATGGCTAAACGGAGTGACTTCCTATCTGGCACTGGAAAAGATCAGTTATTTCACAAAAAACAGGATCGATAGTTTTTGGAGAATTTGGAAGGTCTTTTATAATTTCCTTGAAAATGAAGGTATACGAAGTGATGGAGGGAGTGATGATTTGAACTGATCTGATTGTAACTGTGGCTTTTTTTTTTTTTTTTTTTTTTTTTTTTTTTTTTTTTTTTTTTCATCCATTCTTAATTTATGCTTATTCATTACTGTGTGAAGGCATGCTTATGTGCACATATGTTGTTTTATTATTCAGAGATGTATGCTGAATTTGTCATACAATCACATACGCTTTATGTTAATTTAACGTAACTGTTTTTTTTTTTTGTGGGGAGGAGGGGTGGGGGGTGATGCGTTTTGAGTGTTTGCTCTGTTGTGTGCGCTGTTTTTGCACACTGTCTGTTGTTGTGCTTGTCTATGCTGTAAAACAAACAAAAATCCAATAAACATATGTTTGAAAAAAAAAAAAAAACTGTGACTCCAACAAGAACTAGTGCATTTTATCCAGGGCTTCTATTCTTAATGAGCAATTAATGAATCAATCAACTCACTTTTTTGTATCATTAAAGCCACTACGAGTAACATGGCACGTTGGCGTCCCCTTTGGACAAAAGCGGTAGTATTTTTACGACGCCCGCTGTCGCAAAGCTGTTTTCTAGCTCGTGCCAGGCGCGCGAGTGTGAACTGAGAAGGGAGCAATATAGTGCATGTCCGTGTGTTGAAAGTGTGAGGACTCTTTTCGGCTCCGTGAGAGTGGTTTTGACACTGCATCAACTAATGCCAGTCAGTGCTACACACACCTGATTGCAATGAGTTGATGCAGCAGTGTCACCTAACTACTCTCTCTCTCTCACGGAGCTGAAAGATTACGTGTCCGACTCCTCACAGAAAGCGAATGAACGAGAGACGGCAGTTAGTATGGATCACGATGAGGTAATGTGTTTATGTTGTTGTAAATAATGACTATTTCAGATAATGGTTATCTGATGATGGTGAAGCAAAGCAAACTTTGTGTTAGTACCAACCGCTCATTAATTTAGGAGTAAACACTGCAGTCTAGTTTCACTCTCGTGAAATTGTATACACGTTGCTTGGCAACGCCCTGGTCCCGCCCGTAGCCTATATCACTCTCCCTTTTAGCTTTTCTTCATTGCATTTTTTCTTTGATGGTTCAGCCCCGTTATCAGTCATTATGACGACAAATAACTGTCTCAAACAAAGCTCCCGCTCCCCTTCCCTCACCTGGAGGGATAGGCTTCTCAATTCACGTTGCTGCGCCACACTGAAATCTGCGACCAATACGGATATGTGACCATAGAGCCTGCACGAGCGAACCGAAAATCGGACTGGGTGTGCGACCAGACTAAAAGCAGTAATAAAAACTATTTAAAAACGTCTTTCTTTGCACTGATGGTCTCGTTTGCTGTTAAAGGTAATTTATGATTATCAGAGGAAACATGAGGCTGTTTAAAAGATATTTAAATGTTACTCGTAGCCGCTTTTAGTCTCATCACCATAGTTCTTTCATCTATGCCCCCTGTAAAACACTCTCTCCTCTCGTCATAAACAGTACAAGTATAATGCCACATACGGTATGCAACTTTACTGTTTTTCTGAGAAACCCGAATCACCTTTAAAACACATTACCTAAGCCAAAAAGAACGCAAAAAGCCTATGGATCAAATGGTGTAGACCCAGAATTGAATACTTCTTTAATACAGGATTTTACCTGTATTGAACGTTATCACACAGGAACTAACATAATACCTTGTCTCACCATTTGCAGCACTTGTACAAAGAATCATTGTGCTAATTCTACTGTTAGCCTTCAAGGGTAAAAAGCACCTTCCTAATTTGACAGGCCAGCTTGATGCATTGTATTTTGCTAGTAGTCCAGTGTCACAAATCATCTTGTATTAGCAATGAAATAACACCTGCTGGCTACTGAAAATGAAATCACAAAAAAAGAAAACAATAACATGCTCTTCACATCTGATCTCCCAGAACATTTATTCTTAGACATAACACCAGAAGCAAAATTATTTCAGCGAACAAATTAACCCCCCATTTTCAAGCTTTATTAGACAGTACAGAGTTGAAATGGGGAGAGAGAGAGGGGGGATGACAAGCAGTGAAGGTCCACAGGTCGGATTTGAACCCGCAACCACTGCAAGGAAGGCCGGAGCCAAAATGGTACGCGTCCAATCCACTATGCCACCGGAGCGCCCCTCTCTCTGTATTTCTGAGTATGACAGAGTTTACTAACTGCTGTCGAACCCCGACACAGGCGCAGGAGCTCAGAATAAAAAAATCCCAAGAAGAGCCCAAAAAAAGTTTCAGTTGTTGATTCTACTGCTAAGAAAAAAACAAGGATGTACAGCAGAAGTTATACAATCTATGCGCAACACATGATGGCTTACCTCATGCAGTTGCGCCGACAATGTTGTTGTTACTACTCAGAATTCCTCAAGGGGGCAACAGAAGTTACGCACTATAGCTTTTAGATTTCCAAATTGCTTCAGATGGATAATCCATCACAGTGAAACTTCACAGCCTGGAGATGCACAAAGAGATGCTCACATGTCAGACGCATGTCCTCATATTATCCGACAGCCATCCCATTATTGTTTTAGCTGCCCTCTTGAAAACAACAGGAGGAAAACGGAGACACAGTCAGCGCTGAGGGATTTGAGTTCAGTAAGCAGTGTGTTATGATGGTGGTAGCCTAATTGTTTATTGATTTACAATTACACAGTATTTTGTGTGTTTATGTTTCTCTCTCCCTCTTTCCCTCTCCCTCTCTCTTTCTGTGTGTGTGTGTGTACGTACTCACAGTTGTGGCTTTGCCTGCAGCGTCTGCACAGGCAAGTGTCTAGTTTTGACGTTTGTGCATTTTCATGCAGCCTATAACATCAGAGTGAGAAATATACAGGGGGTAGACAAAATGTATCACGGTCAAGCATTTGAACAAAAACTCAGGTAAATACAAACACACACACTGCTTCCCTAAAGTAAGTAACCTTAGCTGTGCGGTGTTGCTGACAATCAGTACCTTCTTGTCGTCAAATATTCAATGCAAATTCCCTTAGAACATATGAAAGACCTAAAAATAGGAGTTAAACAGCGTACTGAAATCAATGTTATGTATGATAATTAATCAAATAATCATTTAAAAGATGTCATACATCATTTATAATAAAAATGGAACACAGATCCTGTTAATTGTTTCAAATAATTGATCTCAATGATGTAAGGTTTAGCTTATGGTGGTGCCAACTCTACAAAGCTGCCATTTTGATTCTCTTCATTCTTCCTCAAAGCTATAATAACTGTATGTTGCATGACATACAGGGCTGATGCCTATACTCCTCTGATGTTATTGTAAAGAAATACTGCTGAAAATAATCTAATCACTGTGCGTGAATGCTGTAATGCTCATTAAACTCCTAGAGCAAATAGAAAGAAGCCTGTGCACTGTGTGAAGTCAAAAGGTGCTGGTAGGCGGCAAACATATCTAAACACCAAGGAAAAAACTTGAACCAATTGCGGCTACGTACCGCACACCTGAGACATGAGGGACTTGAAAGAATTAATTTAAATTTTATATCATAATATTATGATAATGATGAATTATGTTATATACTATATATACAGTTTACATATACTCTTTAACTGTTAGTTACCATTGAGATAAACTTTCCTGTCTTAACAGTTTGACCTTTTTTTCTTTAGTTTAATTAAAATATATCTAGTTTTCTAGTTGTTACACCTAATTCATTCTATTATACTGTATATGCTAATATATTTTGAGTGCAGTTTCCCATTTAAGACAGTAGACTTCCTGTGCCTAGACTGATGAAGCCGTGTGCAAAATGTGTTGCTCAAAATGAACTGATATCCTGCTGCAGTCCCTCATGTCTCGAGTGTGCGTGCGGTATTTAGACACATATGTGGTATTGTTCCTTGTTGTGCCCATTAAAAGCTATTACGTGGTCAGTTGCCTGTAGACAAGAAGAAAAAGACTGTGATTGTATGGGTGCAGTAAACGTTTTTCAATGGAAGCACTAAAAGCAGCATTTCACAAATGACACCTATAATTACTATAATGAGTGGCAACTCAATTGTGTTTAATATCTACCTACAGTACACCATATACAGACCAGTATATAGGGTGATGTAGAAAAGAGATTTCAAACCGTGAATCTTTGGAGGTAGACACCAGGGGAAAACAATATTGGTTGAGATGAAAGGCACAGGTGCATGTCAGCATTCTAAAATCAACAAGAATAGTCATTGCATGTCTTTAACTGATTTAGCCATTCAACGACCCAGTCAGCAGTTGGAACTGAAGTGTTTGCTGTGCATTCTGATGTCCATCTCAAATAAACCCTGACCAATAAAATGACAGCCTGATTATCACCAAATAAAATAATGCAAAATGAGGGGTTCATTGGTGTTGGTGGGGTGTAGTGAGATGTATGATAGATTAAGATGAACAATTTGATATAATATGTTAACAAAACGTAATAATCTGCAGCTACTGCTGGTTCTTTGTTTACCAGAAGGCATGCATTTGCTGTATTATCCAGGTGAATAAAATTGGCCCCTCAGTCTCCCATGCCATGTGACATGAAAAATCCTATTGAGAATGTATTTAAACTGAATGTGTTGTCGTTTTTCTTGCTGATTGCTTCTTGGTATCACAGTATTGCTTGTCAGCATCGAGTGCTGCAACCCAGCCAAGCCAAGCCAAGCCATTTGAGCGACAATCCAAAAACATATACAGGAAAAGGCGTCATTTCAAAATTGCTTTTAAAAGAGCATTCACCTTCAAGCATTCTGGCTCTGACTCACCCTCATCCGTGTCTTTCAACAACACAAAATGACGGGAAGGAAATGATTGTCCCTTTCACGCCGAAAATGGTCTCCCTCAGTTCATCCAAATAATCCAAAACTGTATTCAGCTGTGTCAAGCCTGCCTTGGATAAAAGCAGGTATTGAACTTTATTGATAACTGTGGCGGCTTCATAGAAAACACAAGGACAGGAGGAGATGTGGTGGGCTGAGGGCTCTCTGCATCTGTTCTCTGGTGCAAATAAAATGAGGAGGCGAGCGCTCATTTGTGAGGGAGAGGTTGTACAAACAAAGAGAGAAAGCTACACTGAGGCTCATTATATAATCCAATGCCACGCTGTTTCCTTACCCACAGACACGCGAGCAAATGTACTGACCTTGAATGCAAAATTGGCGCACCGCTGTTTGATCAAAAATGGTTCTTCCTGCATGATAAGTTGAGAATTCATAATCCTCTGTTGTGCCTCAAAGCAGTCTGCGGCTGCTATCGTACTGTAAACAATGTTTTGTTGAGTACCTGAACCCAGAGCTGCATCCTCACCACCCGGGAAGAATGCCTTTGACTAATCCCCAAAGCTTTCTTATCGAGTATGATTGAATAGAGCCTTCAGTCCCCAGAAGACGGGCTAACCTTTATCTTGCCTATTTTTTTTTCTCCTATTTCTGCATCTCTTTTCTTTTTCTCTGCACAACAAGGTGTTTGTGAGAAAAAAAGAGAGACCTGTTAACTGTTTACACCCTCCAATATGCATAACGTTTCCCCAGTGGGCGTGCGTCGGGAACATGAAACGCTTCCGAACAAAATGGAAAATTTCCACTCTATTAGCCATGCAGCCAATCCAGTGTGCAGTGACCTAGATAAGGAGTGTGATATTGATGATGACAGCAATAAAGATGTATTTGCACCACGAGCGTTGCCTTCTAATTAGGTTGATCAGCAGAGAGAAATAAATGAATTTTGACAAAAAATGCAAAAGTGGTGGTGTGTTGGGAGGCTTATACAGAAAGGGAGGGAATGGGGGAATTCAGAACTTTTCCTGCGGTTAAGTGACTCCACCAGTGGGAAATTGGCGACAATTACCAGTGAAATGAGGTTCCATGGCTTCAGGTGCCTCCTAAATAGGACATTTGGTCAAAGTCATTGTTCATGGTCAAATAGGTTATGCTCCGCTTTGGCTCCTTTACCATGTCTTGATGAGCAGACGCAGACAAACTACTCTATGTGTTTACAGTATTAAAGTGTATCTAGTAACCCTAACCCTTTTCCTATTTAAACATTCACTCCTTAAATATATCAAGGAATGTCATTATAACTGAATAATAAAGAGTTTGGCAGTGTAGAAGGCTTGTGTTGGTGCTGATTAGAATGCCAAGCCGCCTATAAAAAGCAGCATGACCAATATGCATGGAAATATCTCCTTCACTCAGAGTTGCAATCAGGAGGGTAACACTTTACAATAAGGTACACAAAATTGTAGTAGCTACTACATACCTACTACATAGATATGTGTTACCTACTACATAGGTTTTTTTTTGTGTTACCTACTACATAGGGTTTTTTTTTTGTGCTACCTAACACAGGTTTTTTTTTGTGTTACCTACTATAAAAAACCTAACACAGGGTTTTTTATTTTTGTGCTACCTATGTGTTAGGTAGCACAAAAAAAACCTATGTAGTAGGTAACACAAAAAAAAACCTATATGTAACACAAAAAAAACCCTATGTGTTAGGTTTTTTTTTGTGCTACCTAACACATAGGTAGCACAAAAAAAAACCTATGTGTTAGGTAGCACAAAAAAAAAACCCTATGTGTTAGGTAGCACACAAAAAAAAACTATGTGTTAGGTAGCACAAAAAAAAACCCTGTTAGGTAGCACACAAAAAAAACCCCTATGTGTTAGGTAGCACAACAAAAAAAAACTAACACATAGGGTTTTTTTTTGTGTTACCTACTATATAGAGTTTTTTTTTTGTGTTACCTACTACATAGGGTTTTTTTGTGCTACCTAACACATAGGTAGCACAAAAATAAAAAACCCTGTGTTAGGTTTTTTTTTGTGCTACCTAACACATAGGTAGCACAAAAATAAAAAAAACCCTGTTAGGTTTTTTTTGTGCAACCTAACACATAGGGGTTTTTTTGTGCTACCTAACACATAGGTAGCACAAAAAAAACCTATGTGTTAGGTAGCACACAAAAAAAACTATGTGTTAGGTTTTTTTTTTGTGTTACCTACTATATAGGGTTTTTTTTGTATTACCTACTACATAGGTTTTTTTTGTGCTACCTAACACATAGGTAGCACAAAAATAAAAAAAAACCCTGTGTTAGGTAGCACAAAAAAAACCCAATGTAGTAGGTAACACAAAAAAAAACGTATGTAGTAGGTAACACATATCTATGTAGTAGGTATGTAGTAGCTACTACAATTGTGTGTACCTTATTGTAAAGTGTTACCTCAGGAGTTTGAGTGCCTTTGAGCAAAATAAGACAAACACTCTTTAACACTTTAATATCTTGCTATGTTAGGTTTTGTTCTCCAGGGTATTTCAAAGCTATTTAAGAGTTGGTCCGTTTAGAGAAGTCATTTCATGGATTCTGGTTCACAGAATCATTTTGTTCCAGTTTGTGTGTTACTCTGTGTGTGCAGTAGTTGACAGAAGGTGGGCAATGTGATGTTACCAAAACCACTTCATTTGTAAAATACTCTTTATGGAAGATGATATTCAATTTCATAATAACCACATGGATGCCCTGCTGTAAAGCTGGGTAACTCACTCATGACAATTTCATTAAAGTTGTTAGCCTGAATCCAATCTCTGATCATGTTCGATATTCACTGAATGTATTCTTGCTCATTAGTTACATATCTGAAGCAGTCAGAACACAATTATTCTTGCGAATAATTCAATGGATATATCCCTGGGATAGGTTTGCTGACACTGCTACAGTTAATTAATGACACATGCAAAGAAATTGTGTAACTTCTCCTCACATAGCAATCAGCCCTACTCATAGAGCCCTCTGTCACAAGCTACTTTGTACCTTTCGAGTTGCTGAATATTTCAAAGCATATAGACTCTACTTGCTAAATAATATTACGCAATAAATATCAATATAACATTGAATAACAATACCTTTGTACTTTGTTTGGTCTATACCTGATCTCTGCCTCAAACACATGCTGACTTGAATTTCATGTGTGGCTTCTTTTTCACTGTGCTTACCTCTGCAGCAGGAAACCAGGAGGGAGGGAGGTGGTGGGAGCACCAATCTCCTGATGTGGATTCAATCCAATAAATGTGTTCTGCAGGGCAACCTGTGCAAAAACTGGAATCTTTCTTTGTCTTGAAGAAGAAAAAACACCGGAGGCAGATGTCCGAGCCCCCTTTGAGGTCTATGTCAGGACGTGCCAGATTGAATCGAATATCGTTGAAAGAGTAACTTGGAAACTGAACAAGGATATACAGGTGGTGATACTGTTGATGTTCTCCACCTATTCAATGTATCAGCCCTATCCTAAACTACATTCTCCTCACCTGATTTTTGAGCTGGAAATAGAGGTGGTTGGGAGTGTGGCCAGAGTGGATAAGAAGCAATCAAGCAGGCCGGTGAGAAGGTCAGCAGCCCAAAGTGCCATGAGGGACGGTCATGCACAGCAGCACCAAAATACCATCCTCTACACTTGCTCCTGGAGGAGGCTGGAATCAGTTGCCACATTAAGCTTCTACAGCGGAGGGAAAGATGGGCTTTGTCACCCCACAGCTATCCGCAGCACACTCAGCAGGTGTTGACATCTAGATTAACCTTGCACCGCTTTGAGTCCGATTCCTCTGCAAGCCCAGTGTCTCATTAGAATGCGCCCAGACATCTTGTATCCTATCCCCGGTTTCTAAGGCTCACAGGTACTGCCCCTTCATTGCTGGCCTGTCAATCAAAGGGTCGTCAGAACAACGCTGCAAGGCTGTGGGAAGCTGGCTGGGACTTTTTAACCCGACAAGTCTCGCCTAATTTATATTACCTTGACCAGGCCCTACAGGAGCTTATTAAGTTAATTCATAAGGGAGCAATGCCTCCAGATAAACGGAGCATGAAGGATGTGCAATTTAACCCCTTAAATGTCAGGGTATTTTACAAATATTTCTACAAATGTTTGTGAACAAGAGCTTATCAAGCTCAGCTTCAGGAGAAGACGGAAATATTTAAACAAAGCTTGTAATATGGTATGTTTACATACGTACTGTGTCACACACATGACAGACATCACTAGACACATTCTAACAGTGGTGTCAAACATACGGCCCGCCGGCCCGCGTCTTAAAGAGCACACATTTCTGAGCATTTTAAAAAAAAAGTAAGTCTCTGAATTTTTTAAGAAATAACCAAAATGCTCACTCCAGCCGCTAGGGGGCAGCCAAAATAAAAAAAGCACATTTTAGCAACGTGGGATATGGTAAATGGCAATCTTGCTTCACCGCTATTAATGTTTCCTCCAGTGCTTTATGGCAAAGTAAGAACCAAAAAATAAAACTATTTTTATTTTTAGTGCTGAACAATTAATGTAGGGGAGAGTGGCCTAAGTTGTGCCGCTTTTTACTCAAAGTGAGGCCTTGACAGTAAAGTCTCCAACTCTCATATGTACATATATTTCAGGGTGTTGTGCATCTCTGGCAATAAAAACTTTGGATCTGGAATAAATTGTTGAAGAAATATAGCTCTCGGAAAAAAAGTTGTCTTGTGGCACAACTTGCCCCCCGGTGTGGTGTAAGTTGTGCCGTTGTAGAGAATACCATGGGGTAAATTGTGCCATTGATATATATCTCATAAACTGTAATGCAAGACAAATCCATTAGACGATCAATTAGGTGTATTTAAACTAAATAAAGTAAATATTTTACAAAGATTGAAGACAATTTTCTTAAACAAGGCCTAGCAGATCTAATGGTTTTACCTGCAAAAGCTCACAATGACAAAGTCACCATCATCATCTTTCTGGCCATCTGAACTTTCATCAGTGGTGTCGTTAAGTGGAATGGAGTTGTCAGTCTCTTCTGAGCTACTGCAGACAATCACTTTCTTTTGGTGACCAGCGTATACAGCCATGCCAATGGCACAACTCTCAGAAATGTAATTTGCACTAGCTGCTCCGCCCTTGTAGAACCAACTGCCACCTGGCATATGCGATTCCCCCTCCATTTCTGCCTTTAAATCAAGGCTCAAAACCCATCTGTACACCCTGGTTTTTCCTCCCCATTAACTATCTTATCTCTGCACTACTATCTTTGTTTATATGTGGATGTCTGGGCTTTATGACTTTTATTTTGGTTATTGTTATTTTACCTTTATTTTTTACCTACTGAATGCACTATGTTCAGCACTTTGGACAGTGCAAACTGTTATAAATGTGCTTTTATAAATACATTTTACTTACTTACTTACTTATAACTCACCCCAGGCCCTCTGGCACAAATCACCCCAACCCCAGCATTTTGGATAATAAGCATGATGCAGCAGTTTAGGGCTGACATTGTGCTCACTATATAGACACTAAGTGTAGCATACTAAAGCACTAACACATGTGTCAAATGTTTTCAAACGTGTTTATAATTGTTCAGACACAATAATCAAAACACCTTGATCATGGAAATTTTACTTTGAAAGGCAAAAAACAGTTTTTTGAGCTTAAATGTGCTTATATCTTATTCCATGTTTCTCCCTTCTTTACAGGATGAGTTAAATGGATGGCTCTTCTTAAATATGTGGTCACATTTCCAATTTCTTCTATGGTTTTCTAGAAACAAGAGGTGGCACAACTTCCCCACCGGCACAACTTAGGCCACTCTCCCCTACTAGCAAGCGCGGTGTGTCTGCGGCTCTGTGCGCGTGAAACGAGCAGGAGCATGCTAGTGTAGGCCTACAAGATTTATTTCCTAATTTTCCATGCTGCTTTATTTTTATGTTTTAAATTGGGAAAAACAAATTCCAAAACAACCAATAACCTCTGTATTTAAAAATAAATCAAAACAGTAGAAGTTGCACTTTTATTTAATTGTATGTTGTACTGTTTGCATGTTTGCACAAAATGTGTCCCTGTACATATAGTAAACAAAAATGGACAACTGTAAGGTGCCTGTTGTATTTGTGTATTCAAACAGTTGTTTATTTCATTAGTGCGTATTGGCATCTTTGAGCAACATACCCCCACATTTTTTTGCTGCGGGGCTTTGCGCCGCACCTCCTATTCCCATGGCCAGCAGCAACCTTTACTAGGACATTTCCTGTGGGGTACAGAGATCCCTTGTGATCCGTGATAATGTAATGACCACATGCCAGTGGCTGTAATATCTTGTCACTGTGCTGATCGATTGTTATAATGCAGGGGTGTCAAGTAGGGATGGGAATTGATAAGAATTTAACGATTCTTATCGATTCTCATTGTGTGAGAAAATAAGTACAAATGTGTTTATTTGTGTTAACCTGCTTAAATATCTGATCAGAAGTGTGTCTAGTGTGTGCAAAGATTATCAAGAGTACTTTAGGATTAGGCAAACCTTTTTTTTTTGTCCGGACCACATTATGTTCCCTAAAAACACAGACTGAAAACAGTCAAGGAAGAGCTTGTGCCTTTTGGAATATTAACTGTGCTCATTTGCATTCAACTTGAAACAAAATTCAACTTACATAAAAAATACAAAGAAGTCTTCTGTAAAGATAAGACCAACTATCAACTTTGGCAAATTAACCATATATATATAATATAACGGCCCGTCATCAGACACATGTGCCCGATGGTTTTTGCACATTGATCGCTCGATCAAGTTATCCAAGTCAGTGCTTTTTGTATGGGCAGAGATCGTTATTTTAAGTGTGTCTTTATGAAGTTTATTGTTAAACTTAAGTGTAGACTATTGTTTCCTTATCACCGCCGAGTTCCGCTGTATGTTGTTTTGGGTTCGTCTCGACCCGCCGTGCGTAAAGGCAGCAGAACAGCTGACGGAAGGAAAAAGAAACAAACCAGCTGACGAACGTGAGTAAACACTACGGGGCTTAAGGCAGCGGTCAAGAAAACCTTTTTGCTTTGCTTTATGCTGCTCTCACCTTTTTATCTCTCTCCCTCTTTTATTAGCCCACACATATGCCTACACACACGTTAATTCTCACACATTGTATGTACAAGTCCAATGGGCAATTCTGGTGTCGACTAGACAGGCAGCGGACATTCAAACGTTTAACTGTCACGATCGCCGTCTGCTCGCTTGCGCTCGTGCTTGTGCGCGTGTCATTTGACGAAATGGAAACTTTACAATTGTTGCAAGTGGCCGTATTGTCGTCTTTTCAAGTGAAAAACAACCAACATTTAGAGAGATTCTGTCTCAACGCCATGTTTGCTGCGTTCTGAACCAAAACAATGCAGCGTGAGTGTCAAATCATGACGCATTTGCAACGAGCGGAACCGATAAGAGGAATCGTTAAGCAGGCATGTTAACGATTCCAGGGAATTGGTAGACTCGGCACCGGTTCTGAAGAGGAACCGGGTCTCGATTCCCATCCCTATCATTAAGTGAACAACTTTTTTTCATTAGCAATTAATCTGGCTAACCAATGTTTGTTCACAATCAATTATTTGTTTTTTTTATTTAAAATGTAAGATCATTTTGAATTTTGAGGTCTTCAAAGTACTTGCTTAAGAGCAGCACATCTTCAGACTTGAGCTGCCGAAACCAGTGATTGAAAGACTGAAAGTCCATTAAATGTGTATAGCCGAGCCTACCCTGTAGTGAACATAATCATGGCTCTGCCGTCCCCAGGTTAATGGTTCATTGATCTTCTGCTACTAATGCATTACCAAACTATGTCACATTAGCCATAGAAACTGCTTTTCAATAGAAAGAACACCATTCCCCATAAAAAACCACCAGCTATTATGTGGTCAACCGGTTCTTAAATTGGTCACTTATTGATAGTGGTGCTGCAGAGAAGGAGTATACTCACACAATAAAATACAGACTGGATACCGATTTAGTTTGAGGATCAGTATAAGGGCGCACTCACACTAGGCAAAGTTGCCCTGTTCCGTACTCACCTGTGTGTTGTTTTGGGTTAATCTCCACCGCAGTGCGTAAATGCAGAATTATAACAGCTGACGGGAGGAAAAATGAAAAAAAATATCTGACTCTATCTCTCTCCTCCCTTTTAATAGCCCACACCTAAGCCTGATGTGCAATTCTGGTGCCGTCTAGTAAGGTTGAGGACGTTTAACCAACTGTGCATCCCTAATAAATTCACGTCAGGAACGCCGTCTGTGCGCTTGCGTGTGTGCTTGCTTGTGCGCATGTCATCTCTAGCATATGTACTTTGGCACACCTCTACCAAGCGTGCTGTGGCCACGGAACTGAACTGTACCCTGTACCTGCTCTGCTCTCTGTCTTGTGCTGTCTCTGTCTATCCCTGAGCCTCTCTGTGCATCTTCCTCCGAAAACCTAAATTATGGATCTGATCAACTGGGGTCTTTCTGCAACAGATAAAATTTTCTCAACGAGAAAAGGGGGCAAAGGAGGTCCTTGTCCTCATGGAATCTTTGCTGCTGGATACAGCTGGGACGCGTGGAAGAGGTGGAACCAGCTGTGTCTTGCAATACTCTCCACTGAGGATGCTGAATATATCTACACTATTGGGATTATGGTAACAGGATTCCTGCTGTTTGGAGTTTGCGGGTTCCTGTTCTTCCGCAACTTTGGAATGGCGTTGGCAGCACATCAGGCCATAGCTAAGCTGCCCGTCTTTGAGGGCTTGTGCCGGGCTGTCAATGCACAGACTCAAGTATTAACCCATTGATGACTATGGCAATCTAGGATGCATGTCCTTAATGCCTGAGGGTTTTCTGAAAAAATAGTACGAATTGTCAAGTCTACCAAAACCTTAATATCTAAGCCTGTGTAGCACATAGAAACATGAAATAAAATACATTTAAAAGTTAAGGTTCACAGGTTTTATTTAAACATGCTCCCTTAGCGCTTACAAACCAACAAATATTTCTAAAAATCGTAAAAATTAGATGAATTAGAAAATTATTAAATATTGTTAATAAATAGATGCAATGTGTTGTGTGATTTTCGTCAGTAGTCTATAGTAGACCTTGATTCTGCGCACCAAACGCCACTAACTGTTCTGTCGCCGACATAGCTGGCGTATGTTTTTTATTATTTTGTTTTATTTTTATTTTTTTAATTTCTTTGATTGACATGATTTTCGGCAAACCACACAACTTTTGGGTGGTCACGTGGTCTTAAAAAATCAACAAAACCCACCTCATGTGTATTTGAACCAATGACAGTGCATTCTATGCTGGGAATGCCATGAAAATTAGATAAAGTAATAATGCTGCGCGACGCAGCATCAGGCAGGAGAGCCAATGTGGCATCGCGCAGCAGCCGTCATCAATGGGTTAAGCGAGGTGTATCACAAGCTGGAAGTGATTCCTGGACTTATTAGAAAAGTGATGGCATCTGGGTGAATATGAGCAGACCGTAGACACTTGAAAGGCCACTGGATTTCGGCTATTTGGATTATGACCCAGTGACTCTAAGACAGGCTACATTCCAGCGCCTAGTCTCATTCTCAAAACAAATTAACTATCTCTCGTTTCGGCTCCCTGCACCGACCTTGGAGGTGTTATCTCTTCTCTCTCCTGGATGTTTATGCAGAAATAGGCTCTACTCCCCACACCCACCCCCCCTCCCGTGAACTCTATCTGTGGCTGGGCCTCGAGGTTGACTCCTGTTGTGTCTGGACGGAGTTAGATAATCGGAACACACATACACACACACGTAGACACATAACACACATGACCCTGACCACTCAGGCCTTCTTGTCTCCGTCCCCCTCTCCCTCCCACGTTGCAGATCGGATGCTGCGGGCGGGGCGCCTGCCGGCCGCGTACGCCCCCTAGTGCCTGGGCTGTGACACCTACCGTCCCATGAACCCTTAACCCATTCCCTTGTGCTTTTCGACATGTTCTATTTGTCTGTGGCGTTATCATGTTGCTTATTATGCTAAGGTGGTTTTTGTACTAATCACACACTTCGCACCTATAAGGAGCGGAGTGTGAGAGTAGCATTTTTTTTAACCTGTCTTTCCCTGATGTTCTCTTTATCCTTCCTACTTTAAGGGGGCGCAGCGCACGCTAGACGACTCTTCAGTGTACCCCTCCTGTCTCCCATGTTTAGTTATTGTCACTCTATGTCTCTTGGTGGGGTATAACTGTAAACAGATTATCGTTGTTTTGGTACAATGACAAAATAAACCATCTTGAATCTTGTGCTTCAGCACGGATTGCGTGCTCACACTAACCAACCGATCTAGACTTCAGGGAGCAAACATGCTCGGGCATGGAACAGATTGCCTAGTGTGAGTGCGCCCTAATTCAAGTTATATTATAAAATATAGGTCTTATTCACACCTAGTAGTCGGCTTCTTAGGTGCGCACCAGTTGAGAGCGGATACATCGTTTTGTTTTTAAGATGGTTCGATATGGGCGTTTCTCTGACATTGGCCCTCATTTATCAATCTTGCGTAGACCAGAAAAATGGGTGTACGTACATTTCCACGCAAATCTCGGCATTTATCAATATGGACGTGAGCGTAGGGTACGCTCAAATCCCACGCCAGCTCTCAGCTCGTGTACGCAAATTTGTAAACAGCTTGGGCTCGCAGTGCAGGCTGTGCCGGGTAGCCGATGACTTTGTTGGACACTTTTTAGAAGATAATACAAATGCAGTGTTTGCTCAGACCGAAATAAAGATATTAATCACTTAAAATTGTGCAGCTTATGGTGCGCAACTGAGTAGGAGAGATGATTCAATAGTGCGCACACCGGCCACTTAGGAGCGCAGCATGGGACTGCGTAAGGGCAGTTATCTTCGACTTGGAGCAGCTGGGGGGACACTGAGGCACGGTGGCTGCATTCATTCAAAATGTTAGCCTAAGTATTAAATATGTAGTAGACATACACTGCTCTTTATGATACAAAAAAATACACGGCACAACATTCAGCTTAACATTTTATTTATTTGACGCACTTTGTAGATGTTAGTTCCTCTTTTAATATGTCATTAATGCTAAAGCGAGCGATTTATTTCCACCGTTAACCGGCACGTTGTTCCTATCTGCTGGTGGAGCAGGACGGTGGGCGCTCTCACAGCTGATCGCTGCCGGGTCGGCTTGTGCAGCTGACGGCCGGGCTGACCACTCGTGCCAAGCGCATGCTGTCATACAGTAAAATGCTAAATGTGTTATTTTTAGTTTTTAAAACCCTTTTGAATAGTGCTATCTAAAAGGGCCAATACATTCTAATCATTCAAATCTCTGCAGACGTGTATTTATTTTATGGGGACCATTATCGGACAGTTGGTGCGTCTTTTCCTCCTCCACCACTTATATTATGCCCGCAGCCCCGCACCCCCAGTTGGTTGCATTTCAGAACAGCAACACGCTTTTTTTAGAGGCGATTTTGAGTCAACACCAACGCTGTTGACCGCAGCAGTTATTTCCTTCCTAACTGCTGCCTTCTGTCGTTCTTTGATGCTGCTTGTAGGCTAATGCTCCGAAATGAAACTCTTTTTTTTCTACTTTCGCTGTTATTCTGTCAATTTCTACTTCAGGGAAGTGCCGTATTGCGCATATCCATGTCGTAAAACCTCTGGGCGAGGCCTCTAAACTGAGAAAATATAGGGGCGTGAGACGCTCGTTTTCATCCGCCGCATTTATCAATAATGGCCTGGCGTACGCTGAGATTGGCGAGATACGCCTGTTTGATAAATACCACGCGACACCTGGCGTAGGGAGGTATTTGCGCCAGAATCTGCACCAGTTTCCACGCAAAATTGATAAATGAGGGCCATTGTCACTAAATAACTTCATTAATAATTTCATTAAGTGAAAATACATGTATTATTATGGACTTTTGAGCTATAATGGTACGGACATCTTTTTTAACCAGAAACACAAACGTAGTTAATATGGAAACTAATGAAACAGGAGGGTTAAAGTATTTTGAAGGACCTGCATGCACCTATGGAATCCTACGCTGTATAGCTCAGGATTAGTTTAAGGTATCCATAAATATCTCTCCCTTGTTCAGAAGTAGATTGAGTCATTGTACCTGTTGCCCAACCATAAATAAGATGCATCTCCCCTTTAGTAATGTGGTGCCTCAGTCTTGTAATATATTGTATTATGATTAAGATAAGAAGCTGCATTAAAACAAACATGCAGGCCAACAAAAATTACATAAATTTGACCAAAACTAACATACCCTTTCATTAAAAAGAATAAAACAAAATCAAAATCAGGCACCAAAATTCAAACTTGTGCATGGATTTATGTACAAGGGAATGGTCAATAATGAGGATGATGACAATAATAGTGACAAATAATATTTGTTTTGATGAAAATATTAATAATACATGACAGAAGCATGGCATTAAAGAAAACATTAGCCTAGGGGAAAACACTTTCATCATATATCCATCATGTCTTTATCATGGTTCCTGAGCCAACATATTTGATTTAGAGTTGTTTTTGAAGACCTACGGTGATCCTGGTGGCTGTTTTATTATGAAAATGACATTGCAAAAAAACATGGTGCCCTCTCTTTATCGCTTATCCACAACTTGGATATGCCTTTTGAGCAACATGTCACATATTTCCATGGAGACTACCAACTTAGTTTTTTTCTCCAGAGTGTGACTATGTTTGTTAATTAACCAAACACACAACGAACCAAATACTGCTTTCCTGCTTCAGACAACTGGCATGCTACGGTGAATTAATATTCTCTGCCACTCATAGGTCCCACCGTGGAAGGAACACAAGCTGTTGTCATGGAAACTTTGAGAAAATGGCATTTCAGATGGGGAAGTTGATCAGGCCTGATTAGCTTGATATAAGACTGCTCCTCCTGCATAAGGATGTATAGAACATTATAGTAATGTACCAGGTTAATGATATATAAAAGCTTAACCATACCCTGACAAACACACTTAACCCTGGACACCTTGTAAAATCTCAGTTGTTCATCAATGCCACGCACTAAACTGTTCTTTTTTTCTCTTCATAGTACCACAGCTTACTCATGAGGGGTCCTAGTAGTAACATACTAACAGGCTCAGTAGTACCATACTGTTGAGCCTGTTAGTATGTTAGTATACAACAGTTGTATGATGTATTTTCTGGAGATTTGTCATGTAGGATCATAAAATAACCTATGTCTGCATGAAGCGTGGAAATCAATTTTACAAAAAAAGCTTGTGTTACAAACCGGGTCATGGACTAAAATGGACATGGGAATTTACCAGACAGGATAGGTCAAATGGGATCATGCTATTGGTTGCATCATAGAAAATGTAGGATATAGGTTATAAAGTGCATTACCCCCTACTAGTCAGAATAGATCAGCATCTGCGGCCTCACCTTTGACTGCTGTAGTTTTTTTGTTTTGTTTTGTAGCCTACTGTTTTTTTTGTTTTGTTTTTTTGTTGCAAAAGTAAGGCTATAGAGCAACGTCATAACGAAAGGGCCCTCAATCTTTGGCTTCACCATATTCCACTGACAGTCTATGTTACTAGAATAGGCGTTTCCGATAGATAGTACCGATTATTTTTCTTCAGCCGATGTATACCATGGACAAATAAAGAAATGGACACCGGATTGAAACACGGCGCTCATTCATTCCTATGAAAGCTGCTCATTGGCGCAGGGAAGCCACAAGGAAGTATTAATGCGGAAATACCATGCGGTCCAGAAGCATGACGTAGCGGCATTATGGACCTATCAAGAAAGAGGGCGGCATAACATCCGCTACGCTTGGTAGCAACACTGGTAGCGGATGTAGAATAATTCTCGTTCTGTAGCATCCGTAGCATCTAGCATTGTAAGCTAAAGGTTTAAGCAAGCACAGTTGTATTGCTTACCGACCATGGTCGTATAAGTCACTAACCCCCCGATGATTCGCTATATGTGATCTTTGAATTACACTCCGTTTTTGTAAAGTAATACAGTGGTGAACAAGTTCTAAACAGAGATTCCTCCAGCCATCTAAACCAAACTAGTGGACTAGCGCTGTTTTGATAGTGTGTGTTACATCTTTATAGGTCCTACAAATCCCTCGGCGACTCAAAGTGTTAAAAAGTCACCAAAATGCCTAAAAACTATCAACGTCCTTCATGTTAAGTAAAGGGAAAAACCTGAGGGAAAACCTCAGACACAAGAAGTTAATGGAGCCGTGCACTGAGCATGGACCTATAAAGAAAGAACTGAGCCCCCTCGGAGACCGGGCCGAAAACCGAAACATTTTTTTCACTACGACTCTGTTCAGCTCTGCCCACGGCTGCCCACCCCTCCTCCTCCCTCGAAAACCAACTGAAAGCCGTTAAGCTAATAAAACGCTTGAGGTGGCGTTTTGAAATGAAAAAACTTCAGTTTTAATAGTATATGGTCTAAAGATAAGTATGAGTCTATGATTGATATTCAGAAATGTTTTGCGGAGACACAATCTTGTTCGCCGCTTGTATTGTGTGGACGGGGAAATCTGCCTACGGACCGCATGAAAATAAGCTCCACCCCACAGCCCCATTCATAGCATGCAGTACCAATGGATTGGCCACATGTCCATGCTGGCTGCTCGGAGAAGGCACAGTCCTGGGGGCCTGATGTATATGTAACCCAAATGTCCCGCCACCTCTCTATAACCCTGGGACTCTGCGTTGTGTTTTATTGGTTGGTGTGATGGGTAGAGAAGGACAGGACACAGAAGTTCTGGATTGTGGAAGCGACTGGCAATTTATTCCCCAACAGTGGCAATCTTCAAAAGCCGTCCTTGCATTCAGGACCTTGCATTCAGGACATAGTAAAACATTGAAACAAAGAGTTAAAAACACTCTTTTCAACTGCTCAAATAAAATACTCTTGCTATGTAAAAATAAACCATAAACTATATAATTAAATAAATATTCTCTTTAGTAAAAAATATATTCTTGTGCAAATAAAAGAAAAGTATGAAAAGACTCAATTAAGCAGCACAGCACTGTTTTACAGTGTAATTCACGATCGCCATGCTAGCCAACACAACATATCAAAATTCTCATATAAAACGCCAACTCACACATCCCAGATAACACTCAACAGGTAACTAAACATTTCATGTACAATACGAACCAAACAAACCGACCGGATGGGTGGTTTAAACATAGATAATAATACGATTGTGCAAGACATGTAAACACTGCTCACCTTGCATTCAGGACATAGTAAAACATTGAAACAAGATGGCGCTCGCGCACAGAACAATCCTAAACTACGGTGGCTCACACAGGGCATACCATACAAATTGTGGTAAGACAGCGCCACACAGTGGCCTTTCTAGGTAACAACCTTACATATACACACACCCTTTTAATACTGGGCTACTTTAATGACAATTGGACAGGTTCAAACTGGCAACAGTTTGAACCTGTCATCAGTCCAAACTGGCAACAGTGCTTAAAGTTTGGTGTGGCAATAAACCAACAAGAGCAGTGAAGAAAATAATATATAAATTATGAAGGTGTTAAATTATTTAAAAAATAAACTGTAAATGTAGGTTTAAGCGGAAAGGGAAATGCAAATGTTATTTGACCTCAAGGATACACATTGTACTTTGGTCAAAAAGCTTTTTTTGGAATAAAATACATTTTCACAGGACACCTTTAAAAAGGTCAGCTGTCTACCTTGGTTTCACGGAGTGTTCAAATCAAACCTCCTTTCATATAGGCCTAACATATTTTCCTAATAACATTCTCTGTGTGGTTCTCGGACAAACGTCTAGAAGTCTTTAAAAAACTACAACAAAGCTGTCCACATCTAAGAAAGTCAACAAACCCTTTCAACCAAAAATGTGGAAACTGCTTGCTGTGTTTAACTACTGTGTTTAGGCTAAAAGCTAACGTAAATAAGAGAAAACCAAAAATCAACTTACAAAATTGAGAGTGCTTGTTTTTTTTCCTCTGGCAGTCCTATTCAGCGGATGTAGTTGATAAACCATGTGGCACATTTTCTAAGGCTTGTGTGAGCAGAAAGTGCTGATGAAGGTGTATCATATTGTGCCAGAACACCACAGACACAGTGAATGGTTAGTCCGCCTGTAGGATCATGGTGCCTTGTTGATTTGCAAACTGACAAATCAGACCACCATAAATTCGATGTCTAAGCTTCTGCATTCTGATGTGGATTAAAACACCCTGTCCCCACTGTTAACATCTCTGCATCAGTGCAGCTCCATTCAAATTCAAATTTTGCAACAGCGTGTTGAATTAACTCAACTGTGAACCTGCTGACTTGCTGCTCAAACGCCGCGAATGACATGCAGTGCGAGTTTCACACAAAATCCCACACTGCCACACCGAAGCTATATTTTATGTTAAAAATACTCTTGCATGTGTGACTCACTCTGTTGATGGGGAAGCAGATGACCAAACTAGTGGTGATAAAAGAGGGTTTTCTATAAATATTAGCCTTCAGAGCAGGACATTCAGAAGATTAAATAACACTATTATTGACCATACATTCTTCTTGACATGTACAGCAGAGTCATGTCAAGAGACCATTATTTTGGTCCACTACGATATGTACCGGTGCTAGACCTTAAAGTTTGAAGTGTAATTACACAGGCCTTAAAATTCTGCTCAACTTTATTGCTGTGTAGAAGTCCCGGCTTTCGACCTGCAAAGGCATTTTGATCTGGGATTATGGATGTGCGATAGAAGGATTAAGACCCAATTAACTAGAGGGCTGTGAATGATGATGTTTGAAGAATTTCCTTCTCTTTCTTCTTCTTTCTCGCAGAGCATCATTGCCAGCATGGCTTGGTGCAAATATTTTTAAGATTTATTGTCCATTAACTGTCGGATGTTCAACAAATCATTTCTCAGAAAGCTCACAGGCATTTGCAATATATTCTGCCAAACCCTGTGTGTGTGTGTGTGTGTGTGTAAATTTGTTTATGTCCCAACTGCCCACTCTGTAAGGCTGTGATGGTGCTGGTTCATATTTTGGGTGATAAACAGATTAGACATGCTCTACATTCAAATAGCCTCACAGCTCAGTCATTTCAGCGTCCTACCCGTATTCACTAAGTGTATAATACGATTAAGCATCAACTGTAGATTTCTCTTTTTCTACGACACTCTGACTATTTTGTGACATTATTGTACATTAGAATTTAGAGTTAGCGGCAAAACTAGCCGCCCTCCTCCGAGCCAAAACACCCCGTCACCCACACCCTTTTATCCTCAACTGCCATCTTCTCACAGAAACTGAAATACACAATTCATCTTTTTTCTTAGTTTGAGAAGAGAATAATGCATTTTGCCCGTTTTGCCACTGCCAACATTAGAAGTTCAGAGAATATGCAACAACCTGACAGAACCTTCTGCAGCAGAAAAAGAGCTTCATTTCCCTCTTTGGATTGAATTATGTATGTAGGCTTAAAAGACTATCCCTAGCCACGCTGGTGTTACTTTCTGGAAATTACTTATTCAGCATGTCGAACCTTAGGCCCCATTAGCGTTGGAAAAGTAGAGCTGTTCATGCTCAAACACAGGACCAACATACTGTAGACCAGGGCCGCTGCTACGCTTTTGGGTGCCCTAAGCAGAAATTGTCAGTGATGCCCCCCCCCCACCCCAAAAAAAAAAAACACCCAGAAGCTCGCGTCCGCAGGGCGCGAGCAAAATTTTTTTGCCCTTGCAAGATCTCTGCGACTGCTTTTTGGCACATTTGCCAGCATTTACTAACAGAAAGAACAGCTTAACTTGTGAAAAAACTGCCTTTGCAAAGGAATTGAGTGATAGGATCATAGACTGATTATGAGATAATGGGCCCCTGGGCTTACACTCTTAAAGGGCCCCCCACTTGTCCCTATCCAGTCAGGTACACTGAATTTTCTACACGGATACATACAATTAATGGCAAAAACATATTAAGGAAGTCAGTGTTTCCCACAGGATTTTGGGGTATTGTTGGAGGGACCCTGTACCTTGTTGGGGGGTGGGTGGATTTTTTTTTACCTTTTTAAAGTAAAATGCATCAATCTGGTGCACTTTGTGAGGAAATTTTAGAGACTAGAGAGATATCAAATCCTGAGATGCAGAAGGAACATTATTTTTCAGATTTTTCTTAAACAGGTAGCACTCTTTACTCTGCAACTGTAAAAACAGTAGATTGGTCTGCAGACCCATGTTCTATGATGGAGGGGCCCATTTCAACAGATAAAGGGTGGATATGAACAATTTAGAATTCACACATATAAAGTTTATTTGTGTATGTGTGAGGGGGCCTTCAACCCCCTTAGACAGAGCTACTAATGCTTTTGTTTTTAACTTGCTTTTGTATTTCTCCCCTACTAGTTGAGGGGCCTATGATGATTTCTATCTTGTTACATTTTAATGAGTATTTATATTTAGGCTATTCCTTTTTGGACCCTGTTATTGACATCAGTGACTGAGCTCTTTGACTATGCAACATGAAAAGTTACTATCAGTATCTCTGGCTAAGGGCCCCCCTGAGCCCTTGGGCCCCTGGGCCTGTGCCCGGTGTGCCTGTGCAGTAATCCACCCCTGGATAGGTTACACAATTAAGAAAAAACAACGATGGGCCTGTTCATAACTAATTTATATATTTTTTGTAATGTAATGATCATGAACTTTAAAAACAAATAAACTATTTTGGGGGGCCCCCGGACCATCTCTTTTTCCTTTTTAATTAAAAAAAAAAAAAAAAAAAGTAAATTTTTTTTTTTTGGGGTGCCCCCCCAGGAACTTGGTGCCCTACGCAGTCTGCGTACTCTGCGTATAGGGAGCGGCGGCCCTGCTGTAGACTTAGGCAGGAGGTCAACACCCATTGTGAATCATGCATTTGCTTCCCCTGTATGCAAATTAAGGCAATAATTCATAACTGTAATCTACACATAGCATATACTGCCATAGGCAAAATATTCCTGCGGTACGCCATTTTTGTCTGCAGGATGTGACATTGTTGCTCTGCATGTTTGATCTGCCTTGTCTTTTTTATGGTGGCTTGTCTCTGCAAATCAGTGATGGAAAACAGAGCGTGTTCTTTTCTCTGAAATGTGCAGTGCTCCAGCCGTCACCTGTATAAGGCGATTTGTATGTACCGTTGCTGCACCTATCAAATATAATGCCGTTGTACAGCAATTTAATTTAGGTATGTTTTATTCCTTTGTGTCTGCTTGCCTTTGACATGTTGTCAGCCGGGTAATTCACAGCGCCCTGTCACTCTTCCTCCCGCGATCTCTTGAAGTGCCACAGTGAGAGTCATGTCATGAATAAACATGCAGATGTACAAAGGGATGAGTGTTGGTAAGAGATGAGATAGACAGTTTACATGTGTTTGAAAGGGAGGGGTGTGCAGAAAGGGAAGCAACAGGGTCATAGAGACCAAATGAAAAACAAATAAAGTCGCATCCTCCATGATCTATTTTTGAATTTTGATGTCAAGCTATGGTTAAGACATTTCTGCAGGAAACTGTAGCTCCTGCCGTTCTGCGATTACTGAAATCCTGTTTGCAGCACAACTCTCCTTAAAGTTAAATAGTGTTGACTTCTAGGACTTTACTCTCTGGGTGGTAAAGACATGCTGAGCTCTGAGTATTGTCAGGAACAAGCAATAATATCTTCTTAAATTTGGGAATAATCTGGGGGAAAAAAGCTGGTGCTTTCAACTGAGGGGCTTATAGAGCTGTGGCAGCATCTGGAGGCTCACGGTGCTTGTCAAAACCCTTTTCTTCTTAGGACATGCCACTTCAGCCACTTTTATCATGTAATTAGCCATCAGGTGCATTCGTATGACACCTTACACAGGATTCTTGTTTTGATACATCTCTGTGACAGTTTGAGTTGAGAAAATTGATAGTCAACAAAAATCATGATGTTCAGTTTTTCCAGTGTCCTTAGGTTTATCTTTTCAGTCTACTTGATCATAAAACCTCCGCATTTAACTGCTTGGCATGTGTAGTGGTAATCTGCAAATAGTCAGTTCTGTAATTTTATCATACATCTTAATGCCACCACATACTGTTCGGTCTGTACTGTCTACCTTCATCTACCTTTGCAAGTATAAAATACTAATATTACTTGATATAGTCTTACCCAACATGGCCAATCCTTCACTATTTAGAGCGGATTATCAGATGAGTCTCACATTCTGCTGCTTTCATAGTCATGTGGCGCACACTCTGTCTGTGTCTTATCCCCTGTGGGTTGTGAATGGATAGGTCGGAGTGCTGAATAGCAGCTGCTGAATACTATGGTGACTAGCAAAGCGGCAGGGAGATGTTATCAGGGGAGGAAAAATACTCTCTCCTGGCTGATTCGCTAGTCATGTAGTCTGCTCGTCTGACTGCACTAGAACAGATAGTGTCAGAGGGACATCAGAAGAGGCCCGAGGGGATTGGCCGCTAACGGATCAACCAGTAAAAAGCATCTTCTCAATGGCATGCTCTCTGTGTGCAGATTTTCAAGATTATTTTCTTTTGCATTTGAAGTTGTGCCTTAGTGAAGCTTTTGGGCATGATTTACCAAGATCCCAAATCAAAGGGTGCTGGATTACTAAAGCATATGAATCGTCCACTGCAGCCGTGATGTTGTTTTGGAATAAGCATTCCAGGAGCTCGGGCACTGGCCATTCGCCGATGCTGGGAGAATAGGGATTTTCACCTGCCAGACTGGACCTCCGAGCAATGGAAAAGGTTATCTCCGTACCGACGGCTTCCTCTGATTTGGATATATGCTGCTGAGAATCCATGGTGTTGTCAACCAGCCATGGATCTTTGTCGCAGCAAAGTAGACGCAATGCACCGACAGCTGGGTGGTTTGCATAAGTAAGGATCCGCATGAGCTTGCAGAGGAAGCGGCACCTCTAGAACACCTTAAATAAGGCGCCTCTTTAAGTGGTTTGCCAATGGGATGCTGGAAGTTGAAACAACTGACTGTCAGCTGACATGGCAGGGTTTGGCAGCTGACGTAGCTTGACTCTGTATCCTGCCTGAACTAACACTTTGCTCCATTATAGTAAATACTGTGGGTAAAACACCAAGAACGAATTAAATTAAGAGAAGACAGCAGAACAAGGACAAAAAATTGCTCATAATGAAGCTTTCCAAATGAACCAGGTTGCACAGGAGTACAGTCAATTGCTCCGATAACATTTGGGAAACCCGCAACAGCATAAAAGCCCTGTTTGGCTTCATGCGGTGTATAATTAGAAGTACCCATCTCATTAAATCAAAAGTTAAACATATATCAGACAAAAAACATATGAATATACCTCCGACCCCTTGTATTTTTCTTTTACTATATATCATTCTCATTAGGAACATAGTGTAATAGTGGTGTAGGAAAATATGTTAATTGTGTTTTTCCAATCTTACTGTAGGACAAGAACACAGACTTTAGTATGGACATAATTCCTACGGGTACACTCAGCTATTTTCTTTCTCTGATAACCATTATCTATAATTGTTCAGGACTGATATAAACCAAAAGAAAGAAGATGAAAAAGTACATCAACCAAAACAGGAAGAAGAGTGCTTTGAACTCCTGTCGACATCACAATGAGCATGAACAGTGTCCTTGATAGAACTGGAGTTGTGGGCTTGTTATTGAAAGAGGTAACTTGTTCCTTATAAAGCATATCATTGTTAGGCTACCTTGAAAAAAAGTAAACACATTATTCATTGTATTTCCCGTCTTCCTCTCTAAAATCAGGTCAGCAATCATTTAATCTGTTTGCTTTGCTGAGCACTATTTGTGTTTTGTCCCTGGTCAAAAACAACTTTTAGTGAATTGTTTTTCTACTGATGCCACCATTCTCAAGACACTTAACATTCACTAACATAAGTCACCTCAACGACCTTAAAGTGAATTTGCTTTATTTTTGGGGAAAAAGGAACTGAATAAATGAGGAAATGAGCAGGGACCTGATCCCTCAACTTCTGTCGCTGTGGTAAGCCCGGAGTATTTTCATTTCCCCCCTGTGCTAGTTTGCCCACAGTTATGATGACCAGATCAAGTCCTTACGCAGCCTGACACTAACTTTTCATGACATCATAAAGGCTTGTCTGGCCTGACAGCTTTTCCAGGGGAAGACAGTCAAGTAAACAGCTAAAAGTCATGGTTGGCCTGAAGCATCCTGGCTACACAGGCATCTTTAATGTGAGACCGTATCTCCTGTAATGGAAAGTGATGAGCCACTTGGACAGATATCAAACAGGGAGACATTTAAAGTTTGTCGGTGAGCATAATCCAATTTCCGTCATTTAAAATGCTCAAAACGCACTTCCTGAAATTTATGGAAATGGAATCCCAACGGAATTAATTAAACAAAACATAATAACATATTATGTGATTACACCAAAACACATGTTTAGATGATTCTAATGCCATCATGCTGAGTTTGTTAAATGTCCTTTTGTCTGGATGATTACAAATGATCCTAAAAAATGCACAAAACTTTCAAAAGAAAAAGTTCATTGAAAAGCCTGTTACTGTATTCTGTGAATAACAGGATCTGGTTTCATGTGGATCTTCAAATAAGGGCGTAGTTTGCTAAGGGGTCTCATCAAGTACATCTCAGATCTGCTGGGAGTCAAAGCACCTTGTCTCTCCTTCACCAAGCCTTAGAAGACGCACTTCACTCACTGTTCAACCAAACACTCAGGTCGAGATTAAAGTAGGAGAAGCAATACATGAGGAAACATATTTGCGGATTCTTAACAGTGCTCCCAGATGAGGGCAGAAAATACACCAGGGGTTGGAACATCACGTCTCTGGTTTGACTGCCACTGTCTATAATCCCATTAAACACAAAAAACAACTCTTACCTTTCTGTTGTAACATTTTCTTTAACTCAAGCCACATGCTTCTGTAAAAAAATTAAATGCAGCAGCAGACAGCCATGCGTGCTCTCTCATTTAAAGTTCCGGCTCCAGTCTCAGAGACACTTTTCTTGTCAGGGCCAATGCATTGTTGTTGTTTTAATGAAGTGTTGAATGAACGTTTCTCAGAAGGCCTTGTCTACTTCTACTCCAGCTATTATGTTCTGCATTTTACATAACAGTTTCCTACAGCCCATAAAAGGTATGCACTTGATGTGTTCTAATCAAAGACATGTACATTTACATTTGAATGTAAGGACATCAGGACTCATTTCTGAAAGAAAATAAACAAACATCTTTTTCACCTTTTCAGAATTTTGTTCAAGGATGAACTGGAATCTGTTCCTTTATAAATAATAAAGGAGAAAGTTATATGCAACTATTTTGTAATATTGCTACAAATTGTAGGGGAAACATAATGCCGGCTATTTTAATATTATAGTATGGAATATATTATACGTATATCTGATGGAATAGTTGGATATGTTGGATAAAATATTTTTTTTGTTTAGATGATTGAAATTCCCCTTATTTACAGAAAATAAGTTAGAACCATTATACACTATAGCTAAGCATAGCATGACATTCAATAGTGACATTCAGATTACGAAGGCCTTTTTACTTTGCTTCCAGTCTTCCTCCAAGGCTCAACCAAGCTAACTAACGGCTGGTTGTTTCAAATGCAGTTTATAAGTATAAGTGTGTTTTCAATGCTCTTATCTAACTCACAGCAATTGAATAAGCATATTTCCCCAAATATCAAAGTGTTCCTTTAAAAAAAGCTTATCAGACAGAACATGATCACTTTAATGTTCTGATCTTTAGAATTAGATATCCGTATAGCAAAAGGTTAAAGCCACTATGAGTAGGATTTTAAACTTTGCTTTTTGTGTGTGTTCTGCATGTTGAGGAAACATCTTCCCTCTAGAAAAGAGTATCACTTAAATTGAAGGAGTCACATTCCCCCTGTCCTTCGGTCCTACATTTCAGTTATAATTTAAACTGATCAACCTAATAATTTCGAATCAGAACTTTTGGTTTTTGTCTCAAAAATCCTGTGAAAAATATGATGTGTCAAATGTATTAAGGCTCATTTATGCTCCAATTCTGTGCGTAAAAAGAGCCGTACGTTTACAACGTTTTATCCGTCACTGCCCTCATACTTCTATGCGTCCTTTATGTTGGAATCGGCATTAAGCAAATCAACCATTAGTGGGCAGCAGCGCCGCTCAGAGTAAAAAGTTACTCAAATAGGAAGAAGAAGAGTCAAACAGTGAATTAACTGGATTAAATATTTTATAATAGATCCATGGAAGAAACAGCTTTAGCGATATAGGCCTACTATCGTAGCGATGGAAGAGGCTAAACTAGAGGCTGTATTATAGACAGCGGGGGTCTGTGAGGAGGACATTAATCACGACATGTCAACAAACTATAGTCTCGCACGGACCTCCGGCACTTCTCTATTGCTGCCGTCAGCCTGCCGTCTAGCTGACATTCTTCCCCGTTCGATCCCCTCTCATGCTGCTCTGTTGTAGTTGTATGTCCCTGTGCCCCGGCCATGTAACTTCTTAGATGGATAAATGTGTATGTAATTTCGTACCAACTCACAAAAACCTCTCCTCAAAAGTTAAGACATTTTCTAAAGAATTATGTCTTTCGTTCATGTTTGTAAACAAATGTACAGTAAGTGAAAGTGAACTGTTAGCTATGCGCCCCCCGTGATCTTCGGTAGTAATGCTCCGTTCTGTCCGTTTGGTATGCATCCGCAAGCTTGCAGGACACGTGCAGAAATATGTACGTAATGTACGCAGAGTACGGACAGAAGGCTCCATCCGTATCCGTATGTATAATTCCTTGCGTAAATAGAGACGTACGTTTACAACGTTATATCCGTCACTGCCCTCATACTTCCATGTGTCCTTTATGTTGGAATGGACATTAAGCAAATCAACCATTAGTGGGCAGCAGCGCTGCTCAGAGTAAAAACGTACTCAAATAGGAAGAAGAAGAGTCAAACAGTGAATTAACTGGAATACATATTTTATAATAGGTCCATGGAAGAAACAGCTTTAGCGATATACTACCGTAGCAATGGAAGAGGCTCAACTGGAGGCTGTATTATAGACAGCGGGGTCTGAGGACATCAATCACGACATGTCAAACAAACTAGTCTCGCTCGGACCTCCGGTACTTCTCTATTGCTGCCGTCAGCCTGCCGTCTAGCTGACAGCCTGCCGTCTAGCTGACATTCTTCCCCGTGCGATCCCCGCTCGTGCTGCTCTGTTGTAGTTGTCTGTCCCTGTGCCCCGGCCGTGTAACTTCATAGATACAGTATATAAATGTGTAATTTCATACCAACTCACACAAACCTCTCCTCAAAAGTTAAAAACTTTTCTAAAGTATTATGTCTTTTGTTTGTGTTTGTAAACAAATGTACAGTAAGTGAAAGTGAACTGTTAGCTATGCGCCCCCCGTGATCTTCGGTAGTAATGCTCCGCTCTGTCCGTTTGGTATGCATCCGCAAGCTTGCAGGATACGTGCAGAAATACGGACGTAATGTACGCAGAGTATGGACAGATAGCTCTGTCCGTATCCGTATGTGTATGTAACGTAGAGCATAAATGAGCCTTTAGGCTACATCTGTTACTTCAATGTTAGGGATACATATTTAATGGAGACTGCATATCCTCTGCTGCAATGTATATAAGTATTGGATCGGGCTCGTTAATGGCAGATACCCAACATTTTGGGACTCGGATTGGAATGTGAGTCGATTAACATGATCTGGACATCACTAACTGACACCAAATCCTCTGCTACTGCAGATCATCACACAGGAGCAGATGGGCTTGAATCAATATGGTACCATCAGTCCCCTTGAATTTATGAACTTAAATGACATGACAGCATGTAAAAAAGGCTGGGGAATGAATTATTTTTCTCTACTCACATTTGTCCATCTGGTCCGTGGTTCTAATTGGCAACATTCCTGCCATATCAGCTCCTTTAATCCAAAAACCACCGCCAGACCTCATATATCACAATACAGCTGTATTTAACTGGGTTCTGCATCATTTGGCACACTGCCAAATGAATGGCATTTGCAGTTAGTCCTGACTTAAGATGGTATTTCACAAAGACAAATTAATAGAGAGAGAGAGAGAGAGAGAGAGAGAGAGAACTAGAAGCCCCAAATAAAAGGCTAACCACAGTAAGGATTGGTGTGAGCGCATCTTCTTTCCGTAAGCATTTAAGCAGTGTGTTTTCTCAAGCATGAAAGCAAAATGCACTGGCAGATAAAAAAGGCTGCCTGCCTTTTTTATTTTTTTTGTTTACTATATTCAGCCCCTAATCTTGAAGTATACACAGTGGAACAAAAAGCCCACCAGACCAGCCCAGGTATTATTTTACTCTGTTTTTCTGTAAGGCTGAATCTGATGGTGGCAGCTCCTGCAGTCCTGGAGAGGTGTGGGAACTTAAAAAAATATGAATGTACCAGACAGGTGACAAGACACAAGAGACTCATTAACATCCACTTCTGAAGCTACGTATAACGGTTTTGCTCCTGTCATCTATAAATTAACACAGGAGCCTACACAACTGTTCTGTTCACACATAGCACTCCTCAACATAAGTGTGAAAACAGCAGCTTATAACCAGTACATGTTTGGATGGCAGACATTCTACACATCAACTTGCCTGCACGTTTAGGGCGTGCTGTCTTTTTGTACAATTTTCGTAAGGCAGAACAACACGTCAGTTATTGTAAATGTGCGATTCAAAAAGTGGACAGTGACACAAATTGAAATGCAAGATTTCGATTAGGTGTGCACACTTGCAGGAAATGCAATTTTACGATGAGGGGGTAAAACGTGGCTCAGTCAGAAAATCAAATAATACAGAAACCCATTCCCGTTTCAATATCCTCTTCGATAAACATCAGTGGAAGACTCGTGGCTTTCCAGGCAGCATCTCATTCAATCAAGTGCTGCCCCAGACAAGAAGCAGTGCAGTCATATACTGGCTTTTTACTGTTTATTCGGTCTCCATCAAGCAGCAGTATGGACAAGGAAAAATGTATTAATTTGTCAGGACTCATTTCTTCATGTTTTTAGAAGAAGTGTATTGCTGATCAGTGGCGATTCTAGGGGGGCTTGGGGGGGGGGGCATGGTCCCCCCCTGAAATCTTCCTGGCCACCCCAGTGAACGCGTGCCACCCATGCACGTGTATGGGCACGTGCCCCAGCAGATTTTTGAAATCTGAATAAAAAAAATAAAAGTTTGTAGTCAGCAAGTGTAACATGTTCTTAGCAAGGGCAGAATTTCATAAATAAATATAGTTTATTTTTTTAGCAAGATATTTGGTCAAAAGTGGTCATCCATCCCTCTGTCCAGTTGTAAGGCATCTGGCTGCTAGCAAGTTATGTTGTCTTGCTAATTTTACTATTCATCTGAACTGAAATAAATGTTGACTATTTTCTTTATTCTCTTCGCCAGAATGCACCCAGACCCCCCAAGGGTTTAGTTTTCTGACAAACATTACAATGGATACTAACACAATTTGGGCATGTTGGATTATAAAACATCTTTGAATTGGTTGTACAGCCTATCAGATGCTATTCATTCAGGTGTGCGATGGCCACCCCACTCTAGCTCTGTGGCCCACCTTGGCCACCACAGTCAAAATTTGCTGGAAACGCCTCTGTTGCTGATCCATTCAAACAGGTGCAGATCGATAAAACAAACCCTCCTAAATTCTAAGGAGGTACTGAAACTGAATCTAATAATAATATAATATAAATGAGATCCCTTTGCCAAGCCCATTGTCTACTTGGCAATAATAGCCACTGTACTTATTATATTAATACTAACAGCGATGCTTTTTACAGGAATATGCACAGCTACCATCCATCATCACAATGCGGGGATGATTCATGTGATGGCTGGCCTGCCTTCATTAACCATGCATGACACATCCATGTCTTGTTTGATGGATAACTTCTCGGCACCTCAGTACATTACAGTGAAGCGCTTGACCTTTATCGATAGGGCCCACTTCAATATACTGAGCAATGAAGGGCTCCATCAATTTAACACATGATCATTTTCCCTCAAAAGCCTGCGCCGGCCACGAAATAGAGCTCTGTTTGGATTTATGTGGCCCCGGATTAGCATGTTGGGGAAATGTAATAAATTAAAGGAATGTGTGAGATGAATAGAATGTTAAACAGAAAGAGATGAATAAAAGATTAGCATTTACACCCACAATAGCGTAAATGTAGGTCAACCATTTTAACCGACGCATTTATTTAGACAAATGCTTATATCCACTATCACACAATTTGGCTGTTACATCTAAGCGAGGATCCCCGGTCTCTTCACTCAGATTAAGGCTGTGTAGAATTACTACATGATGTTCATTGTGAGTGGGGTGAGAGTTTAAAAAAAACATAGGGCCCATCAACCAGTGGCAATGATGGAGTTACAGTCATTCGGTGCAGGGCTTGAATACAATTCTCTAATAATTGCTTTGCTTTGATCTCTAAACTTCTGCATGGGGCTATTTATGATGTGTCCCTGTAGAAACCTTCCTCTGTGGGACTCTGACGGATGTGATACCCCTTGGTTCTCGTTCCTTTTTCCAGACTAGAACACAACACAGCCAGCAGCTCAGTCTGATGTAAGCCTTTCACGGATATGTACAGTATATTTTTTGACCCGCAGCTTTGTAGTGGTAACTGGTCTTTCAGATACATTTTGCTACTAGAAATTAATCTGAAAATAATGCTACATTAATAATTTATTGCAGTTATGTAGGGACGCCACCATTCACTTAAGAATGGAAAAATAATAGCAAGTTTGTCTCGTTGTATCCATGGTTTGTCTTTAATGCTGATTAGTCTAATGATCAGCTGAATAAATCAATATTAATTAACCTAGTGGAATTATCACTCTATAACATATAATAATAAATCAATTATTATTGAGCTTATAAATCTGTTAATATGACCACAATACCGGAGGTTTCTTGACGTGTCAGAGGTTGACGTACCACAAAATATTCACACAAATGAATGACAGAAACTTCTACTATAGTTACAAAATGAAAACGCATGCAATTTATTAACAGAAAGCAATGAAATCAACACATCTAAAATCAACAGAGTGTGTGTGTGTGTGTGTGGGGGGGGGGGGATGTGCATGTGGATGTAAATTAGTCTGTCTTTCACACCTTCATCCCTGTGGTGCGGGGAAGAGAGGGAAGAGAGACAAAGGGAGCCTTGGCCAAAGGTTCTCTTTAAAGGCAATTCAAATCAAAATAAATGTTGGTGTGTCCAACCAATAAGTTCAATGTGATATTACAGTATGTAAACCCAATTACAAAATAACAATGAATAGTTCAAATCAGTAAATATACATTTCCAAGTTAAGTCTTTTCAGCCATGATTGCTAAGCTAAGCAAACTGCCCCATGGTCAAATACGATACCAGAAGTTGTTGGAAGATCTGGTTGCACGAGAGTTGTTGGGAACACCAGTTGAAGGTTGCAGAGTTAAAGGTGAAGTAAGCGGTTTATTTATGTTAATATAAGTGTTAAATCTCTCTTTATTCATACAGCGATCACTTACATAATGTGCGCGTTTCATAAAGCCGATCTCTCAGTCAGCTGCTTTGCATGTAATCGGCAAATAAATGAATTTTTTATCCAATCAGAAGAGAGAACGCTACAAACCGACACTCGTCTCAGTCAGTATATACACTCCATGGTCTCACTGTCGGTGCACGCCAGAGCAACAGATGGGTGAATGTGTCTGCGCCTACAATGGCGGAGCAGGTAAAAATCCTTCCCAATGTCTGTTTTGATGGTTTTTATCACACTTATGGATCTGAGATGATGCTAGATAACTTGCTGCTTGAATACCGCAGTGCATTAATGTGGTGATGTAGGGATGAGCGAGGGGACTGCTAACAGCAGTAACTGACAGGAAGTTAGCTAAAAGAACCATTCCGCTTACAGCAACTTTAAGGTTTTCCGTTGGTCCGGTGCTGTTGTCCTTTGGTTCTTTAGTAGCAGCGTGCTTACTGGCGTTGTTGTCTCTGGTCTACGGTTGTAGCTCTTAGCTTGATAGTTCTTCTTCTTCTTAAGGGTCTGGCCTTGGTGGGAGCTTGGTTCGTTCCTTGGTTCTTTTGGTTCCTCCTGGGTTGCTTAGTGCAAGTTGGAGCCTTGTTCCTTTGGTTGCTTGAAGAAGCGGAGAGGCTGTTGGCCTGGAGAGCTACCCCCGGCAGGGGTGGTAAGCAATGAAAAGCAAACCTCCTAGTTGGAGGCCAAGCGTGAGAGTCCCACCACCTTGGATGGTGGGGTGAGGAGAAAAGTGAGCAGCAGGGCCTGCGTAGTGGAGATTCCCCCTTCCAGGGTGGAAGTTTGGAGAGAAGCCCGCACCTCGGATGGTGCTTGAAGAGAAGTTTCGGCAGAGAAGGAACAACTAGCTTATATCAAAGGCCATAAGCTTTCTCTTCTTGACAATGGCAGAAGAGAAAGGGGGTCATGTGGAAAGGGGGGGGGGGAGGTCATCTGACTATTCTTGGTATGACTTTGCAGCTAGAAGTCCCATCCCATTTCCCCTATAGGTGTTTTCATTTGTTTGCTTGTTTAGTTTAGTTTTATCTTGTCTTCTTGTATTGACTTTATGGTTTGTGCAAGAAATGAACAACTTGAGAGTGAAAATCTAAATGCATAGAACCTCCACTCGATAGGGGTTAAATTATATTATACTCAAGGCAAGGCAATTTTATTTATATAGCACATTCCAGACACAGGGCCATTCAAGGTGCTTCACAGGGTCAAAATCAAAATACATCAAGTACAGAACACACATACAACAAATAAACACATTTAAAACATGGATATAAATACAACATTTAAATAAAATAAAAATAAAAAATGAACAAAAAATTTAAATTAAAGGTTAAAAGGGAAACAGGAAAGTTATGAGACCCGATTTAAAAGAGCTGAGGGTTTCAGCAGACCTCAGACTCTGGTCTGACATTGGGCGCATAAAAGCTGAAAGCCGCCTCCCCCTGTCTAGTCCTAGCTCTGGGGACTTTTAGAAGACCTGTCCCAAACGACCTAAGAGCTCTGGTGGGTTCACAACGGATCAGCAAATCAGTCATGTATTTTGGCCCTAGTCCATTTAGGGCTTTATAGACCAACATCAATATTTTAAAATCAATTCTTAGTTTGACAGGAAGCCAGTGTAAAGACTTCAGAACTGGGGTGATGTGATCCACTTTTTTGGTCCTAGTGAGGACTCGAGCAGCAGTGTTTTGAATTAGCTGAAGCTGTCTGATTGATTTTTTTCGGAAGGCCTGCAAAGACACTATTACAGTAGTCAAGTCTACTAAAAATAAATGCGTGGACAAGTTTTTCTAAGTCCTGCTGTGACATTAGCCCTTTAATTCTTGATATATTTTTAAGGTGGTAGTAGGCTGACTTAGTAATTGATTTAATGTGTTTTTTGAAATTCAAGTCTGAATCTATGACTACTCCAATATTTCTAGCTTGGTGTGTGCTTTCTAACATAACAGATTTAAGCTGTGCGCTGACTTTTAATTGTTCATCCCTGGTACCAAAGACAATGACTTCAGTTTTGTCGTTGTTTAATTGAAGAAAGCTTTGGCACATTAAGTCATTGATTTGTTCAATGCACTTACTTAGGGCTTGAATCGGACTATAGTCTCCTGGTGATATGGTTATGTAAATGTGTGTCGTCTGCATAATTATGGTAACACAATTTGTTCTTGTTCATAATCTGAGCTAGTGGGAGCATGTAGATGTTAAACAGAAGAGGCCCAAGAATGGAACCTTGGGGGACCCCGCATGTAATATTTGTTCTCTCGGATGTGAAATTGCCTATTGATACATAGTAGTCTCTGTCCTTTAAGTATGATTCAAACCAGTTTAGTACAGTTCCAGAAAGTCCAACCCAGTTTACAAGTCGGTCTAGTAGTATATTGTGGTCAACTGTGTGGAACCCAGCACTGAGATCCAATAAAACTAATACAGAGCTTTTGCCACTGTCTGTGTTTAAGTGGATGTCATTGAGGACCTTAACCAGAGCGGTCTCAGTGCTGTGGTGTTGACGAAAGCCTGACTGAAAGACATCAAAGCAGTTGTTCATTGCCATGTAGTTATTTAGCTGCTGATAAACAGCTTTTTCAATGATCTTGCTCAAAAATGGCAGGTTAGATATGGGCCTATAATTGTTCATGGGTGATGTATCTAGATTGTTCTTTTTTAGGAGTGGCTTGATGACTGCTGTTTTCAGGGCCTGTGGGAATACACCTGTCCGAAGGGACATGTTGACAATTTCTAGGACATCTGAGGCCATGCAGTTAAAAAGCCTGTGGGTAGAATGTCAAGGCAACAGGAGGAGGAGTTCAGGTGTTGTATAATGTCCTCCAGGTTGTTCTGGTTAATCAGACAAAATTCTGTTATGGCATCTGGATTGATTTTAAGTGGGCACAGGGATAAAACATATCTTGAACCCGGTATTGATGTGGTAACAGCTTGTCTAATTTTATGAATTTTGTCAGTAAAGAAGGAGGCAAATTTATTGCAGGCCCTCGTGGAGAGATGTTCAGATGCTACTGACACAGGAGGGTTATACTCAAAGTATACGCTAGCTAGCTGACTGGAAACACCTACTTTATGTTATTTATCTGAGCTACAACAAGAAATGCAAAAAGAAAAAAAACAGTCATTCAAAACTTATAATTACAAAGCAGCTGAAAACAAGGGCACGCATCGAGTGTCACATCCGTTAAAACAAATAGTTTAATTGTGCTTTTTGAAGTGAGGAGAAGTTTTTGGCAGTGTGTTGTAACATACCACGTATTCAGGTTCCTGCAGCTTTTAATTAGAATAGAAAACACAACAATATAGACAACTGAGATGAGAGTGTCTTTGTTGGATTACTGCCAACTCACAAAATTAGAACTGATTTGCCAGTGACACTGTTAGTTATTTAATCTATAATATTGTATTATCGCTAATTAGAATATTGCTCTTAATTATTTAATTTTTTTAAATAATTTGACAAATTCTTCCCCTGTAGTCTAGGCTTATGAGGAGGAATGCAATGAGCCACAAGAAAGCCAAACAACTTTTCCATGAAATTTGATATGCCAAATATGTTAAAGTTAAAGGCAAAAGTAACATTTCTATGGTCTGTTTTAAGCACATGATTTGTAAAGGAGACAGCACACACAGTAAACACTTCAAGGCCGTAACAGGCAAATCACAACATCAGTTCCAGTTTTACCTCTTCGCCAAAGTGAAGCATTAATTAAACAGGGACCAAAAAAAAACACACCGTATCCCTGGTATTGACCATGGAATCCACCGATTGGTCTATTTCCTTTGTTTTCAATGCCAGGCCACTAGGTGATGTCACTCTTTTGTCTGTACCACTTGCTTGTGTTTTGGATTTAGTTGTGCAGCGGGCAGAGAGATTGGTTTGCTTGTCTGTCTCCATCCCCAGGGGAGAGTCTGTCATTCATTGCCCGAGTGTTTATTTTTTGACCTTTTGCATTCGTTGTATCCGAATGTCCTTTGGTTTGGCTTTGTGAGCCCATCCATGTCCTCTGAGGCAAGGCAGGGAGGAGGAAGAGATGAAGTATGCATACGGGTAGAGAGGGAGATCTCCACCAAGGGAGAGTTAATTAGGATCTCCCCTTCCCGGGCCATCACTCTGCTCTCGACGTTTCATCTCACTTTTTTCCTCCCGAACAAATCTCCCTACGACTGGAGGAGTCAGGCAGAGCAAGAGAGAGAGAGAGACAGACAGACAGAATGAAAAAACAGTGCTTGACCTTGGTGAGGTGTGGTGGTAATGCATTGCTGGTTTATAGCCAACATCAGTCCGTCTGTCTGCCCGTGATAACGCCCAACATGAAACAGTGGAATATTCCCAACGCTCTCTCTCTCTCTCTCGAAGCAACTTGTCTGGCTCGAACAGCCTGCCTCCTCTCACCACAAAGGAAGAGCCCTTTCTTTTGTCCTCTCCTGTGAAAAATCCATTATTTCTTGTTAAAGAAGCACACCTATTAATTTTCCAAGGACCCATTTCAGAGGGGTCCAAGGTTTTTTCACGCTGCAAAAATTAAAATTGTGAAACATAAAAAAAATATAATTCATATGCAAATCACCCGGGGGCGTGGGTCGCTGAGAGTGCAGTGATACAATAAAAGAACAAAACAGGCCATCAACACTTAAGAAACTGTCCCCCTAACCTTGTAATAGACAGGAAGCGCAATCATAGCTTTTGCATAAATTGAAATGTGTCAGTGTTCAATTTGAAAGAGATAGATCCGATGATTAAATGGTAACCAGAGAAAGTCTTGGTCAGGGAGAGTGCGAGGAAGTAATATGTGTTTATTGTCCCCCATCTGCCCGTCTGTCTCTCTGTCTGTCTGTCACTTGAAATTGCAGTAAGCAGACTGTAAGTAAGTATAAGTGAACAGCAGTGCCAGTCCCAGCCAATGATCTGTTCTCTGTGATGGATCCTTTTAAATGCAGACTTTTAGCTGGCAATCTCCTGCCGAGGGATATTTATGAAAGCTGACAGAGTGATTATAGGTAACCAACCAGCTCGCAGAGAAATGGGGAAATTATGGTTCTGAAATGACTTCAACTCAAAACTCAGAGCGGCGGCATGTCTCTCTCTGTCCCCAGAACATGTTGCGGCCGGGCTGAAATAGTTGACTGAATTTCCTCACCTCTCAAAGATTAAAAAGGTGAGTGGCAAAGTGGGAATATTTGTGACAAAACACAAAATATGCTATGTGACTAACTCACTAACTTACTGCTTTCATGTAGTCACACTCACAACCATTTGTTACTGCTCTGTATGTCTATACAGTGTTGTAAATGCTGGTTTGAAACGTGGAACAGATATGGTTTGTTCTAATTTCAACACTCGTGCAGTAATCAAGACAGACTCCATCTTTTGAGCTTGTTTGACAGTGCACTCTTCTTTGACCGCAGCTACAACCTGATGATTAGAGCTGTGAGCCACAGGTCACGTGACAAAAGATCTAAGGGGTCATCCAATCAGTGATGGCTATTCCGCAGCCCTTGGCAGAGGTTGGCCACATTATGGATTCGCTCATTAAAACCCTTTGTATGAGTGTATAGGTCAGCTGGGTTCTGACAGGTGTCAGTGGGATGAATGACTCAAATGTCGCAAAACACACACGCATACACACACACACAAGCACGCACACACACACACACACGCTTCAAATCTGACCTGCCAGTAGGAACAGTAGTTGTGGAAATGAGGGTGGCTAACCCTGCCATGCTTAATTCATAAATCTACTGCTGTGACCGCTGATCAAGCCAGGGTTTTGCCACAGCATTTGTTGTTGTTTTTAAGAAAGCAATAAGGATATCCAGAAATAAGAGTTCATGACTGCGCATGTGTAACACCTCTCTGTCAGCTCAGAAATAGTGTTATGATCTGTTATATAAAATCAGTCAAATTTGTCTTACAGGAGGTTGTTTAAGAAATATCACGTCAGATTGATATCATAAACATTGTAGTCCATTAACTAACAGCTCTCTCTATGAACACTGAGAGACAAACATGAAATATTGCCATTTTGAGACATTAAAGGGATAGTTTAGTACTTTTGAAGTGGGGTTGTATGAGATACTTGTGCAAAGTTAGTCTGTTACCTAATGAGTGTTCTGCCTTATAAACCAGGAAAAACACACAATCATTCAAATCTGATGGGATAAAAATATGTTTTTCTGTGCCCAGTGAATGTACTTTTCTTGTATATAGATCATTTAACTATCTATCTTTTTGAAATGGCATAGGCAGTACATTCAGAGCCAACTGAAGACAAAAAAGTAAAATTTCAGAACGAGGCTGTCAGATATTCAAATGAAGCAGCTTTCTCGTTTTCATGACATGCCTCTATTTCAAATATAAAGCTATGCCAGCAGCTGGTTAGCTTAGCATGGTACAAAGAATGAAAATAGATACACTGGTTTAACCTGCCTAATTACCACACATTTAAATACAATTAGAAATTAAGTTAATAAGTTCATTTTTATGTTTCTATGCAATAGATTTGGATTTAAGATGAACACAACTGTGGCTTTGCAGCTAAAGGATATTGATAACAGCTAAAAGGGGAGCTTTTGAATGTGCTTTTGAAGTCATGGTCTACTTTATATGTAATGGTCTATATTTTTCCCACATTATGAACACAACACAATTCTACTGTTTACCTCAAGGGCTCTGTAAAGTCACTGAAAGCATGTGTTCAGTGCAGATGCTGGGGAAGCTCCTCTGAGACCGACTCAACTCATTGTGTTTGTTGGTTCAGGGTTACAAATGTTTCTGCGGCTTTAAGAAATACAATGAAATGTGTTGAAGGACAAGGAAAGTTTGTCAAAATGTGCCATACAATTCTTTGAAAGACTAGTGCTTTTCAGTCCAAGTTTATAATAACAATAAATAAATAAAAACTTTGTATTTCTGCACGACACAGATGCTCACCTCAACATATTGTATATTTGACTTTTATCTAAAATGGTTGAGCGGGAGATGGTAAATGTTTGGTTTTTACATAAACATTACCTGTATAATCAGGGATTTAATGTCATAACTTTTTCCGTTATTGTAAGGCACAGAGTCTATGAATGAGGGTGAGAAAACACGGGGTAAAATACATTTTCAACTACCGAGAAAAGGTACTGTAGTAATATTCTACACTGATAATAGTAGAGGGAAGAAATAAGAGAATATGACTCGGTTTTCAACATTTCAGCAATGTTAAAAGAAAGAAAAATATGACACTGTAATGTAGAAGCAGAGTTCATCTCAAAGCAATGGTTACCCCAGCGCAATTACACTGATTTTAGTATAACATCCCTCAATTAAAGACCCCATTCTTTTTGTCACTTTCTCACCATTTATTTTGTCCCTAAACTAAGTCGTTCTTTCATCGCCACACAATGGATTATTTTCAGCTATAGAGCTCAGATCTTGATAAGGCATCAAACGTTTGTCCAGAGACATTTCAAACAATTCCAATCTAAAAGGGGGAAAATTATTATTATCAGCTTGCCTGCAATTAATTAGGACGTCATTTGTAGCAAAATGAACTCAAAGAGAAATAACTGACACATTATAAAAACCAGCTAATTGTCTCAGATAATACCCAGCTTGACGCGGGTACATTTTTTTCTGCTCTCGCTGCCTTTTATGTCTTTCCCCACGGCAGTTAGCGTGTTCATCAACAGCCAAGTGTCTTGGCATTGTGCCCCGGAGTGAAACACTCAACCCCTGTCTGCTCGCTACTGTACAGTAAGTTGATGCAGTAGGGTTTACTGTTCCCCTCTGTTAATAGGAATCGCGCTCAGTCTCAGTTAAGATGCCTTGGCAGTTGCTTGTTTTGTTAAGTCAGCAGAGTCCCTATTTCCCTCACTACATGGAAAACCATTGTGATGTCCCACTCCACATAACATGACATTTCTTTTCCCCTTGCCATTCTTGCCTTTCTCAAATGTGATCAACAATGGTCTTGTTAGTGAATAAAAAATATCCATCCTTTGTTTTTTTAGTATTATGTATGACTGCATGGCTTCTGCAGTGTCACTTGGTCCACCACTATGATCCAAAATAAAATATCTCAACTATTCCATGGATTTCCGTGAAATTAGATTAATTCATGGCGCCTAGAGGCTGAGACTGAAATAACTTTGGTGATCATGTGACTTTCCCTCTAGCGTCACCATGAGGTGGACATATTTGTTACGGACTGAAATGTCTTGACAACTAATCCATGAAGAGCCAATTAAGTTGGTGCAGATAGCCAAGTTCCCCACAGCGTGAGTTGAAATAATTGATGGGATCTTGTTGTTTGCATGAACAGGATTGCTACATAGGGGAGGTACAGTACATTAGCCTGGTGCTACCAGACCATCGTACTTCATTTCATTTGTACAGAAGGTCTGGTACTGCTGTAATTGGCAAACGTTCACTCACTTGGAGGCGGGTGTCTGTTGAAGTTTAAAACTATTGGATCTGCTCAGTGTCACTCTGGATTAGCCAACCAATCGCATAACGTTTGGTCGTGAGCCGGCTTCTGACGGTGCGTTCAGGGAACTCGGAAATTTCCGACTTCACTACATATTGTAGTCTATGGATCTACCGGTACCTGGCAACGGTAACTTGCTAGAGCCTAACGTTTAGTTATTTGGATGAGAAAGGTTGTAGGCGTCCATACTTTCCCGAGCAGATGCACTGGAACACAGACAGGTCGGAACTCGGAACTACCAAGTCGGAAATATCCGATTTCCGAGTGTAAAGGAACCCAGCATTCAACTGAAACTGGAGCGCGACTTCGACGTCTTTGTTCTCAGCCACTTCCTCTGTTCGCTGATTGGACACAATTTGTTCAAGCAAAATCCCACTAATGCTGGGCTTACACTAGAGGACTTTGAAAAGACTTTGAAAAGACTGAAACCCTCTTACATCTAAAGACAATCAACTCACACCTGAAGACAACTAGTCATTAGTTTTCAGTCACAGAGTGAGATTTTGAAAAGACAGGGGTCTCATATTGCAAGACTACAACTAGATTCCTTTTGAGATTAATATGATTTCCGCAAACGCGATTGTGATTATTTAATTAAAAACAAGTTAATTCAATATTCCGAGCGGGGGACATCCTTTAGTTATTTGACCAGCTTTATTTGCTGATCTCATCCCCCAATAACTTTAACTCCTAACCCTGTATTTGACGGTAGAGTGTTCACTGTTGCGCGGCTGTCAGCCTGGTTCTCCACCGAGGCTTCTATGAAAAAGTATCCGAAATAAGTGCCTCACCAGGCGGACACAGGTCGCAACTAATGCCGCTCCTCCTGTGTCGTGCTTGGTGCATGCGAGAGTGTGACAGTGTTTACGTCATTTCGCTTGAGCCAACCCCCTAAGACTAGCGATAATATCAAACCTGTATGATAATGTCGGAATGTCAAGACGGGAAGAAGACTGGCTGAAATCGGGTCAGAAGACCACCATACACCAAACGACTGAGATTACGTGTGCGCGCCACAACTCCAGCACGACTCCCGTGATTTCAGTCCGACATTGGAAGATTGTCTGCGACTGTCAAATCGCGTGAAAAGTCGTGTAGTGTAAGCCCAGCATTACATGTCATTTCAGACCCGGCCACTCCCTCCTGCTCTGCACTCCCTGTTAATTGCATTCACCTGGTCTGCCCCACACTCACCTGCTCCTCATCAGTTAATCAGCCCCAGTATATATCTCAGTTCCGTTCCCTCAGTCAGTTGCCAGATTGTCAGATGTACTAGTGACTTACCTTGCGCTCCAGCATTCAGATATCATCCTGTGTTCCGATCCTGCCTGCCAGTTCATGTTTCAACCTGTTTTTTGGACTTTGCTTTGGATTACCCTTTTGCCTGCCCCTACTGGACTTGTTTGCCACGCTTTCTTTCTACCTAGTTTGTCATCCACTTTTCATTAAATCTGTTTTTTGAATCTGAACTGTTTCCTGAGTCTTGCTATTGGGTTCTTGTCTGTCATTATCCTGAAACCTGACACCGGGAACCTAGGAGAGTCATGTCCTTGAGCAGGTCCTCATCATCCCTAGTCTACTCACTCTAAATTGGACCTGGGGCCTATTTCAGGTAGCTGGTTTTGAGGCAACCCAGAGTTTGTTCGCTCTGAGTTAGTGGAAACTCTCGGTTTTCCGTTTCAAGAAGCAGGTTCAGCGCAACCGAGAGTCAGTTACTGCGGCAACATATGCCGTGGGTCTAACCTGCTGGATAGGTGGTTAGACCTACCCTGAGTTTGTTTTCACTTTACGCTGCAGCTCCGACTGAAGAAAGAGTCACTGTCACAACGCAACCCTGTACAGTTTAAAGCAAAATCACTCGATAGAAATCTCCATCGGGATGTTTTTATCATTTCCTGATGATTTTACGTTTGATCGATCATTTATCTGATCAGTAGCCATTTATCTGTACAAGGCCTTGTAGCCTTGTAGCCGCATATGAACGGACCGAGGTCCGTTCATATGCGGCCACCTTACACATCGTGAACATGCTTTACATTCAGATTAATAAACCTATTGTATGTATCTCGTTATTTATTTTTATCATTATCAGTAGTTTTTTAACATCTGTGCCACTGAACATAGGCTATTTATGTCAGGTTGAAATGTAATTCTGCGGCTGCACGCGATCGTTACTGTTCACTTGTGTCATCCCAAAGTCACAGCGTTAAATAGCACAATATGAATATAGAAATAATATAATAATTTAAGCTGTGATCACTAGAGGACAAGGGATCTGGTAATAAAACAATCAGGATCTACAATGGAAACCTTGTGTGTCAAACGTTAATATCTTTCACTCCCCATTTAAAAGAAGCGACAGTCCGTTTACTGCACAGTAGGCCTAGGCCTATTATAGCTTGCCTACATAATAGGCTACAGCGAATATAAAACACTGTCAGCAATGCTTTGCAGGGGCAGTTTAATAATTTTGTTGCTGCTGATATGCGTAACTTAATTCTTAAAATAGACTTGCTTCTCATACGGAAGCAATGATGCTCTTGACAAAAAAAATTTGCACCGTTTTTTTCTGAATTGCCGAAGTGATTAGATCAGAGTTATGAGACAATATCCCCGTTCATTCTTCTCCATAAGCTCATTCATTAATATTTCTTACTCTAGTGGGAGGAGCGGAGAAGTTTTCTTTTTTTTTCTTTTTTGAGAAGGGGAGAAGTGGGAGGATCAAGCATTTGTTTCTTCTGTTTCCATGGTGAATCATGTTATCAGCGATCCATTGACGATGGCTTTTATGCACACGCTCCACCCAGAGTGAACACGCTCAGAGTTGATTAACCCAACGCTGATCCACTGTTCTGAAACCGAAAACCCAGAGTTGCTCGTCAACCCTGCGCTCTGAGTTGACCAACTCAGAGCGCAGGATTAAACCCAGAGTATGTAAAACCAGCTACCTGAAATAGGCCCCTGATGTATGTCTCAAGTACAGTAAACATCAAACGTGTAAACATACTTTTGTTTCTAAACTAGTCCTAATCTTGATAGTCTCCTCTCTCACAGGGTATTCCTTCACATGCTTTTCCAATTTTTAATTATAATTAAGGAGGATACAACACCCTAATACTTATTGATGTGTATTATTGTTGAGTGAAATGTGCTTGGTGTGCTTGAAATTGAATTGGGAGGCGTACATTTGCTTTGAGGCCGCGGGGCGAACACCAAGAGTCATTAGACGCGTTTCTCGCATAGAAAAAAAAACATAAAAATCTCTTCCACTGCAGATCCAGCTCCCTCTGGCTGACAGAGAGCCTTGTTAGGAAAATATTGTCTGACTTGTTCCTTTGCTCCGCAGTACAATTATCTGCAGGAATGGAAAGAAAACACACAACAATGAGTAATGAGATAGCTGTTGTGTCTGAACTCTTCATTCGTAAAGAGTGTCAGGTGAGTCATCCCACACTCACTCCCTAACTCGTACATTGAAATCAAGTAAAAGTTTTTTTTCCTACATAAAGGAAAGCATTATCATTGTGTGTGAATGTTGCAAATGCCTAACCCTTAACCCTTGAGTGGTGTTCTGTGGGACCCGTTTGAATTTTTATCAAAAGAAAAAGGATACAATAATTTTAAACTGAGACTCATTTGCCTTGACTCATTTTCTGTGATGAACATACTGTATATCAGAAAAAAATGTCAATGAAGAGAAAGAAGTTTTCTGATCATAATGCAGTAGATGAAGATGTTTCAGAATGTGGATCGATCACTCTCTCATGATCATTACTCATCATAAACTGCTTATTAGGGGTCGGGCGCGGGGCCAGCAGCTCGAGCAGGGGACCCCAGACATCTCCATCCTGGGCCACATATACCAGCTCTGACTGGGGGATCCTGAGGTGTTCCCAGGTCAGGGTGGAGATCTAATCTCTCCACCTAGTCCTGGGTCTTCCCCGAGGCCTTCTTCTAGCTGGACATGACGGGAACACCTCCCCAGGAATGCGCCCAGTGGGTATTCTTACCAGATGCCCAAACCACCTCAACTAGCTCCTTTCTACACATAGGAGTAGCATCTCTACTCCAAATCTCCCAGGAGGACTAAGCTGCTCACCCTATCTCTAAGGGAGATGCCAGCTCCCTCCTGAGAAAACCCATTTAGGCCACTTGTACTTGTGCAATCTTGTTTTGTCATAAGAATTCATGTTACAAAGGGGGAAACTGACCTAAAGCTGGGGTATATGATTTCGGATTGGTCAAAGTTGGCCAATCAGAGCGAGGCTCCCATTCTCTGTTCTTATTGGCTGTTGGGACTGTCCATTCACTTTGGCACGACTTTGTTGGTGTAGAGCCTGTCAGGGAGGGACCATATGAGAGGGACCAAAGAGAACAAGTGGAGCGGTTGAGGAATTTGAATTGGAATCTCTATCCCAACTGCCATTTTCTCCCCAAATCCTCCACCCAAGCCTTAAAAAAATTGGTTGATTGAACTGATACATCTCTGTGGAACTTTTCTTGGCTTTTCAAATACTAAATCAACATATCCTCACATGCTGTTAGCCTTATTTATTATGCATTTTCACTAGTTGGAGCATGCTGACATGAGTAATAGCTGCACATCTTGACCCCTTAGCAAACTAACTTCCTAATTCTCCGTAATTAACTGGTTTCCGCCATTTTGTAGCAGAGGAAACAAGCCATTTACTCAACACTTGCATATTATCACCTTATAAAGATGGCAGTGGAAGCTTGTTAGCAAACAGGTACCTATTTACCCATTCAGCAGACAGGTAGCAACCATAGCATTTATGAATTACCTCCTTATGAATCTAATTATAATATACACATTCACCTTAGCTCTGCTTTTAGTCTCCACTTATATAATATTCTGCTCCTTAGGTGCAATTAATTATAATAATCATAATTTGTCTATTTAACATGTTCTATTGGTGTGTTATAAGTGTTCTGTGTAAATGTCTCATGTTTGCTACCACTAACAATGGGATTATTGATATTCATGTTTAGATATCCCCCCCCTATGTTTTAACCGGTCTATGTTACATACCTGATAATGTCTAATATCAGAGTTCTTGTCTATAAAAATCTTCTCTACTCCTGTCTGTCCTCCTACTGCACCCTGCAGTACACAGTCAAAATCAGCATGCACCTCTCTGCTGCTGCCTGGCTTGTTTACCACAGATGACCCCAATCCCAGGTGAAATGGGGCAGCTGACGAACTCTGAAGGCTGTCAAGCTTAAGATGTTATTGCCCCTAATAGGCAACTTTTCATGGTAGAGGAACTACACAACACATGGCTGCGTTAAAAAAAAGAAACATACAATTCTGGGAAAACCTCTAGCATTCAAAACTCTTTCCTTTCTCCTTTAGTGAATCTTAAATCTTGCTCACAAGTTGAGCACAGGGAGGTATCATAGACTGAGCATCAACAGAAGAGACATACATGAGTGAGCTGCCCCCCATGTTGACCCATTGTCTGCTCCTTTACTGCTGAGGTCAGACACATGGTCTCAGATCACTCCAAACAGCTACAGAATCCTTGCCCTATCCACCTCGCTCACACAGACCATTCACCGTATTATTCATGATGACGTGGTTGCGTGCATCCAGCACTTTCCAGTGCGTGTTTATTCATAGTCTATTTGTACAATACCCTCCACAGTTAGGGATGTGTTGTCAAACGGAGTGAGAGCTCAGGAGAGGGCCAAGAAATGGGTCAAGAAACTCACCCCCACACACAATGCAAACGGCCATGTGTGCAAATACATAGATGCTGCATGCACAAAAAAGATTATGTTGATGAAAACATTTGCAAGACTATTGGTTGCATACGCGTTTTCATTAAAATGCATATTTGTTTCTCCTGGTAGGGTTTTTTTTTGTAAAATGATCACTTAAACTGCATGACTTTGGCTAATTGATTTCTCTGTTATTCAATTATTCAATCACTCTACATCCTAGTACTATCAAATCAACAGTGTTTCATTTATGAATACCAATTGTATTACTACTTTCCAATCAACTTTCGTAACTTCTTTATTTACTCTGGGAAAACTGATAAGGTCCCATGCTTTTGCACCTTGTTCAACTACTAGATTCATAGATATAACGTTATACAAAATGCCAATTTTATAGGATAATCTAAACAATTTTCTCCACGAACCGTACTACACAGAGTCAATGAATGGTCTTTATACCTGTTCACAAAGATGAGTTGTGTTGTAGTTAGTGATTAAGTAGACAAGTTTGTATTAATTATGCAAATAACACATTAATATTGTCAATAGGGCAGAGCTCATGGAAAACAGTAAAATATGATTCTGTTAATGCAGTAATGCTAATCATAATGAGGACAAATACCACATAAATACTTATACTACAGGTCAATAGTTTGAGAACATATCAACTTTTTCCAGTTTTTATTGCAATTCACACAGTTTGAAGTCTCATGTTCTCTGAAATGTATATACTATATCTAATCTATCTATCCTATTCAACATTGCTTGACGGTAATGCAGACTAGGTTTGACTAGATTTGTATGTTATATTTGAATTCACATCATTGTCAGCAATTTTGACATGTGTTGTATGAATTGTGACAAAGTTGTGGCCATGTGCATGTGTATGAAGCCACTGAAGTAACAAGAGGTAATGTGCATTCTGTCTGCATATTGGAGCCTGCATTTTATTAGTATTCTGCAATTGCATCCTCCAGTGTGTGTGTGTGTGTGTGTGTGTGTGTGTGTGTGTGTGTGTGTGTGTGTGTGTGTGTGTGTGTGTGTTTGTTTTGTACCTGCACTCCTCGACCTTTGAAAGATACAGTTACTTGTATACAGAAACAGAGTGGCTTGGTTTCTCTCATCCAAAACACAGCGGGTTATACAAACAACTGCATTAGTCATCTCTGGTTTGATAATGGGTTGTCCAAAAATAGCTACGGTGATAAAGGATTGTAATTGCAAATTCCGCTAGCAACAAACAACATGTGTGTGTCACTGGTGCACACACAGGTCAACCAACTCCCTGAAGAGATGGCGTCACAGTTTGACTGGATCAAAAATTACTTCATTGACATGACAGTGAGATGTGTATGAAGCACAAAGGCTACAAGGATATTACAAGATAGTATGAGGGCTTTTTTTTGCAGAGCAGCAGAATCCATTTAATTCCTATGATACATTTTGACATCAGAATATGAGATAAATGTGTGACATTGTCTGGCCATTTTCATGATATTTCTTCTGAAATCCTTACCTAGCTTTTGCACATCAGTGCTACTTTTGATTTTTATTAGATGCATTTCATGTTGAAAAAGACTGAATTATCCATACTTGTTTATTTTCAATGCATTCTTTTACTGTCAAGACTATTACTATTGCTGTTCATTGCTGTCTACTATTTGTATTTTCCAGTTGTGCCCAAGTCTTCTCTATTCTTTTTTCATGCTGAATCATATTAATTTCTCTAATTTCTCCACTTTAAATTGACCAATACCTTTTGTGTTTATTCTAAACCAATATGCCCACTGTTATCTGGTATCACATAAAGCAGATGAGGACAAAGCTATACTGCCTGTGAGGAACTTGCTTTTTGACACACAGCCATGATGTCACAATACAATGACCGAGTGGATGAATGTTGATTTGCATATCCAGAAAAACTTAAAGAATGTATCAGTTGGGTAAAAAACACAAGGCTCAGTTTCCTCATAGCCACAGAATGTGTGGGCACAAGAAGGGCTTTACTTAGAGGGGAGCTCTGACTGTCCTGTGTGCCAGACAGTACTTGCTCTTACACAATCAAGGTCACGGGACTTTGCCACTCCTCTCTACGTGCGTTCTGTGGATTTCAAGCTGTTCCTGCAGGTCTCCTGTAGGAGGTGTTGTGTCAGTGTGAGCTGCCAGAGTCGCTGCTATCATCCATCTGGTCCCTTTACAGTCAGACTGACAGCTGTGCATGTGTTCAAGGTGGGTACACATCTATGACAAGGATGCACTTTGTCTGCCCTCTTGTTGTGAGATTCACAGTGTGCAATAGACTACTGGTACTTCCTCCACAACACCAGAAGAATACAAAAAGTTAGTGTATATGCTGGTCCATGTCAGGTTTATAATACTCAGAGACAGGATTTCACCACTTTGAGAAGTCATAATGGAAGCAGTCATTTTATATTGAAAAGATCTGTATAAATATGAGATTTACAATACAGTGTAATCGACAAAGAATGCTTGCTTGCTTGCATTATATAATTTGCCACTGCAACGACATTGCACTGTGGAGCCCTTAAAATGAATGAGAGGGCTGCCTTTTTTGTCTAAGCCTTAAGGTCCCTCTTGTACAATCTTAGCCGGCTTAATATATGTATATATTGCTATATTCTGTTCTTTATAACACCACAGCTCAAAGCTAAGGTCATCATGGAATTGGTCCCAGATATCAACTGCTGTAATAGCTTTTTGATTAAAACAATGGGGGGGGGGGGGGCTTAAAAATGAAATTGTCTCTTCAGAATTAGAAAATAAATGTAGGCAAAGATGCCATATATGTATGAAAAATAGTCAAAATTGGAAAAGGTAGGAATACAATTTCAGCACATTTCTGTTTTATGTATTTTTTTTTCAATTGGCATCAATATTAATGCTGCAGCACCCTTCTCTTTAATAAAATGTTTTGGACTCTTGAAGCTCTTGTTTTCCCTTGTCGCCCACCATACATAAAGTATGTTCATACATGATACACTTATTTTAAAAAACAAAAACAAAGACCTGCTGCAAGAAAGTTAAATTGCAACCGAACAGAAAGAAGAAAGTGTGTATGTCAAGAGAGAAAGAGTGTGTGGTGTTGCGTGTGTGATCTCCATTAGCTGCTCTGCTCTGACAGCCAACCAGGATTACAGTGGAAGCCCACAGGTGAAGCGACCAGTTTTATACCTTAAAAGGTTTTGAATATTTTATTGATGGATATGCACACAGTACCTGCGGACCCATCCTATTTATTTTGCATGCCCATTTTGAGCAAGTATGGTTTTTAAAGTGGAAGTTGTCTTCTGTGAAATGGTCGAGGGAGAGTGCTCACTGCAAATAGGAACAGATACACACTTTTGGTTTATTCAGTTACCATGAGAAATTAATGAGGACACAAAAAACGTTTTTTTTTTCTTTTTCTAAGAACTTCAGCACAAATGCTGGGCAAATTGATATGTATCCTGGGTCAGGCTTACCTTGACAAACTTGTCAGCCAGCCAGTCGAGAAGCATTTCAAAGATATGAACGACCCCCCAAAACACATCAGAACTTTACATGGTAAATGGACTTGACTTATATAGTGATTTTTAGCCAACTTGCTCAGCCCCATTTCTTACCATAGTCACCCATTCACACAGACACCGATGGCAGTAACTGCCATGAAAGGCGCTCTCTTAACCATCTTGCCGAGGGACACTTCGACATGTGGGATTGAACCTCCGACCCTGCAATCCAGTAGACGACCACCCTACCCACTTCGCCACTGCCGCCCATCAATCTTTACTAAATCAACTGTTATTCAGGAAGTAATTACATGACACTGTTCCATTCATTTTGTATAGGCAATATAGGAAACTTGTCAATTAAAATTATAGAAAACTATTTTTGCCCTAGAATTTATGTCAGATGTGTGTATCAATTAATTTAGAAACTTCCACAACAATCATATTTTTAAAACTTTTGGAGAGCTCGGAGACCCACCACACATACATGCCCTCCCCACTCCCCACGGTCTGGCTGGTAATAACAGTGACTTGATCCTGTGGAAAGAGGAGGCACAGGCATCTGAATGAGACACTAATTAAGAAATGCAGTCATGTGTGAACGCGGCCACGCTCGTAGCATTCAGATGGAGTCACCGCTATACCTTGACGCCCACCACTCCATCAGATAAGGCTTTGAATGTGAAAGGATAGGACTGTCACGCTGAAGAGGGATGGTGTGCTATACTGACTATCAGATACTTCAACTTCTAAGGACAAGAAAAAAGGCCAAAGAGGATTTATTTAACGGCTCAAAAGTCTACACTAGTGTCTTACAGTAGAATATATAACACTGCCAGAGTGGGTTAAAAAATGACAATAAAAACAAAGGAAGATATATCAAAGCCGGTCTAGAAAATAATAAAAAGGTAAGTCAAGACCCCCCAATGGTTACTACAATGAAAAATAATGCTGATAGATTTGTAAAGACACAGTACAGGACACAATGGGCAATTACAGCAGTAATAACACAACATGAGATCAGGCATGTTTAATGACCTGATGGAGCCTACAGCCTAGTGAGCAGCTCTGTGCTTAGAGCTAAATGCTAATGCCTCACTCTCATACTCACAGTGACAGAGTTAAGAAGGCTGATGTTTAGCAGGTGTGATCTTTACCAGAGTAAGACTAATATCAGACCTGCAAACTCATAGGAGGTGAAAAAGGTGACAAACACCCGTCCCTTCTAGGGGGGTCGGGTGTTTTTCGCTGTCCAAACGATTGGCTATTGTTAAATATCATTCACACAACCAGAGTTCTCCACTATTGCCTCCAATGTCCAGCTGGGTGAAAATAATAGCCAGCTGAGATCCTGACCCTCCTAGGGGGGTCCGGGGGTATGCCCCCCCGGGAGATTTTTTTTAAACTTTTTAAAGTGAAATGCATGAATCTGGTGCACTTTGAGAGGGAAATTAAGAGGCTAAATCTGAGGAATTTTGTGTGAACAAATAATTTGGAGACACTGGGTCGGATGAATTAGAAGCTTCTTGGATTTTCCATTAAAATGTTCATTTAAAATAAAATATTATGCAGGGTCCTCTGGGTTGGGCTTGGTGCTCTTTTTCTTTTATGGGACATATTTCTCTGTAATATAATGAATGCATTTAAATGCAGTGAGAGGAATGAAGCAGAAGAACTCTGTTGTCCAGCTATCTTTTTTTCCACAGATGAGGCTGAAATAGGTTATACAGTGCATGGGCATCTGAGCCCCATTTCCAAATGTTTTTAAATAAACTCAATACACACTGGACGTGAACGTGACGTGATCAGTTAAACTTGGATTACCTCCCAGATGAACTGATTAAATTATTGGGCTATTAACTAGGCTATCTAGATCAAAACATTGTATTATTATTTTTGTATGATATAATAATATGATGTTAATATCAAACAAACAAACTAAAAAATAAAAATAAATTGAGGGGGCGGGGGGGCTGTCGGTCGGCTCTGATTGTGAGCGCACTGCAGACACTTCATTTCTGCAATGTGCGCTCATTAAACTGTCAGCTTCACTTAAGAGTCCTGTGTGGGTCAACAGTGCAGTGCAAACTATGCAGCATAAAGTTATAACATTCGTCTACGACCGTGATGTTAAATCACCTTCACACAAAGTCTCCGCCCCAGCAAAGCAGCGAGTCGATCGCTGTGACGGTGAAAATCACCGGGACCCGGGAGACCCAGTGAGCGAGTGAGACGCCGCTCAGAAAAAACTCTGTGGTTTGATGGATGAAATCAGTCGGGGATATCCTGCCCGTTAACTTTGTCTACGGGAACGGCTTCCGCGATCTTTTTCTATGTCTCGAGTCTAACAAAGAGCCATGTCGGCAAACTGACAGCGCGACTAAATAAAGGGACTGTAGGCTACAGTGAGCTGCGTCCCTCCGTATAGTTTCTGTTTCAGTAGGCTGTTACATTAACCTCTGAAGCATTGACAGTGTTTAATCAAAGCCTCTAATTTTTTATTATCAAAAGGGTTTTGATTGAGACTTTTAGCCAATTCTAAAGTCTGAACACACAGCGGCAGCAGTGATGCTTGTGCCCGATCTTAACGCTGATTGGACAATACTCATGACGTCTACCAAAGATGTTTTATTGCCAAGATAACGATATTCCCTTGTCTCACACTACGGTAACTCGCCCACACAGTCCAGTCTGGGAAGCGCTGGCTGACTTCTCTGGCAGCTGCCGCTTCCCCCCCCCCCCCCCCTCCTCCCAAAAACAAAAACTCTTCGGATCTATACGATTCACGTGGGTCATATATTTTGATTCTAAACGGCGATTTTCGCCGAAAAGCGACGAGTTTGCAGGTATGTAATATGAATGTTAGATTGGGAGGTATTTGGTGAAAATCTAATTATTGGACAGAAGAAAAACTTTCACACCGAGGGGGACAATAGGTAAAAGACGGCGATTACTAATTATTGCCTATTTCCATATATAAATGTGCCATTCCCCACACTCACCTCCTATCTTGAGCTAAAATACTTTATATTAAAGATTGTTTTAATTGGGTTTCATTAGTATTTATAGATTTGGGATAATCATTAAAGTGCCTACGTTTAAAACTGCGCCCAATGTGTTTTTCCTGTCTCAATATGTCTAATAACAACCTAATTTCCCTCATAAGGATTATTGTTTCATCTGATTTTATTTTGAGTGAGGGCCATTAAGCTGATCCACTAAGCTTTCTCCATTGCACCTTATGCTCTTTCGTAGCTTTGTGATCCATTGGTCCCAGGTGTTTAGCAGATCGTTACTGACCCAGTCAGCATTGAGGACGGCAGCCTTTGTGGCAACATATCTCAAATCTCCAGTGTCCACCGTCATGGCTTAGCAGGGCTTCGCTTTGTTTGGCCATTTTATGAGGCAGAAAATGCCTCCACAATGTAACAGTTTTATGATGCATTTCAAGCTTGGCAATGATATGGGTTACAATGTGTTCGGTGCTTGGACAAAATCAATGTGCCAGGCCAGACTGGAGCCAGAGCTGATGTTTGGCTGATCTCTCCTTGGCCCTTCTGAGATCGATAGCACAAGACATTGTTCATTTAGCAATGCTGTGGTTCATTTATTGTTCCCTAAGGTACAATGAGCGGTCACACTTTCACTGCATGTGGGAATCAAAACCACCAGTCATCTAGAGAAGCTACTCTATTGTATGTTCCCGATGAGATTCACTCCAATACAAATTCTGCATGAGCAGGCCAAATAGGCTCCAGATGAACGAGTAAACAGATAATTTGATCTCAGAAAGAACAACAAGCCGGTCTTTATGACCTCAGCAATCAACACCGTGATTGAGTGCTGTATAATCACGCTGGTCGATTGTTAATTTGTGCATTCATGCATTCAGTGCCAGACATACGGACAGATTTATGTGGGTGATATGATATTCGCTGATGATGCTTTGACTAATTGATTGACCAATTGGGATCTACATACAAAGCACTGTGCAGCATTGAAATATTCCTCTCAACTGTAAAGAGTGTGCATTAGCATAATCAGAGTGTCAGCAGCAGCATGTATGTGTATTTTTTATGGAGTTGAAATATATATGAACACACACTGGGAACGCTTTCACTGGATGCTTTTCCTGAACAGAAAGGTCTGTTGTGGAGGGTAAGAGTGTGAGGCTTAGATGTAATTGAATACCAACAGGATCTGTGTTTCTGCTCACACCTCTGAAGGAGGATCTGACCTTGAGACGCTGCAGCTAGATAGACAGGCAACACAAAGACCCGGCTGGCTAATTAGATTAAAAAACATGGATCCCAAGGGAGTGAGATGTGACAAGCACATTGATTCACTACATTCCCCTACATGTCCATCCCTATCCTTTTCACTTCCTCTGCCCCCACCACCACCTCCACCACATGTCTCGTTTGATCCATCTCATTGTGCTATTCATCTCACAGCTCAAGTTTTTTTTTTCTTTTCTTTCATCTTACACATTAATAAAGGAATCCCTGACATTTATGACATATTCAACAAGTGAAACAAATGGAATGTGTTGAAAATAAATGATTTGATAAATAGCCATAGTCATAGACAAATATAATTTTTCTATGTACTATGATATGTGATTGGTCTTAAAAAATGGTTTACCGTTCAAGCAAACTGTCATTGTCAGTAAAATAGCATGCAGCCATGACCTTCACAAATGCCATGTCACAAATCTTCTCCATGTATAGGCCAAGTTGTTTTGTGAGTGGACATTACCGAGTACAATATAATATTATGGGTATTTCTGGATCTTTGCCTCCGGACAGTGTTACAGCAAAGACATAAACATCCAGCCTTCCATCCATCGTCATCCTCTTATGATGGTACTGACCTCCGATGGTTTAACTTCAGTGATGTAGACGTGTACTTAAGGATGTGTCACTTCGCCATGACATCCCTGTTAAGTGTGGTTCCAGGGGCAAGTGGGTACACTAATGACAACACCTAACCCCCCTCTACACCGATGTTGTGTGTGGTAGGAGGTTCAAAAGCAGTGCAAACCTTTATTGTATTTGGCCCAATGTGTTTATTAATTTCATAATCTCTTTGGGGCTCAATATATTGGGACTTGGCTATTCAGGAAATACAGGATCCATTCATGGGTGGCTTTGGTATTTTCACAGGATTTAAAAAAATTACACAAGCCACATATTTTAAAATAGTTAGCATAAGACATCCACATACTAAAACTAATACCTCCCAGGCTCAAACCAGCAGGGAGAGCAGGGAATGTTGAATAGAACCCCTGTACATGTGTAAATAAAGTTTGGGCGCAGAGCAGCCATGCTGGCTATGGAAAGGGCAGAATCATCAATTAACTGGGGTGCGGGGGCCAGAAGTAACCCTCAGCACAAACCTAGGTAGAAATGGTTGAAATGCATAATCATCACAGGGCCTCCTATGGTCCATCTATCTAATTAAGCCATCTCCTGTTTACAAGGCTTCAGCCCCTGCTCTCTATGGAGGGATTGACTGAAAGGACACCATGCAAATGTCTGACAGCTAATCACTATGCTCCTAAGTATCGATCACAGACCAAAGAAAAATGTCAAATGAGCAAACAGCACAAGCCTATATGATTACATGGAGATGCCTCGATAAACATGAAGAGGATCATTTTCAATATCCCATGACAACATTGATCGCGTAGAAAGTACTTTGCTTTAGGGATATAACCATGCGGACGGACACTATAAATAAGTCTTGATCTTCTTTCAAAGAGGGTTATAATCCTGACAGAATACGCATGCATACTCTGATCCCATTTCATCAAGTGGAGAGGACCGTAATTCTCTCATCGGCTTAGCGCGCGCAGCATTCTGATCCATACACAAAAGGCAAGAGCAGGAGACATTCATCTGGCCGATTAACAACTTCAGTCATTGTCTTCTTTAATTACAACAAAGTCAACAGCTCCATTACTTCCCCCTGCTATCTCTCTTTCATCCCTGCGCTCTCTGAGGATTGTATGTTGGAACACAACAGAGGCAGGCAATAGCTTCATCTGTAGGCTGGTGAGAGAAGGTCTCCCGCTCACACTCTGGTATGTAATCAGCATTCATAGGATGACGAGGAATCGAGACGTCCAACCACAACATATATATATCCGTGGCTGCTGGCGGTAATTACCTTTCCATCTGCTAATTGGGCTCACATCTCTCTCAGTTCTTTCTCTCTCTCACCTGCTGCTCTCACTGAAATTGATTTGTGAGGCATTCTGTAGCACAGTCAGTCTGTAACGCGATCAGTCAGTCAGTCAGTTGCTCGACCATTCAGTAAGTCAGCAAACAGGGCTAGCAATATCTGTCAGTCAGAGAACCATCAGGGGCATCTGTTCGACACAGAGTTCAAAAAGTTGGTCAGCCAGCAATCTGGCAAAATAAACAAGTCACTCACTGGGCTAGACAGCTTCTCAGCCCGGCTGTCCATTGATGTCTCAGTCATTCAGGCAGTAAGGCTAATTTATCAAAGATGTATCAGTCAGTTGTCTCCTGGTTTTGTGTCATTGGGGCTATTCTGAATCTAGGACAGCCTGCACTAATGCTATGTGGCTCTTTTTTTAAGGGAGTGATTGATGAGACGACGGGCATTATAAATGATTTAGTTCGATCAACGCAATTCCAAAGCAGCACAATGAGAGTTACGACATCGTCATTAATGACTGTAATGTTTAACAACAGCAATAATATAATTCAGTGGTTCGGACGAAACCACATTAAGACTGATGAGGTACATTTATTTTAAATTATCTTGCACCGCAGGGGCCAATCTTGTTCATCATGTTGTACTGTATATGGGGCAGCTGCTGTAGAGGTTAGAGGAGCGGGTTAGAGGGTCAAAGGTTTGAATGTGGACTGCCAGATAGGGAAATCTGGAAGACGAAAGTCAATGTGAAACACTTTTGGTCCACAGCATCAACGCAACCTTGAACAAGAGCCTCAACCCAGCAGTTTACCCCATAGTGTTCAGGAAGAAGACTGTTTAAAAGGGGATTTACTGTTAAATAAAAAGCAAACCAATCCTGCTCAGACTCCTGTCTGAACAGGTTCAGTTGTACATCTTTTAGTTTAGAACTGGTTAGTGTGCCGATATTTGTGGTAGAAATGAAGCTAAACATGTTTACATTGGTCTCCATGCTGCATTGGCCAAAAGTAAACAAAACTGACAGCTGGGCGTGTGCCATGCCCATGTAGGTAGGTATAGAGTAAATGAGCAGGGCGGTGCATGCACGCCCATGTAGATCTGACCAGTCAGAGCAGACTAGTATTTTTGCGAAGGGGGGTCAAAACCAACCTTTTGAGATAGAGGGCAGAGAAGGCTGGAAAAGGCGATGAAGAAATGGGAAATGGTAGAAAACTATTGGGTTTTTTGAACAATAAACCATGAAAACCTTTTCTAGTAGACCTTGGAAATACACCTTTAAAACCGAGATTTTGCATAATATGTCCCCTTTAACTATAGTGCATTGGCCATAACAAGGCACTTCCCAGAAAGGGCATTTGACATTACTGCGATGTGTGATTATCCACAACAATCATGATAATGTTCTGACGAATGGCAGGCACAATATGCTGTTCTCATTTCTGATTGACCCATCAGCTCCCTAGAGTTAAATAAAAACTAAGTGTCTTTCTATGTATGAAGTCTTCTTTATTCCCTGCAAGTATAAATGCAGTAAAGGAGTTGAATTGTTTTATGTTGTCCAAACAAGTGAAATCATCCACCTGTGGGCACCTCACCCCCCTTGAATTGATGTTCCACCGGTCTTATAAAAATGTGTAAGTTCACCTTTCACCGCTGTTTCATAGGAGCCTCCTATTCTATTAGGAGGCAATAGAAACACATGGAATATCTTGTCCCACTTATAAAACTATTTTATTTATCTTGGGATCAATACATCATACTGTTAAAAGACAGCATACCAAATCAAAGAACAAAGTATCAGGCATATATTTTGTATTCATTTAATTTCCCTTCTTTATTTCAGTGCAGGGTTAGACATTCAAATAGTAAGTGTGCAGATGTGGTATGTTACCCCATCAGCAGGGACGTTGCATGGCAAACTGGATTTTTCAACAATTTTTCAACTTCAGAATTCAAAAACTGAGTTCAGCAACGGCAAAAAATGTTGATTAATCATTGAACCTGAAACAATAATGTAATATGATCCTTTAAATAAATTATATGTTGCTGAGAGTCCACATGCTGAGATGAGTCAAGGGTGCCTCTTTCCCCAGATGCCAGTGACCCTACCTGTTTAAAGCCACACCTGGCCAGCCATCGGTAGGGTTTCATCTGTATTCCAGATGTCCCCCTGGTCCCAGTGAATGTTGGCCTTCTCTATATTGTCAAAGACAGCCTTAAGCAATTCTCCATGGTAAAAGCACCTGCCCTGGGAAGACTAGTTGCCTCTGGCTTTCAGAGAGAGAGTTTAGGGTGATGCTTTAAGAAAGGTGTAAACCACTTGCTGTTGGCGTTTTCTTTTCAGCCCAGGCTGGTGAAAAGTGCAGCTCCATGTCAGCTGATCTCATACTGCACTGCACAAGCAGCAGCTCCAAGTCTGGGCTAAAGACCTGCTGTGGAGATTTATACCCAACAACCAGGAGGGCTGTCTGATTTTGTTGTGATTCTTTGCTGCACTCCTTATTGATTTATTAGCCAACTTCACCCGCCTTTATGCCCTAAGCAACCCACAAAGTGGTTTGCTCTTTTATGATCTCTTATCATCTCCCTCTTTCCTGCCCTTCTCTCTCTTTATTTCTTTAAAATCACATTCACAACACACTCTCTGTATAACAGTGTGCTTTTTGCAGTATAGCATAGGCACCAAGTAGGACCTACTGTATATACGTATATATATATTTTTTTAATTGTTTGTTACCTCCTTAAAAAAATTTGTATTTTAATAGACGGGCCACAAATGACCGTAATTGCACTCTTTCAGATATGTTTAAATGTTTGTTTGTATAGATAACACTAATATATCATAATAACATTACATTTAGTATCACCCTAAAGGATATATTCACAGTTCTTTATGTCCTTAAACCAGTGGCCTGTAAGGACAATTTATATATATATATATTATTTGATTTTTTTTTCATCATTACAAATACTAGGTGACAGCCCAAATCTGGTCAAGTGTGAAGATGTTGAATGTGCCTGGCAGAAGGACTTCACTTTGCCGTCTGGTTTATTATGTATGTCAATGAGTCATTCATTACATTTGCTAATTTCACAATATCTAATTAGATTTGGAAAACAAAGTGTGCACGTATAGCTAGAAGCAATGATACAAGCGAGACCAAATTAGAGAATGACAACCTGATTCTAAGGCCTCTGGTGTGGAACAATTAATGAACTCTGAATAGTCACAGTGATAACCACTGAGCAAAATGTTGAGCTGCAGCGCTGCCAAAGCAAACAAACACACTGAAACACTTTTGACTGCAAGTCTGGTAAACACTGCAGTTAATCCATGCTCGAAACAAAAGACTTCACCCTCCAAACACTAAACAACTTATCGAAAAACATGTTTCTCGCAAACAGTGAAAATGAGTGTCTGGAGTAAATGCAGAGAAAATATAAAGTAATTAGGATAACACCTCAGAAGTTCAAAAGAAAACAATATGCTCAAAGTCTGCATAGTTGTATATGAAACACAACAAAAAGAGGCTACTTTGAGTGTAACGCATGGACACTGATGCAGTGCTAGCTGTCAAAGCTAACCAGCCATGAAAATGTATTGTGTGCCTCTCTGTTTTTCTGCAGGAAAGGTTCATTCTAGCGCAGCCACCAAAAACAACGTTACGGTAATTTTGTAAATTTTCTGTTGTGAGTTGAATATGGAAAATACGGCACAGAGGGAAATTCATATATTATATATATGTTTATGTTTTGGATTCAATTTGAAAGTGATGTTCCCAGAAAAACAACTGTTATTTTCTAAATTATTACTGAATTATAACCATCATCACATTTATGTTCAATGTGATGAGACCCAACAATTTCCCAGATTTTCTGAGCATTTATTTTTGCCAGGAAAACAGTCATATCTATCTGAACCAAAAGTGTGTTTGGCACGATCCCAACACTGTGGGCAGGGCATATTTGACTTTGTACATAATGTGTGTCAACTTGTGCACACAGAGCAGAAACTGGACCACTGTTGACTTTCGGAAGAAAATTAGATACAAACACTGAGCACGGACTGCAAAATATCAAAACTCTTCCTGTCAGTTGTTAATTCTAACATTAATAAATTGTCCCGTGTATTCGCATTTCAAGAGTGGCTGAAAATACATTCCAGGCCCTCAAGAGTTCAAGCCACAGCAAGGGTTTAATTTTTTTTTTGTTAAAAGTTAAAACGGCAAGTGTGGATATTATCCTTGCCACTAAGAATCAGCAACCTAAGAAAGGTATATGAAACAAGATGGATAATAGGAACCAAAGAAGCAGGAGTTATCTGTATTCAAAACCCTGTAGCTCTGAATCACTATGTTAACATTGACTGTGTGTCCTTTCACTACCTGAGTTTTTGTGTGGCCGGGTCTCCTGAGTCAGCTGTCTGGCTGATATCTGACATTTTCTAGGGCGGTGAATGCAGATCATGTTTATCAATGAGAGATGCTCTATAGAGAAGGCCTATGGGAAGCACATTAACTGAGCCTCCCCCTCTGGGCTCCAACCTAGAGACCTGTACCAATACTACACAGCCTCTTTGCCATATTTCCTATTGGCAGTGAATATGTGTGCTGAATCACCCATTCATCTGCCACACAGACTAGAATGTATTCAACATGGTGACAGACAGGACACAATGGTGGACGCAGAGCCTAGAATCCAAAGGTGTCTATTGGTCCAATTCCAAATGAGCTTTGATATCAAACTGTTACTTTAACTAATCCCCAGAGTACAGCTGATGGGAATATACAAACTGGTCTTGTGAAAAACACAAATTTGTGGACCTGTGCATGAATTTTCAATGTTTTTCGTCTTCTTTGGAAAATGCAGTGAGACTGTGTTGAACTATCATTTGTTTTGAAAGTATTTAGTCATTTACCAAAGTGTTGGAATAAATAAAACGTTGACCTGATGATAGCTCTAAACAAGAAGTCAAGGAGTCACCAAAGCCCTTACAATTCATCCTGTGAGGAACATCTGTCCAGTAGTTGTTGAGACATTCCAACCTCATGATTGAAGTAGAGAAAATCTGGAAACTATGAATGCCCATACAAAATGTGGTGGTAATCTATTCATTCTATGTTGTTTTGTGTGGATATGTAACCTTTGCTTGTTTGTGGTGTTAGAGGAATCACCAAACTAAGACATGTTATGTACACAATGCCATGGCAAACCAACAAGTAGTTGTTGAGATATTCCAGTCTGCACAGGCCAACACTGCCATCCATTGAGCTGTGTCGCTAGTGTGGCTAACATACCACTCTTTTGTTGCGTCAGTGCTAATCTGATATAATGATGTGGGTCAGACTCGGTGTTGAGACCACATTGATGATTAAGTTGTTATTGAATCAAACATTCCTCTACGTGTTATATTAAAGCTCATTACTATTCATTTTCTTGGTCTTTGATGTGTACAGTGTTATGACGTGCTACATTAGGTTGTAATGTATTATGCAGAAACAGAAAAAACATGCTGATCTGTTTGAACCAGATCTGTAGGGGAAAAGAGGGAGCAGTTTTTCTAACAGTTTGCCAGGGCGTAAAGAAAGTATAGAGTAGACATGCAACATAAAAGCCCTGCAACATAAAGGTCAATGCAGCGTTCAAGTATTATATGCTCTATATATTTTAATCCTATAAATCCATGCTTGTATATATAACATGTGTGCTTTATTACAACGTCCTACAGAACTGTACTCTTTTATTATATACGTAATGTCAAACTTGTATATGTACGCGCGCGCGTGTGTGCGTGCATGCATGTGTGTATAAACTGTATGTACTGTATATCATATTACATGTTCTTAAAATATGACTAATTTATAAACTATCGATGTTAATACTGCAGAGGGGACACTGCAAATAAAACAAAGTTGGCTGGAATTCAATACTCACTTACTTCTACATCCATTATGTGCAGCTGAATATCTAACATCATCATAATCTTAGAAACAAACCATTTATTTCTGAAAGGCCGTGGTGGATCTATAGTTAATGGGCGCAAACTTGCTGATCTTGATGTCATGAAACAAGCTGTCCATAAAGTCAATGAGGGTGTCAATTCAGCCTGCAGCAAAGTGTCCGTGTTCAATATGAGTGGACACAGAGCAGAGCTATTTTCATTTGTCAGTTAGGACAAATTTGATGGTCATCAATCTCGGCCACAGACCTGACCAGTTTATGATCAGAGACATAAACAGAAAACTGCAGAGCTGTTGCATTTTATGTTAGCTTATAAAATGCCATAATGTGTTTGGATCAATTCCTACTTTTACCTAAAAATGGGGAAATTGAGGAATAATAGTGAAGATAATGCAATATTGTTGTTTAATGACAGCCGCAAGTCGCCAAGGCTACAGAACAGTCTATGCCATTAGCAAGAATCACGTTATTCAGCCCACACCCCCACCATCACCTTCATAACAACTTCCAGTATAATAATCCGAATCCAGTTTTTGAAAACAGATATTTTGGCGACATAAAAAGACAGCAGCTTTGAATTCCACTACTTAGTTCAGATAAGAGGAATGCTGGTGTTGTTTACTTATTGAAAATCAACCATGCAATACATCCGTAATTTGATGTCGAGGTGTTTGAACATTTACAAAGCAGCACAGCTGTGCAGCAGGATGTGTGTGTGGGGGGGGGAAGAACACAAGTGAACTAAAGTAAAGAGTCTGATCTTGGTTTGGGGTGAGCTGAAGGTTTCTGCACTTTCGGGGGCAGTTTGAGCAGATGGTTCCCAACCATATGCTTTGGGCAAGGGAGGAGTTTGCCAACAACCTGGGGAACATCAGTTTTTTTAACAGGTCTAGTTTTATCTGAGGTTAATTTACTGCGTATTTAAGCTATATTTAAAAAAAGGGATTTTAACCGGTGTGACTGTAGAAAAATTACTGCCATGCTAGATACGGATAAAACCACAAATGCAGGTGTAGCTAATCCAGTCTTAATACGGCTTGAGAGTGTATGCGTTTGGCTGGTGTTTTTATCAAGGGAGACGTCCAGACACTGTGAGGTAAAATAAGCCTCCACTCGCTTATCAACAAGCAGGAGCCAATTGGCAGGAGTGTAAAGCTCTTTTTAGAGGGGTACAATGGTGGAATTAAAGTCAATGTTCTTCACCGAGAAGTAAAGCAGTAATATAACTTACATTAATACAGAGCATTTATGATTTGGGTCAATCTTTATTCCTCACTGTGTATACATTTCACCTAAAATGGAAATGTTGTGTCCAGACCTTTGTATGGTGTGATATACTGTAATGCATTGTTACATCATTTTCTGAAATTCTCTGTCATCCCTCTGGTGAAGTGGTCTCTGTTCATCCTCTTACTTTGACATATTCTATTCAAAGCCCTCTATATGCCATGTCTCGTTCATTTGAAATTAGGCTTTGATGTATATTGTATGAAAAAGAACCTGTTTGCAATGAGTGACCTTCAAAGCTCTCTCCCAATGCTGCGTTTGAAGTATTGTCAAGTCGTTACAAAAGCACTTAGACTAACAGAAGTAGAAGGGAAAGGACTGCAAAAATATTAACTAACATCACCTTGATTTGGAAAGGCTAGCCTCGAGGCTCAACAGGCAAGGGCTTAATCACCAGGACGGTGGTATTTGAAATGGCACTAAATGCCCTTTCTCCTTGTTCTGTATTGGTGAGCTGTCTGAGTTTGCCCATTCAGCTGCATAGCTGTGATAAAGGTTAATCTGTCCATGTCAGATAGCACAGTGTAATGGCTGTTTTTGGATTAAAATAACAAACCGGGAGAAACACACACACACACACACACACACACACACACACATAGTGAGGATATGAATCTGTATCTATTTTAAATTCCTAAACTATTTTATTTATCTATTTTTTTATTAGTTTGCTTTATTTTTAAAACATGTACTGTAGTCGCAGCTCTGATTGCTAAAGGCCCTTTATTGATGGATTTGACTTGACTTAATATCTCCCTTTTACAGTCTGATGGTCGGCTTCACTGCCAGCCATTTGACGAGTTTTTGAGTAAATAACTACTGACTTTTTTCATCAAAGACACAGAGACTTATAGCTCCACCTTAACACACATGCTTATAACATCTGGCTGAAACGGCTGCTCCTTTTCGCTAATCCGATCAGCTCCTTGATGTTCTCTGAGGAACACCTGGCAGCTCTTTGATTCATCTCACCTGGCAGAACTTTGCTATTTGGCCTTTACCTTGCTCAGTAAGCATTTTATAAACACACTTTGAAAAATGTCAACGCTCCCGACTGGAATCCATCAAGAGAAAAGTGGAGACACACACGCACACACACAGAAACACACACACAAAAAGGGGTCACCAGTAATCAAATATGTGGCGCTGGAGTTTAATCCAGCAGGGTGTTTGTGCTTACACCACAGCCTCCGGTTACACCGATTGCTGGCTCATTTGCTCTTTTTAACGTGTCACTGACAGTTCCTACTCGGGGTTATTGGTGCCAGCGGCCTGTTATAATATCTACAGCTCTAATGCAGGGGCAGAAAGGCTGCAGGCTACACTGACTGCACAGTTCATCCCTCACTCCCTTTCAAAGCAGAAAAATGATGCAGCCTCGATTGTGGAAGGTGACCAGGATGATTGCCCCCTGTAGATCTAAATCAAACATCTGTGCACACGATTACCTTTCCAAAAGGATGTATGATCCATGTTGGGAATGTCTTGAGGAATAAATGATACTTCTTGTTAATGCTGAGCCACCATTAATATTATTGCTATTATAACGGAGGAGGTAGAGGGTAACATCATTACTGGGCCATGTCCTTCATCAATGTTGATTACAATTTCGAGAATGATGACCTTGCCAAATCTAATTTGAGCGTTACTCCAAAACATCGCACAAGTTCAAGGGTACAGTCTGAGGCTCTGGAGCCATAACGTAAACAATAAATATGCTAAAAAATCACTACAGACATCCTTATGCAAATAATTTTGTCGGACAGGCCAATGGGGAAGCCTGTGCAGTGCTTGGCCCGCTTCCTGTTCCAAACCGTCTGTCAGGGCAGCTGTCCAAACTACAGCCCAATCAGGCCCACTGCCATTTTTGCTGCAAATTCAGCCTCAGGCTGTCAAGCTGAAGAATGCTCTGGCACACTTGTGGGCGGAAGAAGTGTCTGGCGTTTAGTATGGAAACACAATCTTGGTATATGTAGATGGAGTGACGGGAGAACAGCTCTATACATGCTGCATCACGTCTCTCAGAGTAGCCTCTTACCATAATGAATGTGGTATTCAAGATACTTATCGCAACAGCTGCATGGCTCTGCCAGTATAGACATCACCTCTTTCGTTTTGTGCCTTCCTTGCTCTCATCTTATCCATGGCACACTGCTGAATGCCTTGCCTATATAAATGCTTGCAGAATCATAAATTGGACGCTGTGTGCACTCTAAAAATGTCTCTATTCCTGGATATGCAGCAGATTGTGTGCTCACCCAGACCGCATGGCTCAATCTATGTACTGTTGAAAGTGTCAGCTGCAATCATTTTGCCCACTTGAGTGCAGGTTCTTATGAACTCAACCTTGGCTAATCCACACTGCAAGGCGTCAGATAGCTTCCTTGTGGAGATAATATTATTGGATACCATGTGATGAATCTTGATTGTTAGCACTCGGCTTTCGAGAGATGTGGAGAAGAAAGAGAGAAGGGCAGCATTAATCAATCATGTGAGAGGTCTGATCCCCCCCTAAGGTGATGCACAATTGCTGTACAGTGTAACTTTTTAATTCAATAGGCCACACAGCAGTCACTTTCCACCTGCAGAGAACACGTGTATCTGTCCTTCCCTCTTCACTGAGAATATAAGGCACTACTGTACTCCTAGTTTATACAAATGTTGGATTCCTTCAAACAGTCAGAATGAGAAAAAGCGGCAAACATGCTCAAGTTAAATATTATAAAGCATTGGTACTAAGCATGGTCTTGAAGGTTCTCCTATTTTTTATTTCTTTTTCAACCTTAACCCTTTTTAAAAATGGATCCCCGGTGTGTGACTCCCAGAGTAAGAGCAAAAACAACCCTTTTTCTCCACTTCCACCTTTCTGAATACCTGTGTTAAAAAAACCTAGTCAGATTATCCCCCATATGATGTCACAAGGGGAGAAGCCACACTTCTTCTCTTTTTTTTGACAACCCATGAAAACAGTTTGTAGGAGAAACCCAAAATACAATGTTATACCTAACAAATTATCATAGGGTAAAGAATACGAAGTGACAGTAACTTTGCTTCAGTCCCAAACTTTGGGATCAAATGGAACTGGATTTTCACAGCATGAATGTGCTGTCTAAACATACACAGCAGCTATGTCATAGGAGTAAGCCACAATGAAACAAGATCCCTGTTGTAAAGCTTGCTGAATCCATGTGTCCAAGATTCCACATGCATAGAGTGTACACCCAGTATTTATACATTCAAGATGTCAGTCTTTATTCCATGCTTTGTAGTGGGTGATGTTTTGCTTCGTATGTGACCAACTCAGACGTGAGCTTGTTTTTCTCTCTCTCTCTGGGTGAACAGCTCTCGGCGCATAGTTTGTTTTTACCTAATTAAGTAACGAGCACGGGGATGGCGATGTGCAATTGTAAGGGACTGTGATGATCTGCCACCTATGCTCAGAGCATGGTGTGAATCTGACTGACTTTGACACTTCCCTTGGTGGATAACCTTCAAGACAGTGAGACAAGGGACCGCTCTCCCTATGCAGACATGTAGACGTGCTTACCTGCACTTAAACACAACAGAATAAAGGCCATTGAGGAGTCAAATTAACTATTTGCTTAACGCCTCCGACAATGTCTTAATTAGCATGACAGGCCTGTTAAGCTGTGGATTTCTCCTCACATTTAAGTGATGTACATGGGGTTGTGTAGTATAAGATATTCAACCTTTAAGGAGTTTTAAAGTGTGGCATTTAATTTTCTCGCCATTGAATATGTTTCTTGTGCATATATCTGCTCAAACTTTTGCTGCAAGGAAGCATGCCTGGCTAATTAGCATAACTCCCACAGTAGGAACTGACAGTTTCTTCCAAGGACAAGTTGCATATAATTAACTCAGGGCAACGATATTTTCAAATGACAAAAGTGGGACCATTCACTGTATCACACGTTCATGTACGCCCACAGGTATGTGCTTAGGTACGCATCGTAAGGTGTTATCATTAAGACGGGAGACAACTGTTTAAATGCTAAGCACGCCTACAGAGCACACACCAGTGACGCCATGAATGCAGCGTATAGGCTACCAAGGAAGGAGTAGCTTGGAGCTCTTTATAGAAAACCGACTCTCTTCAGCGTGAGAGATAACCATCATAGACAAGGGTCATAGCAAATGTATTGTGACATGTTCATTGTCATCAAGTATGCCAAAGTGTGAGGCTTCAGGCTATATCAGGCAAATATGTAACACCTAAATAAATGTGAACAAGAAAGCAGTAATGCAGTACTTCAAATCTTAAAAGCAAATCAACAGGGCAAAACTTTCACAAAACAGACGCTGACATGGTTTTGTTTTGCTTTTTATGTCACAATCCCTTCTATTTGTCCTAAAGCTGAAGCTACATACTGTCAGAGGGCTATTTTAAGCCACAGGTCATGCTCAATCTTTCATCCCTTTGTAAAAAAAAATATCTATCAGTGAAAAAGTCAGCCAAGGCCGCCTTCTGAGACATCTCAAACAGGGACTGAACGGCTGCTGTATCTTTCAGAGATCACAGGTGATCTGTCATAGCAGACAGGTGTTTTGTATGCTGGTCAGGGTCCCTTTGGAAGTGAACGACATCTGCTCCCTCCACATCTTCCTAATCAGCTGCCCGGTGCACGCACGCGCACACACACACACACACACACACACACACACACACACACACGCACGTGCACGCACACACACACACACACAGTCACGCACATGCTGTATTTTAGTCAGCTGGTGAATCTCTCTGTGCTCCATGCCCTCTCCAGCCTTCTGTTTATCTACACTTTTCCCTGACACAAACCAACTCAACATGAAGGTACAAGCATTTTCTTAGAAAACCAAATTTAGTCCGTCAGCAGGGCCAGACTTGCTGTAAAGCCATGTGAATGCACAGGGAATCAGGGCAGAAGCGCTTGGATGGGCACAGTAACAATTAGTTGCGGTGGAGGACAGAGAGAAGTGTCCCTGGCCGTGAATATGCATGCCACGGTCCTCCACTCCTTGTCATTGGGACTTAATAAAAACGCACTACTCAACAAGGGGCACTGAGCAGAAAGATTAAACTTGGCTAAGCTACCAAACTGCCAGCATTTCTTGAATTTTACATCTCCTAGGCCCAGAGGCGCAGTCTATCCATGAAATACTCCACTGGTTTTTCAGGCATTGTTCCAGTCTATTTCTCGGATGGACTGGAACAATGCCAGTAGAGCTCACACACACTGTATCTCTTTTCTGTGTCTGTAGATCTATCAGGTTGAAACCGATGGAGGTATGTGGCAGCACTTTGATACAAATAGTAAGTGATGGCAATGGTGATGACAGGGAAATCCAGATAACTCAACCTGGAATACACTATTTCAAAAAAAAAAAAAAAAAAAAAAAGATTAAGAATGACTCAATAATTTTGCGCTTGTCGTGACACCCAAGAAAATATTTACAGACTTCCCTGGACCAACAGATATCTCTGGAAAGGACATGTGCTAACCGATTCTGGTTTGAATTCAGATTGTTTTTCTGTGTAAATCAAGCAAATCTATGGGGTATTAATAAGTGATGTGTGCCGCTCCTCTGTTCTTCAGCCCTATTTGTTTCAGGACAATAACAGGTGTATTTTTAAATAAAAGCCAATACAGAGAGAGCATTCCAGTGGTACTCCCTTAAAGAGAGACGTGATGCACATTTGCATATTTTTATTTACAAAGCCTTGACCGGGAAGCTTCCTCGTTATTTAACAGAAATGTTGCAAATTTCAGATGGGCTTTATCAGACCCGCTCCACTGACATGCTCATGCTTTATGTCCCACAAGCCCGGTCTGAGCTGGGAAAGACAGCTTTTAGCTTCAGTGCCCCCGACTCCTGGAACAACTTACAGCAACAAATTAAACTAAATACCTTCATATCCTTTAATCAATTTAAACAAACTATCTTAAATCTGCCAAACTCTACCTGTAACTGTTTTAATTAGGCTATATTGTACTTTCACCCATTTAATTTAATTTTAATTGCTGCCACTCTTCACCACTATGTAAATGTTTCAATTGTTTTTTTGTTTTTTTGTTTTTTTCTTCTCTTCACCGGTTGTTGTGTATTTGATGTATTTGCATTGAATATTGTGTATGCATTGTTGTTTTTCCTTGGAATTTGTTTGAACTCGACACCATTGAAAATGAGGGTCACCCCTCAATTGGTCTCTCGAGGATAAATAAAAGTTAAATGAAAAATGAAAATGAAAAAATATGTGTTTGATAAATTAGTTATGTTCTTAAATCAAATAACATGAAGTCACTTTGAGGTTTTGGCTTTAGTTTGCATGCATACCCATATAATTAAAGGTATTCTAAAAGACGGGGTATGTGTTATAAGGACGAAGCCTACTGAATCAATTGATTGTTGTTCTACTGTTTCAAAAGGCCATTTACAGTTTACACTGTTACGTCTTACGAAACATTCCATAAGGCTTTCACAGTACTTTTATAATTGAAACAGTTTCCACAAATAGTGATTAAAATTGATTCAACCAGCAGTCTCACAAAGTGTGTAGACAAATGGCAAGAACTGAGATTCTCTCGTATATACCTTTATTTATTGTATCTAGTATGGTGTTGACCTGTGTATCATCATGTAGCCTTTACCACTGGTATACAATGCTGTCCTTAAAGCCCCTCACATATTTAATATTTAGGACTTAATAAGCAACATAAAATATAAATATATATTTTAAAAAACTGATTTATTAAGAGGTAAATGCTCAATAACTGATATGCCAACACTTACAACTTTAAATGCCATGACATTTTGATCAAAACACTTCTAAATCCTTATTGGTGCATTGAAAGAAGGCAGTGACATCACGTTTTAACAAACTGGGCCCTGTCCACCTCAAACCAATGGGCAGAGCACAGACAGACATCCATCATGTGAAATAAGCATTACTGTTCTAACTCAGGCGGAACCTCCTCACTCATCTTGAGAAGGAAATACTTTTTCGGGTCCTTTAATATTTTGTTAAACTGTAACAATGTGAGAAACTGTAGCTGAAACATTTCCCAAATGTTTCGGGGAGTGAAATTGAAAAGGATGATCTAGGTTATTGCCAGTACTGATTCCTCCTTCTCCCACTCCATCATATGTAATAACTAAGGAGTGGTCTGTCTATATACACACAGGCAACCATCTGCCTCCCTTTACCATTCATTGGGCCTCATCATTGCTGTCAGTGAAGAGAGATACATCATTCACGCAAGCCATATGTATTCATCAGAGTAAGAAAGCCTGCGTTTGATATTCAAAATCCAGCTATGTTACTACTGTAGATCGGAGCTGCACACCGTCTGATTTCCCGGTGCTTTGTGATACTCGTGATTCCATCACACTTTCTCCCCCTGGTCTAGCTCATTCCTTTTAACTTTGTCAAGGAAAAAAGGATTCATTATCCCCATACATGCGCTATGTCCTTAATTTGAGAGAGAGAGAGTGAAACGGAGATTGATGCCCTCTCTGACCTGAATCTGCCGTGTCTAATTATGCCGTCTTCCCTTTTTAGGTCACACCTGGTGTCACTGCGCCCACACTCCAGCAATGTTAAGTGGTGCCTTAAATGGGTTTTCTGCTGCAGGTTTCAAGTTACAAAATGAGGACCGTTCCATATTAGGAATCAAAATTTACCTGCTACTTCATTTAGTATATGGAGGAGAGAGGTGAGATGAGTAATGATGTGAAGCAATTTCACTCTCTCTGTTATATTAATTGAACTATTTGTTTTTATGTTGTTTTTAAACTAAACTGCAAGTATTTTCTGTGTATGCAAATCCACCAGGAGTCTCTACTTTAACAGTACATACAACAAAATAGGTTTTAAAAAAGTCTGATCCAAAAAAGTCCATTTTATAACTGAAATGGAAACTCCTTTTTTTATTTTGGTTTTTAATATTCTCATCCATAACATATAAAGATGGTAGAAGATGAGACTGCAGTTTTATAATGATTAATTTAAAAACTTCTTCCTCTGATTTTGTTTTGACAGATATAAAATTAGGCTTTAATTTATCTGACTTGCCCTGAGATGCCCCCAAATGCAGCGCTGGATTCAAATATTTAAATAACACAGTACTGCTGAACCAATCATTGGTTAGTGTTACAATTGGGACATTTAAAGCTGAAAAGTCTCCTTTTGCTCTACTAAGCTACACCGTGATAGCAAAACAGTAATGGATGATTAAACAAAACCTGGACCTATGATCTCATTCCTCATTATAAATATCAAAACCTGGTGTTTTTACTTATTTATTTAAACCCTGTCCATCCATTCATCCATCCATCCATTTAAATATACAGTACTGTATACATTATTAAATCAGAAATAAGTAATGCACAGAGGGGCCTCATTATGTGGCACCTGTACAATCTATAACAAATTCAGTACAACAGCTATGGCATAAATTCCACCTCACATTTGTGTGTAGCCTCCAAGTGTACCTGCAATATTGGTCAGTGAGTGTGCATGTATATCCTTGGTTTGTTTGGACTTGTGATAATTTTTGGTCAAAATAGTAATTACCGAGAAGACTAAATGTCACAAAGGATAAAATGTACACAGTGACAGAGCACCCTAAACTACAATTTTCTAGGGAGTGACTTGCTCTGTCTATTTGATTTGACCCATATCTGTTTGTGCACTAAAAGTAATTTGTTTTATCACTTCCTTTCCAATGGCCACACAGGCAGTCAGAGAATGTGTGTGTTGTAGTGGTGTGGTTGGATTCACAGTAATGTATTGAGTGCTGGGGTTAAAGGACTACTCGTGGCTGTTAGTTCTGATAGCTTGGTCATTTGTCATTCCCACTGGGAATTAAGCTAACAGTAGATGACCCTCCTTTTAATTATGTGTGTGACTCACACAACACTGAGTGTACTGGAGCTACCGATGACTCAGTATGTGTTTGAATAATATGATGAATGTGAGTGGGCATCAATGTAAGCAAGCTTTCACTTCACTTCAAGTAGCCTACACTAGTAAGCTCAAGTTGCAAGCCGTGTATTTTCTGCAAGCTGCTTTTTGACCGACAGTGAGAGACAGCAGTCGTAGAGGGAAGCTGTTGCCTCAAACCAGACCTATGGAGGTCATTCAACTTACTCTGGATAAGTAGTCTACTGAATTTGAAGAAAAACGTAATTTAATTAGTGTACTACTTTGCATGTTTGATATAACGATTAATGGCAGACTAAAAAGCTGGAGAGCCCTCTTTTGCAAATCAAAAGGTGAGTAAACCGAGTTAAGATGGGTTTATCCCCCTCACTCTCCCTGGTGCAAAGTGAATTTCATTCCAACTCCCCTGACACTGAGGATTTGCTCAACAGGAGGAGTTGAGACAGAAAGCCCAAGGCGCTGAAAATGAGTGACCGTTAAATTATCTCTGTCAGAAGGGGCGTCAGACTTGGATTCAAGCTGACAGGGACTTCAGCAAAACACAGGGGATGGTCCTTTGGGTAAAAGTGTATGTCATGCTCAACCCCTTTTACAACCCATTCTGATCAAACTCTTTTACTGAATTGGCAGATTCTCAACACACGCAGAAACACATTTAACCTTGAGTATAAAATAAATAAGGCCAACAGATACCTGTTTGACACTTGAAGAACGAGCCAGGTGAGGGTCACTTTTAGTATCATTTTTTATATGGTCCTTTGTTCTCACACCATTTAGCTACATGGGAGCTCAAAACATCTATTGACCCGCCTCTCTTACATTACTTATCCTTGGTCCTACTCTGTTTTGTCTAGTATTTTTGACTGCATTTGACCTGTTCATAACCTGGGGGTCATCAATTGCCGCATTGCTGGCTTTACCTTCATCCGACCTTCCAAGTCTTTTGAACAGCCTGCCTAAGCATTTCACACATTAGCTAGCTCTGTTTCAGTTTGGTTTTTATCTCTTCTGAGAACGATATACTGTATTAAAAAAAAGCTTTATCAGACAATGGTTATTTATGTGCCTCAGTGCATTTGTATTGCCCTCGCTGAATGTATTCTTACTGTGTGATTTAGGTGCCACTTGTGTTATCGGATGTTTTTACCCTTACTCACATGTGCAGTTGTGATGAGAAGTAACTTTACCCTTTTCCCGCACATCACATCATCAATTTAGTATATATTATAGAGGCCCGGCTTTATGGAATGTATTACCTCCCCTTTTAAGATCCATATCATCCCACTCACTCTTTAAAAAGCAGCTTAAAAAACATCTTATCTTTTTGTGAATCTTCTAATCACCTCCTGTCCTCCCCATTGCTTTTTTCTTTTTCTTTCTCATTTTTTCATTATCTTTTTCCATCTAATTTTGATTATTTTGAGTATTTATGTACCTTGTCTCCTTAATTTCTAGAGTTTATTTGTTAGCCTGAATATGAATTCAGTGTGATTATTGATAGGGGTGGAACTCTGTATAAGCCCATTGGGCTTCGTTCCCTCCTTGCACCATTAATTGTTATTGTGTGCTAAATAAATAATAAATAAACTAAACTAAGTGCTATATGAATAAATATGTTATTATAAGGAGCATGAGTCGAGTACTCCCATTCTCCTCACAAAAATAAAAAAAATAAAAAATTACTTTAGATGACTAGAGAATATATTTCTTGATTTTTCTTTTATCTTGCAGAGCTGTGATTTCTGCCTGGTGTTGGGGGCTTATTACCAGGAGAGCAAAGGAGCTGAGATGACTATCTCATAAAATAACCATTATCATGGTCTATATGTCATGGGACCAATGTGCCGTGGCACTGTAGTATGCTCTCTGACCAAGCTAAAGAGGACAAAGGGGGAGGTAGCCTAATTTGACTTGATGGTGAGAAACACATTAATATATAGGGGAAGGTGGGGTGATTTGTGCATTTTGGAAGTTGCAAAACCCCTTGTTTCTAGAAAACCGTGGAAGAAATTGGAAATGTGACCACATATTTAAGAAGAGCCATCCATTTGACTCATCCTGTAAAGAAGGGAGACACAAGGAATAAGATATAAGCACATTTAAGCTCAAAAAACTGTGTTTTGCCTTTCAAAGTAAAATTTCCATGATCAAGGTTTTTCGATTATTGTGTCTGAACAATTATAGACACGTTTGAAAACATTTGACACATGTTTTAGTGCTTTGGTATGCTACACTTTGAGTCTATATAGTTAGCACAATGTCAACCCTAAATTGCTGCATCATGCCTATTATCCAAAATTCTGGGGATGGGGTGATTTGTGCGCAAGGGCCTGGGTGAGTTATAAGTAAGTAAGTAAGTAAAATGTATTTATAAAAGCACATTTATGACAGTTTGCACTGTCCAAAGTGCTGTACATAGTGCATTCAGTAGGTAAACAATGAAGGTACAATAACAATAACCAAAATAAAAGACGTAAAGCCCATACATCCACATAAACACAGATAGTAGTGCAGAGGTAAGATAGTTAATGGGGAGGAAACACCAGGGTGTACATATGGGTTTTGAGCCTTGATTTAAAGGCAGAAATGTAGGGGGAATCACATTTGTCAGGTGGCAGTTGGTTCCACAAGCACGGAGCAACTAGTGCAAAGTACATTTCTGAGAGTTGTGCCAGTGGCATGGCTGTATACGCTGGTCACCAAAAGAAAGTGATTGTCTACAGTAGCTCAGAAGAGAGTGACATCTCAATTCCACTTAACGACACCACTGATGAGAGTTCAGATGGCCAGAAAGATGATGATGGTGACTTTGTCATTGTGACACAATGACGCACAAATCACCCCACTACGTGGGGTGATTTGTGCGACAAGACAACTTTTTTTCCGAAAGCCATATTTCTTAAACAGTTTATTCCAGATCCAAAGTTTTTATTGCCAGGGATGCACAACATCCTGAAATATATGTACATATTTGAGTTGGAGACATAACTGTCAAGGCCTCACTTGAAAATCACTTTGAGTAAAAAGTTGCACAAATCACCCCACCTTCCCCTACTGTATTATAGCAAGATTTGAAAGCAGTTTTGTTTTTGTTATTTTTACAAATACTGTATACATCCAGTGTTCTTTTTTTTAACAGGGCTGTTTTATTGACCATACCCAAACCTCAATTTAAAGGTCACATATTATGCTAAATGTAATGTATATTATGCTAAATGCACTTTTTAAATGTGTTCCAACATATCCATGGGTCCACGGTGTGCTTAGAGACTGCCAAAATATTTAAAAAAATAACAATCTCTCCTTTTCTCACTCTCCCCCTTTCTGAAACCCCCACCCCTCCCCAATATACTCCGTTCATAATTCTCGCGGTTTATGACGTCATAAACTGCACAGCCACATCCCCATATTTTCTTTATATGTCCATGCTTCCCCCCCACATTAGTAACCAGAAATTTCCACCGTGCAGTAGTCTATGATAACCCCACCCCCCCATTTCTTATTGGTCCACGGCCCAAGATCCTCTAGGAAATTTTCCGAGCGACAGCCATGTTGCTTTCCCCGCTAAGCGACAACATGCCCATAGTAGCCTACAGCCTGAATGTTACATACACCAACACAGAATGCTTTTGCTCATACTCCACTAATTTATCTTAACCACAGCAGTTTATGCCTCGTTTTTAATAACACAACGGATAGGAAGCTACTTGTGGGTTTTTTCAAACAGTGAAACTGAAATAAATGTTTTTATTGGTATTTTTGCCTGACTGGTGTATAGCTATTTAGCTTTGGGACAAGCATTCAGCTTTTCATCATACAAACATAATTCTATTACCCACACCAGTCTGGAAATGCCTCGTTTTTAACAGGACAAAGGATTGGAACTTAATAGTGTGGAACTCAACTTTGAAGATATTCTTTTCACTGATTTGTGTGGTATTTTTAGCCGGTAGCTTCCGAGCTAGCTTCGAGACAAGCAATCAGCTTTTGCTCATAAAAACATAATTCTATTACCCACACCAGTCTGGAAATGCCTCGTTTTTAACAGGACAAAGGATTGGGACTTAATAGTGTGGAAGTCAAATTTGAAGATATTTTTTTCACTGATTTGTGTGGTATTTTTAGCCGGTAGCTTCTGAGCTAGCTTCGAGACAAGCATTCAGCTTTTGCTCATAAAAACATAATTCTATTACCCACACCAGTCTGGAAATGCCTCGTTTTTAAAAGGACAAAGGATTGGAACTTAATAGTGTGGAAGTCAACTTTGAAGATATTTTTTTCACTGATTTTAGTGGTATTTTTAGTTTATTTTATCGTCTTATTTTTAGCGTTAGCGCCCATGTAGCTTCGGTTGTAGCACCAAGTTTTGCTCATAACACGCTGTTTATATTCCCCACAGCAGTATGAAAATGACTTGTTTTTAACATGACAAAGGATGGGAAGATATTCCTGTAGAAATCAAACTTTGAAGCTACTGTTTTCACTGGTTTTAATCATGTCAGGTCATGTCAAACTGTTCAAAGTATGGCTTAGCTCCGGCCGGGTAAACACTGTGTTCGCAGTCACGCAGTGTCTCTCTAGTATCGCGAGAGCACGGCACAGACGGTGGGAGAACCCCATGGACATATAAAGAAAGCCCGGCAGAGAGGTGGGAGGGGCCAGCCAGATCGCACAAATATAGGTCATCCTGAGACCAGAGGACAATCAGGGTATAAAGGCTTGCTACAATAAATGATCTGAACGGGTTTTTCAGCAAACATCTAAAAAAATAAGTATTAGGGACTACTTAGACCATATAAAATTGACAGCAAAGTGCATAATATTTGAGCTTTAAATCCGTCATGAGAAACTTTGATTGTCTGTGGGTGGGTAAGCTGGGTTAGCGGCTACGGTAGGATGAAATAGAATTGTGTTGTTGGTTTTACTGACTGGCATCCCTGAAGCTGTTTACTTAAATTTTCCCACACCACACTGGATTGATTTCTCTGGTCAGCTTTCTAACGTATAAATGTCCTCAGAAAAGGATTTTCGCTTCGGCAGTGGCAGGGATGAAATATCAAATATCAAGTTCTTTTATTTTCCTGGTCGGAATCTATTTGCAGTCTGTTTTTGTACCGTTAAGATGAGAGGAGCAGCTGAGAAGTCCTAGCTGGGCTTTAAGTAATCCAAACATAGGGTTGAGAAGGTTTTTTACATCTGTAGGGATTCAGGTAGGAGGAGAGTCAAGGTCACATCACTATTGGAGCTCTTCATTTCTCCTGGATCCAGTTTATGTTTGTATCTGTACAACCTCCAAACTGCTCTACTGGGTGAAAAGGTGAAAAAGAGAAAAGAAACAATACATAGAGACAAGGCCAGAACCAGAGCCAGAAATCAAGTTATAGGTTGCAAGCGCAAACATATAGAACATATCAGAAAAACACAAACTATTTGTGGACAAGTTGCAGCCAAGGCTGTCATTAAGGCGGTCCAACAAGAAAGACAGTTACATGTCTATTATACCCAAGATAATGAATTTTTTCAATGTATAATACATTCATTAATCAATTAATAATTTTAGGATGTCATAGTATACTGCAAACGAATATCAAAACATCACAAGAATATCATTGACATTACCTTTGTGTGTGCATGTGTATGTATGATATGTCCACATGTGACTTTGTGTAGGGAAAGTAAATAGATTTGAGAGTGAACATTTTCTATACAAATGGACCATTCCATTGCATATGGCCTTTTGCTTTCCTGCATTTGTATGCAAGCTATGATGCTGCTCTCTATGTCAGGACACCCTGGGAAAAACAGCTTTAATCTCAACAGGCTTACTCAATTGGTGAACAAGGTTAAATAAAGTCATTACATATTAAATATGAGGTCAAGTATAAATGATGAATACTTTGCCACCTTGTGTTTGTTGGGAATGTGTCCTAGTTTTGCTGCAGTTGGCCTGTTTTATGTATGCTACACAACTTTAATGGAAAAAAAACTTTTAAAGGGAGTCAAATGCTCACACACAGTAGCTGTTGTTTGCTTATATATCATAACTTTGATTAAAGTTTATGAAGGTTTTAGTCATCTGCATCCTGAATGAATGTAATACTGCTACTGCCACTGTTATTAGAGCATATTGTCCTCTCATTGCTGCTGTACTGCTCTTATACCACATCAAATACGGCTGCTGCCACTACCATAGGTTTGAATACTGAGCCAACTTCAACACTACAGCTGTTACAGGTAGTACATCGGCTGATCATACACTGCTACCACTACTGTTATGATTGCCTCTCAAAAAACTTCCAATAACGCATTATAACATGCAAGGTACCTCCTTTCATGTTCACTATAATTGTTCAACCTTTTGAACACTTTGATGGCTGAACACAATAGTTGAAGGCACTGATTGAGTTTCATCAAATGCAATAAATGGCACTAGAGAGATATGTTGTGTCAGTATGCAATAGAAGTGATACAATGAATCAATGACACATCTTAACCACAAGTCAACATTTTGATGAATTGCTTCCGAGATATGGTGAGGAACAGACAAATGCAACATGGCACGTAGATCACTGCAGGACATACTATCACTCTTCTGTCCCTCTTTTTCTCCTGCTGTCAGTGCTATTGAAGGAGAAAATAAAGTGCCGCTGTGTACCAACAGACGAGAAACTATAATGTTTCAATCATGCGGCAAAACATATCAACGTCAGCCTCCTACCACTGCTTCATAACTTGCAAAAACATGATGCTAATGTTTCTTTGCTGCAGAGGAATGGCGTGTTTTCTGCCCCAGAGAGTTCATCTAACTGGTTTCATACGTGTCTTTAGCACATCATTAACGAGGCAACGAGGCGAAAAACTGCAGTGGCCTCAGCCAGAGAAACGTGCAGCCCAGCACTGCAGGGGGAAATAATATGAGAGATATTATTTTCCTCTTTCTCCCTTGCCCTCAAAGGTCTGATTTTCTACTCAGATTCCATTTTGAAGGCTACTGTGTGACTTTGACCCTTCCGGCATCTCTGTAACACTTTGAAAGCTTCAAGGGGCTCTGTTTGTTTTTACTCACCAATTTTTTTTTCACTCACCTTTTGCCACTACCACTACCACTCGTTGTATCGGGGAGGAGATTTCCTACCCGCGTCTGTACCCGACAACAGTTTCACTTGGGCAAATAGCAGAAAGCCATAAGGTCGTCATTGTGGTTGATATGTTATTTGTTATTTTTCTCTGTTCAAAATCCAGTTTGCAAATAAAGATGTGTGTGTTTCTATACAAAACTCTTTACCTTCACCTATAAAGCATATTTGGTTTCCAGTGCTGGACCTTATGACTGCATCTCAAGCTGGCCAAAGGATTTTTTTCATTCCTCAAACTCCCTAGTTCCATAGACTTGGACTGTGCTAAGGTATTTTATTATTCGACTGCCTGCCTGCTGAGGGAAGAAAAAGACAAAGCCACTGGACTGACTGCAATGAGACACATCGGGTCAGAACCGAGTAGTCACATTGAAATGGATCCAGCCAAAGATGTTCTATAACTATATGAGTGGCCTCATGTAGGATTTCCTGTCAATATACTAATGATATAGCTTGGAAATCCAGACCCACATCTAGAACGATATAGGGTCTGGCCACGATCAATATACCTTCGTTCAATATACCTTCCCAACTCAAGGGGCGGCACTTACGTGTGCATTTCCAATACCACTGCTCGCAATTGGATAGCACTACGACCAAACAGAGCAATGAACAAGGTGGCGTATTCAGCCCTGTTCATTTAGCAAAAAGCGGGGTTAACTGGTACAATTAAACTTTTGATGTGGTCACTCGGCAAAACAGAAAATTATTCTTTCTTGCTAATGAAAGATTAGAGTGCCGTCTTCCAAAATTCAATAAGTGTCGAGGCCAAAGTCGTTTAAACTCAAACGATGTATCCACAGCCATCTTTGTTGTTTACTATCACGGCTTTGATGGCGCATGCCCAGCACTGTGGTCATCCGGTTAGATCCCAATACATAGGGCTCTGGCCCACCCATATCAGATAGAATGATTTGATTGGCAGGTCGGAATTTTCCGAAATAGTTAATGAGCTCCAATGGATCGTGTCCAGTCCAACAGGCTGAGTAAATCTAAATTTGCCCGCAGCATGTCTGGTTTTCCAGACTACTCATGCTACTGAATTGCCTCAGGAATTATCCCTTTGGCCAGCCAGCAATCTCTAAACTGCTGGAGGTGCACATAGTGAATTTCATTATTTCAGGTCAAAATTACCAGCCATAGTTGGGGTCCTGTGTTTTCAGTTACAATCCTAATAATTATTCACTGTTTAATCTGGTATACACAGGGCATCATTCATGAATCCTTAGTAATGTTTACTGTATTTAACCATGGTTGTATTTACTCCTTTGTTCGTATGTACGTAGTTAGAAGTCATTGTGTGTGTAGTACGTAGTTAGAAGTCATTGTGTGTGTAGTATGTAGTCTAAAGTGGCTACGAGGATTTTCTTTTTTGTTGATTCTATGGGTTCCAGCAGTAACTGTATAAAAATAGCATTGTTTTCACTGATGGTCGTGTTTGCTGTTACAGGTAATTTATGATCATCAGAGGAATACATTAAAAGTACTCATAAGAGGTTTACCTAACAATGTTAAGTTCTTATATGGATGTGCCCAGTGGTGAGTTCAAAGCATGATTACATATGTTACTTGTTGTGAAAAGCTTATTTTTTAACAGTTCTGAAGTTGAGTACAATCAGTCTACTTCATCTGTTGTAATTAACGTGTTTAGGATGCAAAGTGACGCCCTCGTGTGAAGCCTTGTACCTCATATCAAACACTGAGTTTTTTGGCACCCTGCTGTGAGAATTAATTACTTCATATTTGGTGCATTTGTGTAAGGCTTTATATCATATTCTAATATTTACATGTTTTTCTAACCTTTAATGCTACACGATTTTGGATTCTTGTAGCCGGCATATAAAATTATCACTACATGTTTTAGAAATAGTTTTATTAGGAGGTTTATAACTGCTACGACTTTAATTTGGCTCATTTACAGAATTAAAGAGTGTTTTGCTAATTTTCTCTTGCAAAATAAATGATAATGAAATTTCAAATGAATTGGGATATTGCTTCTCTGGTCCGTGTCTCCATTTGAGAGCGGAGAGTTGGAAGATTACAGGAAATGAAGGGGTAGAGGAATGGCCAAAACGTCTCCGGGGGGAGTCTAACCCAGCAACACAAATGAGCCATCTTTGTGTTAATAAGATAGGACACAATGTGTTACATGCAGCAGTTGCAGCATATTTTATTCACAGTTTCTAACTTTTCTCCTTAAATGAATAGTTCAACATTTTGAATTTTTGCCTTACTGTCAGGCTCAAGAAAAGTCGACAGAAACCGCTTCTGTAACTGTGTGTGCATTTTTGATATAAAAATGGGCAAAGGTCACTCATCCAGGTTAGCTTAGCTCAAACACTGGTAGTCAAGGGAAGCAGGTCAAAATATAATATTTACAACATCACATGGGACAAGGTTTATTTACCCCATTATGTTGCTCCCCATATTTTTACACTATGTCTTTAAGAGCCAAATTCATACGTGACCGTAACAGGCACTTCCTGGTTTCTTTCAAGTATGTACTTAATTCTAAAATGACTGAATGTGTTAAGAATAGAGAGCAACATAACGTGGTAAATATACAAGTCCAAATAAGAACACAGGAGAGTTAAGTAATGTTGTAAAGTAAATGTTTTGCTCTGCTCCCCTTGACTACCAGTGTTTGAGCTAAGCTAACCTGAATGAGTGACCTTTGCCCATTTCTTTATCAAAAATAAAAGCACAGGGGTGCCCTTAGCTCAGTTGGTAGAGCGACCCCCCCATGGGCCTCGGCCAGCAGCGGACCCGGGTTCGATTCCAGCCCGCGGTCGTTCTCTGTATGTCACTCCCCTCTCTGCCCCATTTCAACTCTGTCTCTATATCAATAAAGCATAAAAATGCCAAAAAATATATTTAAAATGTTTTAAAAAATTCAATAAAAGCAGTTCAGGATCAGTTTCCGTCGCCTTTTATTGAGCCAGAGAGCTAGGCAAAAAGCTAAAAATTAAAAAATATTCCTTTAAAAGGATTTATTTGTGAGTTATATATTGTATGTTTAGAATTTAACTTTACAAAATCATATTGCTTTAAATAAACGATTTTTGAGCTAGTCAAACCAGCAACAGTACAAATCTTCCTGTGAGCATCAAACACTGATACCGTCCCCACACACTCTGAGGTCGCAGAATTTGGTGTCGTTCAGTGATGGATGCAGTGACAACAGGAAAGGGAAGAATTTTAACTAATGTCACATAAGGTTTGTAAATGGCCCCTTGACTCAGTTGGGTCTAACGCAATACTAAAACTGGGTGTAGATTATTTGTACCTCATTTTTAAAGTATCTTTATTTTTCTGTTATTATGTCATTTGATTTTGCCTATATCAGGTTTAGACATTCAATGGACACAACAGGAGGGGGGATTATGTGCTTATTACATCATTTCAGTGGTGTGTTCTTTCATCATACCCTTTAACAGTGGACTTAGGGAATATGCCATAGGCAACAGATATAGTTATTTTATGTTGAGTGCTTGACGTTTATGTCAAACATTTCAAAACTGCATTCACTTAAAAAGCATGAATTGGAGGGGGAATAGGTATATAGTATTCTTACTTTTATGACTGAAAATAGGACATCAATGACACAAATGACTGGATGGAACCTCAGGTATTTCGAACAAGCTCTGAATAGAACCTGGTAAAAAGGAACCAGTAAAGTATGGAGATGCCACCAAGGCCTCTCCTGGGAGAGACATTCTGAGCATCTCCAACATGGGAAAGGCCTTAGGGTAGATGCAGAACATGTTGGAGGAATTCATAAATAATCCATCTAGTTAAGAACTCATCATGCCCTAACCTGGAGAACGTGGATGGAAAGAAGGGCGTTTTGTTTCCTGTTCCTGTCTTCTGCTGACGCTGCAGCTGACAACTCTGTAGAAATGAGAGCAGAACAGTAGAGTGCTAAAGTGTATTAAACGGTGTGAAAATTAAGCTCAATTCTACAACGTTTTGGTTTATTTCTAGCTTCAAATTAAGATTTTGGACGATTTTGCTGGACACTTGCTGGAAACACCATGAACTGTAAAGTCTACCCAAAGCTACAGTGCATGAATATCAATTGTTGGGAGGTTTTATGTTGAGAGCAGTTCAATGCCATCTTTCCGCCAAATACAGTGCCTGTTGAACCACTGAGTCCTCATTGGAAACTATCCAACACCGGAATTTCATCGAGTTCAACAAGGTGAACATATTGTCTTGGATAGAGTAGACATTCTTCTCCTATACAGATCTAATTGTGCCTTATAAAGCTTCAAGCAGAATAGACATCATTTTTGGATGTTTTCCACATCCTGTTTGGAGCTGATATATACCGCTGCTTGCTTAGGCTCTTCAGAGGCAGCAGCGTGTTCTATGTGTTTAACCTCCTTTGAATATAATAAAGTAGACAGCATTGTGCGGTATTGTGCCTGTGAGAGTGTGATCCATGAAGGAGAGAGCATTATAAAACCATCGTAAATGAAAAGAGGCTGCAGATAACAGTCCCTAAACACCACTGCTGCTGCTGCTGCTGCTGCTCTCCATAATCACTGAAGAAACGCTGAATTAACAGCATCCAAACGCAATACAACACAAGCACTCTCTCATTTAACCTTGACCTAACATGTATTTTCACCTACAGATCATAGATATTAGCTGTGTCATCCGGCAAAGAAAAATATGGATTTTGTTCTAGTGACGTGTATTTTATCTCCTCACACACGCACGCACGCACACACCAAATCACATCAAACCACATTCTGCGACTATTTATTTTAATCTCATGTGCATATCATTCACCCTAATATGTATCAAATATGTACATTTCTTAAATGTAAATTTAATTGACTAATTTAAAGTTCTACAGTGTATTCCTCATTATAGAATTAGATATGTTTGTATATTTAGCATTTTCTGTAACTCACTCTCAAGTGCACCGCTGCTGGTATTTGTCATACCAACATGGTGGTGCAATCATCTCTCATGTGTTTATATTCTTGGTGAAACTGCATTTGGCAGCTCATTTGAGTAATTAAGGAAACTCCACAGAGACCCAAAAGCCAGATGCAGTGCTTCACTTTTCTTCTTTAGACTGAACATTGTTACGTTCCAGTGTTGGAATTGTTAGATGGGGTTTAAATGATTACATCTGCTCTATGCGTCTTTCTGTTTTTTCATTTAGACAATAGACAAAATAGACAATTTGTGATACAGACTTAAGGTTCGAACACACTGCATATTGGTGCACCGCAAGATTACATACAAAGTCAATGTACAAGCACGTCGACGCGCGATCCGTCGTTGAGCGTGACGCGCGGCACGCTGACGTGTGTCATTTGCGGAGCATCGAACGCAGAAGTTGTAAATATTGAACTTTCAGAGTTGACTCGCAGCGATAGCCAATCAGCGTTCAGATCGCCCGGTGTTCTGCACGACGAGGCAGGCTTGGGGAGAGTTAGGAGATTGGGCTTCCTGTTATATTCTGTGAATATGTGTCTTTTGCATCTGTTTAGCTGTAGGCGGTTGTACTTTAGCCAAGGTAGCGCCGGTTAGTATGGTAAAACTCACCCAGCTGTGTTCTGTTCCGGAGGATAATATGAACCCAAACTTGACAGCAGTGTCCGTGTGAAATTCCAATATAAGTAAAGCGAAGCACCGGTGTTGTCTTCCGCCAGACCAGGCGTACTTTCACTTTCAGGTAGGCTAATGTCTGCCTTTACATTTTGCCGCTGCTCACACAATGCTGTTATTAATGTGTTTAGTATGTTGCTGACTTGCAGTTAATTTGTGTGTATTTGCGAGTGGGGTGTCATGCTGAGTTAATGCCATTTGTGCCGCACCAGCCGCTGGTTACACAGTATACCGATGCAAATCTGTTTTGTATGTTCAGTTGCTCTTTATTTGTGTGTGTGTTTGCCAGCTACGTTGTTGTACCGTCAGGCACACAGTGCACAGTTGTGCCGGGTCTGATCTCAGACACGGCGTTTGGCTTCAGGAGTCGGCGTCTGGCAAATATGACCCAAATATGATCAAGCGGCGCTTCACTGGCATTACACGCATTAATCGACGCGGGCATCGAGTGCAGTGTGTTCGTACCTTTACAATGACATTGAACAATTTTAGATTGATGAAATCCACTTGTTTTTCAGTCCAGCTGATTCAACTCAAGCAATCAATGACAATATCATTTCGAATAGAAATTGCAGCAGTATTTATGGCTGTGTTGTGATTTCCGTTGCAGGAGCTCAGATTACAGTGTTTGGTTGGTGATTGGCTGCTTGTGTGACTGCCAGGCTAGTACTCTGCATGGTGCTGGCTGGGCAGTGCCAGTACCAGGTTGTAATTGAATAACAGATGTTGGCTGACAGGTAGGACCATTTGTCACTTAACTGTCTAAGCAAAACAGGCTGGAAAGTGTCACCATAAGTCAATGTCACAGGCTTGGACAGCAAGGAAGGGATCCAGACATTTTAATACTCTTAAAGCCCTCTCTACCCTGTACTACTGTGCTCTTCATTGCCAACACCACGGCTCAATATGACTTGCTGTGTGTTTGCTCTGTCGCCCTAGCACCACTACTGCAGACACCTGCTCTTCATCTCTGATCCTGATAAATGGCTTATAGTTTCAGGGATCTGGAGGTTTGTCCAAGGCCGCACATAAGTTGAATACAGCTTTCTAAGGCCCAGTCAAGGAAGGGAGTCCATCGCCTTTGGAGGCAAAGAACCATTACTAAGCTAATAATAATAATAAGCTAAACATTATTTTGAAGATATTCTCTATAACTTATTGTAACAAAATCAACATTTCAAATATTGTGACTTGAGTAAAATATATCCTAATTCATCTTGAAAACCTTAAAACAGTATGATTATTTTTTTTCCCCAGTGACCTTTGTCAATTGTCCATTGTCTTTCTTATTCTGTACTGAATAGGATACAAAAAAAGTCAAACTGCAAAATGTTGATATTAAAGTTGTGTTTTGTTTTAGTTTTTTGTCTGCAGCACTACTCACCTTTCTCCCCATCGCTACAGTAGATTGTTTGGAATAATACCACGGTATTTCTGTCACCACCTGTGGCGAATAAACTGGCCTCAGTGAGCATGAGTGAGGATGACACCAATTTTAACACTGCACTGATTTTTACCACATTTTTCGAGCAGGTGCTTTCACAACACTGAGATTTACCACGGCAGTTTAAGCGACTGAAATGGAACCATCTGTAGACAACTGTAAATCGTGACATTATACTAGCTGGAAATGCGTATGCACTAAAATCCAACGGCATTATGCTCGCTTCTCACCTAGCCCCCAACAGCTTCACTGACTGAAGGTAGTTCTTTAGCTATACCTTCAGATGACAAATTGACCATAAATTGTCAACTAGAATTTAAAAAAAAAAGCTTTGTTGTCTTGTGATTAACTGTCTTTCAGTCCTTTCCTAGGCATTGTTTTAATATAAATGTCAAAAAGAAGACCAAATCTTACAAAGGCCTTCATCTCTGGGTGGTTCATTTTCTCCATCTTTGGGGGCACAGGCATGCTGCATTGCACTGTTTTTGAAAAAAGAATGATGGCTTCTTTTTATTACCAGACAACAGCACGACAACATTCCTCATGTTGACAGGGCTCCATATTCACCTCAGCGCTCTGGGGGGCTCGGCTCGGCCATTTCTTCCAGAGCTGGGCTCAAGGTCACCACATCTCCTCGCACGAAAAAAGCTTTCCTCCCAGTTGTTTTTGGCAACTGCATGCCGGATGAGTGGCTACATTTGGATTCTTTCCCCCTTCCTCACACAGCATGGTTGCATGTTATTTCGTGTGGCTGTCATATAGCTGCCTGTGAATAACTGGCAAAAAAAATCCCCACTGGAAATAAAGCAAAAAGACATCACGCCAGAGGAGCCATGATGCAAACAGCCCAATTCCTTCGAGACGGTCGGCCCTGCAGCCTCACAAACCATCAGTCAACCGCCTACAACAGCTATATCTAACCACAACTATACCCTTCATCTCCAGCCCAATGAAAAAAGCTCACCCACCCAATGCAAAGGGAACAACAGAAAAGATTGGTCACAGAAATCCAGAGTTGTGTGTGGCAAATAATAGGAAGGCTCCGTCCAGAAGGCCAGCTCTGATGCAGTGTTATGAAGGGGAATGAATAGAGGGGGAAGGAAGAAAGACATTCAAAGTTTGGGCATTGATCTGACACAATTATCTAGATTGACATTCAATAAATAAGAGATATTTTGTATGAGAGAGAATGAGTGAAAGAGAGGGACATAGAGAGAGTGAGAGAGATGGGATGACAGAGCAAATGAAGTTTTAAAAGAACTTTAATGGGAGAGAGAAATGAGACTGCACTGCACAGCTGGGAATTGGTTTCTTCCAGAGGGCTTTCATTTTAAGGAAAATCTTTGAACTTATTTTTCAAAACCTTCCAATTTCCTTTATAAAATTAGATTAATCTCAACAGGAAGAGTGAATTCTGGACAAAGGAACAAAGGCTGAGACAGTGGATATGGTATTCTCTTTTCAACACAAAGACAGACGATATTCTGAAGAGATGTTATGGATCTGAAAAGACGTTGGCATTGAACAGAAGTCAGGCATCCCAATTATTTTCAATATAGTTAGAAAAATACTTGCCTAGAGTTCAACAAGAACATTTACTTTTTTGTTTGTTTGCCTACAGTAAATGTGAAGCAATCGCCAACAGTTGGCTACATTTTCTAAGCACGAAAACAGCTAAAAGGTCCAAAGGTTAACAATGCTGCCTATCAGAAACTCCAAGAAACTGAAGGAAGTTACCGCTCCGATTCCAATACACATTCACCTGTAAAAGATCAAGTTTTTGTATAGATAAGAAAATTATAATAATGGTACATATATAGTGAGCTTAAGAGATGTTGTTACCTTTGGACAGGCTAGCCGTTTCCATGTCTGCCGCCAGTAGCTTCATATTAGCTGTGCAGATGTTAGTGGTACAAATTGTCTTATCAAGCTGAATGAGCAAACATTTCCTTTTGTTAACAGCCAACATTGCATTCCAACACCACTAACTATTGCATAAAAAAAGTACCTCTACAAACTGAGCACTGCAACATTCATAAAGGTAGAACACATTGCACTGGACATGGACTGCATTGAGTCACAGAGGCATTCTTGTTTATGTGCGCCCTCCTGCATGTTTGACCATTAGCGTTAGCAATCATTAGCACCTTGCCTGTTTTCCTGGACGGTACAGATTGATTTCACTCTAAGTGCCCGCATGTTTAAATTGCACTTCTTGATTAAGCCGATTCAATTTTTATGAATCCTCTGAGTCCAATTTGGCATGAAGAATTGCTTTCCCACTTTCAATTGTTGAATGTTACTTTGTGGTATGGTGCCCTATTTAATTTAGTCAGCCCTCAGCTTTTACAGTGGGTTAATTAGTATGTATTGCAGTATTAAATTACTGGCCCTTTCCCATGCTTATCCTACTCCGTATGTCCAGTTCACGTGGGTCTCTTCTAAATTGCTGAACTCTTCCATAATGCCCTGCCTATCAATAACCAGGAACATAAAACCAACCTCACCTCAAGCTGAGTCCCTCTGGGCCGCCATGTCCTGAAAAGCACTGCAGTCAGAAAATACATCTACAGCCAAGTCTGACTGTGAGCATGACAAGAGACTTCTGAGCAGAATTTGCATAGAAATGAAATTGGGATTGAGTATCAGTTTGTTCTTGTGGAGTGTGTAATTGCATGTTGGTGGTATGTATTCATATAATTTGAATATTTCTGGCCTGGGAGCTATAAGGGCATTTGGTTTTGTATGTTTTTTAAGTTATCATAAACGGGGCTCAATGGACATTTCTGAAATTCCTTATCAATATAGGCGCCAGTGGTGGTAAAGTGAGCTACATTGAGTGTGCCTATGAATCGAGGCCCACTGCATAGAGTGTACCCTGATACTTAACATTTTGCTTGGGTGTAAAATATTTCCCGAAAGTATTACTATTCAAAATGTTTTATAAATACATCAGATTAGTTTCAGTGCTACCACCAACATGTTGGTTATACACGGCAGATCATTTATCACATTGCATGAAGACTTTACATTAAGTTAATGTTTAGATACTCTAAACTAATGTCAAGTAAATTGCAACTAGTGTGTGTGTGTGTGTGTGTGTGTGTGTGTGTGTGTGTGTGTGTGTGTGTGTGTGTGTGTGTTTTGAATGGGTGTGTGGCTGTGTGTGAATCCTATTTTAATCAATTCTGCCTTCACTCAGCATGATCTTATTATGATTACATGATGAGGATTTCTCAACATGTCATGTCATTCGAGGCAGGGGGATCTTTATGGGGAGGCAGAGGACTGCATAACCCCCAGTTGTGTGTATAAATGTGGTCCTCGGTGAAACTTCACTCTAGGAGCAAAAGATAATGATTTAAAAATTCCAGATTAAATCAACTCTCATCTGTACTGGGCGTGTGTGATATGAGAGCAGTGATTGATTTTTCCCTCCGACTGGCAGGAAACTAATGAAATATGCGATGTCTTACAAATGCTTCCATTATGTGAGACATCACCTTTTTCTCCATTTCCCAGATGTCCATAAGTGGTTTCCAGGCCTATGGGAGCCATCCGCGGCTCTCATTAGAAAGCCAGTTGTGACCCTGTCTTAAACATGTCATCTGGAACCACACATTACTTAAAGGGCTCATTGATTGCCAGCAGAATCACTAGGCCTCTGACAGTCAAGCCAGGCTGATGGCCCTGGACATCTGCCCGACTCCCCCCCACCAGCCTGCTGTTAAATTCCCCCCACATCAGCGCACCAGTCAATACTGCTTTCTATCGTTAGGGGACTGAGGACTGAATGGGGTTTCATCCCCCTAGCTACCAGCCCACATACTGACAGCTGTCAATGTCTTCAAATACAAATCTAAATTACAAGCAAATAATAACAGACTATGCTGAAAACAACAGACGTCGGGACAAAAAAGTCATCACTCAACTATGGGTTGCCATTATCTGGGGGGTGTAATTACTCGTGGTGGGTGATGGCGGCCGGTGATTGAATCAGCAATTGATCATCAGTAATCAAGAGAACAAGATGAGACAACCGTTTACGCGCCTCCAACTGCCTCAACCAATTAGGGCTGAGTTGCCTTCACCTCCAAACAATCCTCACACACAACTCTTTTTGAGGAATGGAAAAAACCATCATGTGCACTTTGGTATGCGGGAGAATTTGTGTGGTTGCAGCAATCTTCTCACCCTTAAATTCACCTGGGCTCCGAGGTCTACTACAGTAAATAAATAAAAACTTTAAAAAAACTGCTTTGCTATAAGAAGGAGAGCACTGTGTCTCGGTATACACACACACACACACACACACACACACACACACACACACACACACAGGGCAAATGATCGAAGGAGAATGCCACTGATGGAAAATGTGCCAACGGCAGAAAGGCAAGCAAGAAAGCAGTAGATAAAATGGGAGAGATGAATATCCCATCAGCCCCAGGCATGGGATTTAATTTTCCTCTATGAGCTTTTTTCTACTTCGGCTTGGGGAAACTGATCATTTATATTCCCATACCAGGTGAAAATGTGGAAGAGGTTTGTGCACAGCTGTGTAGCTGTGTCAGTGTGTGTGTGTGTGTGTGTGTGTGTGTGTGTGTGTGTGTGTGTGTGTGTGTGTGTGTGTGTGTGTGTGTGTGTGTGTGTGTGTGTGTGTGTGTGTGAAATGCAATGGTTATGTGACTTAGAGGGAAGAAGACGGAGAGAGAGGGAGGGGAGAGAGAACTCACAAGAGCATAACTAACCACGCCGAGCCCAGAACAGCCATTCACAGCGGCGATACAGTTGTTACTCAGTTAAATGATTCAGCAGTAACAGGATAAACAGAAAAACAAAACAAATATCAAACTGACGGGCTGCATCATAGCCGGGGGGGAACCAGGAGGGAAAAAAAACACTGACAGGTAGATTAACACTGTCCCACAGGCTGTTTAGCTCCCAAAGAATGGGATGATCATATTAATCATGGCTCCTGATTGATAGCCACTCTTACAGTTGACATCTCCATTGTGCATGGTATTCACACACACACACACACATGCAATCACTTCACAGACCAGCTGCAGTGCAAGTTCTATCGCAGTAAATCCTGCATTCGCTTCCTTGTCACCTATATTCTGTCTTTCTGTAAAATAAAATAAAAAACAACAACAAATGCAGCTCTTCTGAACAATATTACAGATACAAACATGTGTACAGACAGGCACTGTGTTTAGTCATGTCCTTGTCAGCTTGCCGCTCATAAATAGACATCAGTTCTTGGTGTGTACGCCGCTGTAGAAAACAATCTCTTTCAGCCGCGCACAGTGACATTAAGATCACTTGACAACAACACACAAATACTCCCACGGGGAAGAACATGAAAACATATTTGCATTGACTGGACTACTCAGCTGGAAGACTTCCAAGAGATTTAGGGCCCTGCTGGGAGGCAGAGGTGCTCACTGTAGGTTTGAGATAATGACCTTGGATATAGAATGGTTTGACAGAGCTGAACAGCAATGGTTGAAAAATAATTCCCATTTTGAACACAGCAGAAAAAGTTGTAAAAAAAATAATTGTTATCACACTCGAAAACGTTGTTCTTATACTGTATCTGTTTCTGGAACACCAAGCGAAATGAAGATCCGGTGGAGAATATTAAAACAAAGGAATATTTGTATAAACACATGCAATTGGCAAAAATAAAAATAAATTACTGCCGTAAGAGAGACCTTGCTGAGATTAAAAGTTAAATGAAATGCGTATTCTATTTGAATCTTCCGCTGAATATTAATAAATGCTGTATGAAGGTTTTCCAAATAGTATGCAATCTATAATTCAAGCAACATTTACAGTGTGTAAAAACGCCGATTTAGTGTGCATATTCAGAAATATGTTTCCATGAACACTGGCATGTCTGCGGACGGTCATGTGTGCATATATGCAGACGATAATGATCTGTGTTCTCTAAAGTTGTTATTTAAACAGTAGAAAACATGTACAGAGCGTTTATTTGAACATTTGCGTTACTGCTTGTCCATGTTCTTATGTCTGGCTCTATGCATCTACAGTATATATGGCTTAAGTATTGGCTCTAACTGTTACCATGGAAATTCTAACATGAATGGAACGCCGGATGAATTAGTTCAGAGGAAATGTCCCAGTGGACAGCCATGATCCAGAGAAGAGGATCACTGACTGATCCGGTGGTTCGGAGGAAAAAGAAGATTAAAAAACATCTTCCTTTTTTCATAAACAGCATAATTTGTCTCATGCATCTTGTGATTCTGATTCAAGTGTATGCCCCTCAGCGGTGGCTCCCACGAGAGAGGCTCCTGGGTAGCTGGGCTAATCAGATCACTTCATTCTAAATTAGACCTCCGGGGAATAAAAAATGCCCAAACAAACTGAAACATTAAGTGTGTTTCTCATCCGACAAGGCACGATCGGTAAGATTCAAACCCTTAAAGTGCTGCTGCAGCGATGGGTCTATACCTCGTCTCCCAACTCTCTCATCTTGTCCTGGAAATGTTTTTGGTACATTTTTTTCCTGCTTTTTTTTTCTTTTCCAACTCATTTATTCGCTGTCCTGTCTTGAAAGGCACAAAACAGAGCAAGCTTCCACAGCTCCAAAGGTCTGGCAACATAAGCAGACTCCCCGATAAAACATGTCTTGTCATCCTGTGGCCCGTTACCAACTAAGAAGTCGTTTTTTTTTCCACACCGCCACTGAGCACAGAGTGAGTCAGCAGCACTGCTTTCTAACCATCCTCGCTCGGGCAAAAAGTTGTAATTAGCTGCTACAAATTGCAGGATCCTGTATCCAATTATGTGTGAATTTTTGCCCCCAAAAAGTGTCTTAAATATTAAAGAGGAAACTTGCCATTGTAATGCATATATTAATGATGTCCATAAGTTATAATTTATGAAGAACATTGTTAAGTATCTCTGCTATGCTAGTCACAAGGGATTCTGAACAACATGCAATTTAAATGAGATGTACTAATGAGACTGAGGTGGGCCTCTGCAACACAAAAGAGAATAAACTAACATGGCAAGCTCATGGGCTGCATTATCTACTGTTGATAAAGTATAGATAGCCTATGGAACTTAACTTAATCTTTTGATTTTGTTAGTTCTTACAAAACAGCAGTCGTTTCTTTTGATGCATGTGGAAACTGCAGCAATAATATGGTGATGAGATTCACAAGTGAGAGCAGAAGTTAAATTAAGCTTCAGTCCTCCTCATCAATAATGTCTGACTGCCGCCTGCACATTGAAGTCAGGCTCCCCATTGTTTATTCCTGCATCACATCAGGCAAAACACCTAGGTGAAGGAAAACAATGTGTTGTATACAGGCAACAACATCATAGTGAAATGGTACCGAGCTGATTTGGAACCAGCCAAAGAATGATCATTCATAACTATGTCAATGATGTACTGCTGGAAACCAGTGTTGGGAGTAACGCGTTACAGGAAGTAATGCATTACTGTAATGCATTACGTTTTGCTGTAACGCGGTAATGTAAGGCATTACAGAAAAAAAAATGGTAATGTGTAACTCGGTACAAAGCTCAGTAACGCGCGTTACAATGCATTTTAAACCCGAAATTGACTGGTTTGTTGTTTTTATACAAATTGGCCAACACCGCGAGATTCGCAGAGGAGAAAAAAAACCCGCGCTAATGTTACTGCTTGAGGAGGAGGAAACTCGATTTGCTGCAACAATTGATTCCAAAGATGCGCTAGTCTACTGGCTTCCGTCTCACTGCCCAAGTTATTGAAAACTTTTGTGGTGTTTGGAGACTCTGACGTGAAAGCACGTATCACTCTGCAGTCACTGTGCTCAACGAGCAGCGGGTGGTGCCGCGAGCCCCTCCCCGTCTCAAAGCACTAAGAGGCGGTCAGTCTCGGAGCAGCCCCTCGGAGCGAGTCCCAGCCTGCTGTCACACAAATTATGAAATCTTAACATAACGGCGGCAGTGATGGTGCGTAAAGGACAGCGCAGTTGGCAAGCTCTCCTCAGCACTACAAGTGCTGCAGCAAAAAAGCCACAGTAAGAGTTGATCGCTTTGTCGATTCATGCCTCTGACACACACGTCGACTCCCAACATAATGAGTCGAGGCTTTGAATTCAATGCTGGGGGTGTTGAGCTCTTTGGCGATTTGCCGTGCCTTTTTATAGCCTACTATAGTCTCACCGCGTTCTCTCTCCCAGCGCAAAAACGCACGTCCCAGCTGCTTCAGAGCGCACAACCAGTGTTCCACCCGAAAAAAAGAAAAGAAACAAGGTGGACACAGGCCGTGAAGCTGAATGATCGCTCTGGTAACGGGCATTCCCTTACTGGACGCCGAATATTAGACCCCACGTATAAGACGACCCGACTTTTTACGACCTATTTGTAGGGGAAACCCCCAGTCTTATATTAAAAACATCACCGCTGCTTGTAACACTTTTACATTGGTGAAGTTTGTATTTATCAATGTAGCGAGTTGCGAGAAGTGCAGGCTGAGCTTTTTTTTCAGCACCCCCTGTTGAGAATATGTTCCCGCGGCTATGTGCGTCTATGCTATGTGCGTCTGTTTTATGTTGGCGAGCCTGAGTAAGTAGCCTATATTTTAGAGAAGTTTCACATCAGGCCCGCCTATTATGTAGCCTGATGATGCGCCGAGTCCTTTTATTTATTTATTTTTGCCTCGCACCCGGCCGAGAGTCAAGCAGCTCCGCAGGGCGGAGTCCGCCCGACAGCATGTCGTTCAAATAGGCTGCTGCATCCAAATCATCCCGCAATCACCAATTTGATACCAGAAAAGTTGCCAGCGTGTCTGTTTCTCCCCAGCGCACAGCAAAGGAGATATATATTTAGGCTACTATTGTTATTATAAAATGTCATGCAAGAGAGACGATAAACAAACATAATGGGCAGTTATCATTTAGATTAGATGGCAAGATGATAAGGCATATTCTTTGAAACAACTAAAAAAGGCAAAGGTTGATGATGATGTGAACAACTTGTTTGTGCTTTTAAGTCGCCAGAACACAAGAAACAGGTCTTTGAGGCTCAATTTACTTTTTCAATCTACAGTAGTAGGCTCTAGCTCTATTGATATTAATATAGGCTAAATAAATACCTAACGATACAGTATTTCTATTATAAAATGTATTGCACCATGAGCCATAACTGTGACCATTATATTATATAGCCTACTTTTGTTAGCCTTAAGCCTAGCTCAGTAGGATGCAGCTCATTACACAATGCTGTGTAATGAGCTGCATTGAAAACAAGAAGACCTATTAAGAACACCAAATCCATATTTCCTGTTAATTTGGTGAAAGTAATGCAAAAGTAATGTAAAAGTAGTGTAATGCCTTACAATTCAAAGACAGTAATATTGTAATGTAACTAACTACTTTGAAATGACAGTAACAAGTAATAAATAGGGGAGAACGGGGTAATTTGTCACATGGGTTGGATGTCACATTCGTTATATCTCGCCACCAGAGCGCGCTAGCTCTGAAATGTTGATATAAAAAAGGTCCAGAATTGGGATCAGAGGTCACATACATAGACTTCCTTGGAGTTAGACTGCTGCATTTCAGGTGAGAGGATGTTTTGTGTTTTTCATGTCAAATTCAAAATATTTTGCTTCTCAGTATTTTTCTTCTAGGCTTTTACACAATGGGTTTATAACAAAACACTTGTTACCCTCAGAAAGTGTGAAGGGTAAACTATAGTTTAGATTGTGGTTAGCAAGCTAATTAGTTGTCAGATGGTTGTTGGCCTTGATGCTAGCAAGAAATTCAAGTTGGGGTTGGTCGTCAAATTTTTTGGGGGGTTGGTTGTCACATGTTATCTCAAGGCTGCAGCCAGAAAAGGAACCCAATAACGAAAGAAATTGTCAAGCTGTATCCTCACTGACACCCCAGAGAAGGAAAGAATAGAGCAGGAAAAGGCAGCTAGCAAGCAAAAGAAAAAAGGGCAACAAAATCAAAACAACCCAGTGCATCCCAAACTAGACCAGCTGCCAAGGCTACAGAACGTTATGTAGGCCTATTTGTCAACTTGACAATGCAATTAAACATTCAAATTTGGTTCTGCCTCCTTGCCTTCTTTTTAAGATTTTTCCCATTAAGATAACATTGTGACAAACAACCCCATAGTGTGTGACAACCGACCCCTTGATGGGGTTGGTTGTCACAATGTGTCAGAGTGTCTTTGATGGTAAATTACTTCTTCATTACAATAAGTTGGAAAAAAAGAGAGACACACATTTCTAGCCAACACCTTAAGCTTCAATTTAATGTAGGAATGGCTATTGACAGATGTTTTGGTGATGAGCAATTCTCACTAGAGTAAAAAGTGTGCCTACTTACCCCGTTCTCCCCTACTGCATTACGCTTTTGAAGTAACTTGGCCAACACTGCTGGAAACTGATGATCCAATTACATTTCAGCTGTAATCTCAAATCACAACCAATCATTGTGTTTGAAACTATCATGTTTGATATTGTCAACCTCAGGCTCTATTTGGTTTGTTTACCAAACAAATGTGCAATACATGTGAATGATGTAACATAATTGAATGTCAACTCATGATGCATGCAAGTCCATTATACAAGTCTATTTACTGTTGCTGATAAATGCTCATTATGTTGAAGGGCAAATTGCTACATTTGCCTTTCCGCTGTCTCTCTACAAACTATAAGTTAATCAGAGCGGCATTGCTGAAAATATCAAAAACTAAAACCATATGCTCAAAGAATTAAGCCTGCTGCCACATTGGCACAAGACCTCCCAGTCTTACAGATGTAGAGCCACCAACTGCTGGCTTGAACCGTGTATAACCGAGGTCAGGACAATGCCTCGGAGGTTACACGCTGAAACATTTGGGAAATTGGTCTTGCTGCTCCCATGCATAATTTACACTACGACTGGAATGAGGAGAGATACAGTGAGGAAGATGAAAAGGTCCGGCAGCTCTCACATACTGTAGCTTGGCTCCGAAAAAAAAAAAAAAAAAAAAAATAGTCTCAGAAGCTAACAGTAGTTGTCAGAGACAGCCTGAGCACCTTGATCTTCAATACTTTCCTTTCTTTTATAATCAGTGGCGCTATATGACGCTCGCTCCCACGAGTGTTTTGAGAGGGGGGGGGGAGGGGACCAGGTTTGATATGATAATTCAGCGCCTGGGCTCCTCCACTCTGCCATATGCCCGACCTCTCTGTGGGGAGAGGCATGCAGCAGGCTCCTCTCACTATTAATCAGCCTGATGGGGGCGGTGGAGGGTGTGGCGGTGGTGTGTTGGGATGGGGAGGTACGAACTGCAGCCGGATGCTGGCCAACATTTCATTACACACACACTCACACATACACACTCAAGGACACCTACACACACATATACATACACACACACAAACTCAAAGACACACACAGACACACGCACACACAGTCAAAGTCACACAATCAAACAAACACACACACACACACACACACACACACACACACACAACCAACCCTTACACATGTGAAAACTGCTGGTTCAGCATTATCCTGTTTTCCTACCTCATAGTCTCCCCTGCGCTGTACTGTACCAACCTCACTCCTATTCCTCCTTGTCCCCTATTCCTCTTCCCTTGCTCATATGTCCTCATCTGCTTTCTTATTCTATTTTAAAAGCCTCCAACATCCATCACCCCTCAGCCCAAATACACTCCGTTCCCAGAGTACAGTGGCCCAGCAGGGCAGGACTCTATGGAGTGGACAACATATGAGGAATTCAGGAGCAGCTTGTGTCTCCATCCATCAGCCTGCTCAGGTGAGTCCAGGTGAAGGCTCTGGTCCCTGATTGGTTTACCTGGACAATCTGCATCAAGGAGATATAGAAATAAAGATGGCTAGAAAATCTAAAGAAAGCCGTATAAAGATAGAGGTAGAGAGGGTGTGTCCAGAGATGACCCACACCAAGTATCAGGCAAAACAATCTGAATCAGTAAATATGGAGAAAAAAACCTAATTGAAAATAAATGCAAACAGAGGAGATAATTTATCAAATTGGATAGAGTGTACACGAATCAATGAATAAGAAAAATAGCCGGGGAAAAAAGTTGTTTTTGTTTCTTTCTTTACCAAAGAGAATATTATTCTATTTATTCAGGGAGAAAGTCCGATAAGAAGCACCATCAACAAAGGATTTACTGATTCCAAGTAGCTCAATGACTGCAATTCTTCTGTAAGCTAATAAAGTCTGACTGAGCTTCACAATGGGATATACAGTAATGAGAGTCAAAGAACACTGTAGTAGGCAGAGTCATATTGAAATCCCCTACCAATCATGAAGGACAAGGTCTATCCTCCTTTGCTGGCCATGTTCGAGATCAACAGCTAATGGCCGCAAGTGCTACTGTGGTAAAGTCAGGTTGTACAGGCCATAGTTACAGACAACCAAGTGGGAAACAAAAACTTTCAGCCTCCTAGTTTCGATCACAAGTAGATGTGGGAAAATTCTGATAGCGAGGCATTTTTGGCATAAATATTCACGAGTGTCTACAACATGGCAGCAAGTCAACTCAGTTGGACAGTTAGATTTAAAAGAAAGTCCAAAACATTAAAACTAATACAGTACATTAAGAAAGGGGACATCAGGAGTAGCTTGTGTCTCCATCCATCAACCTGCTCAAGTGAGTCCAGGTGAAGGCTATGGTCCCTGATTGGTTTACCTGGACAATCTGCATGAAGGAGATATAGAAATAAAGATGGCTACATAGTCTAATGAAAGCCGTATACACATTGAGGTAGATATGGTGTGGGCAGAGATGACTCACACTAAAATCCGAATCGGTACAATTAGAGGAAAAACCTTATTAAATAAATGCAAACAGAGGAGAGAACTTATCAAATTGGATAGAGTGTACACAAATCAATGAATAAGAAAAATAGCCGGGGAAAAAAGTCGTTTTTGTTTCTTTCTTTACCAAAGAGAATATTATTCTATTTATTCAGGGAGAAAGTCCGATAAGAAGCACCATCAACAAAGGATTTACTGATTCCAAGTAGCTCAATGACTGCAATTCTTCTGTAAGCTAATAAAGTCTGACTGAGCTTCACAATGGGATATACAGTAATGAGAGTCAAAGAACACTGTAGTAGGCAGAGTCATATTGAAATCCCCTACAAATCATGAAGGACAAGGTCTAACCTCTGTGATGATAACAGCTAATAGCATACTGTACTACTTTAAGCACAGTAATCAGCATATGCATTATACGATCCTCGGCAGCGATAGCCACATATTTTTTCAGTCCATACCTTAACTGCACAGTTCATAATAGAACAATAACTCTGCCCCAATTACTTTTACTAGAGTGATGCATGATGATTAGCCTCCATTTTCTCAAGTTAGACATCGTCCTTTGGTGGCCATGTTGGAGGTCAACAGCTAATGGCTGCAAGTGCTACTGTCTTAAAGTCAGGTTGTACAGACCATTATAACAGATAACCGAGTGGGGAAAAAAACCTTTCAGCCCCCTAGTTTTAAACACAAGTACAACGATACAAGAGTGTCGACAACATGTCAGCAAGCCACGTCAGTTTGACAGCTACATACTGTATAAAAGAAATACAAACACTAATTTATTAGATTAAGAAAGGTGGTACTGGGGTATCACACTTCTCTTCTCAGCCTTCCTGGCAAAGTCTACTCAAAGGATTGAAGAGGAACCATGCGGATTCTGTCCTTGCCATGGAAGAACGGACCAGCTTTTCACTCTCGCAAGGATCAGAGAGGGGTCTTGGGAGCCTGCTCATCCGGTCTACATGTGCTTTGTGGGTTTGGAGAAGGCATATGACCGGCGGGTTCCCTGGGAGATACTGTGCGGGTTGCTGATTGTTTGTTGTTTGGTTTTCAGGCTCTGTTCCCATTAAAGGGGGCGTTAAGTGTTTCATTTGGATCCTTTCCACACAAAATGGACAGATTTGCGATTTTGTTGGTCAATAGGATCACTTGGTTAAGATGAATAGCTATGAAGAATATCAAAACATTTATTTCAGCTAAAAGCAACACTGTTGCTGCAAGTAAGGCTAGAGCGTAATGTATTCAGAAAATGGCTGTCTTTTAAATTGATAAACTCCATTGGATGCCTCTCAGTGTCTACCATTCATTTCCAATGTGGTCACTGCTCATTAAAGTGCTCTAAAACATTAAACTGACACTGTCTATTGATGAAGGATATGTGGAGAATCAAGGAAAAATTAATACTATAAACTGGATATTACAGTCTGGAACAAATGAAGAGCCCTCTCCAAGTGATCAGTGTCTCTCTTTTTATTTATAGTAATATGTTTGAGTAAAATCAATTTTATTTTAAAGACAAGATTTCTCCCAAATTCCAAATAGAAATATTATCATTTGAGCATCTCAATTAATTAATGTGGGGATGCCAACTAAAGAAAATTTGGAGTGGTCTCTTTTTCTACAGCTGTAATTACCGAATACTCTGGGCTGTTTGTGGATATGTCTGACAAATCTGAAGTTTTAGTGCAGCACTATTGCAAAGCTTTAGTGTATATGCAAGTAATGTGCATAGGTGCCACCAAATCCCGCGATAAAAAATGAGTACCAACTAATTTACGGTTAAATGTGATGCTGTGACAGACTTTCTATTTACAAAGTTGCTCTCATGTTCCCCTGAGGCTCCAGTGATGGATGCGGGTGCAATATACCTATTACCTGAGGGAATCCGTTGAAGCAATTATACCGCATGTCATCAGTAAGTAAACATCAGACTGATTATTAATATAGTGAGCTATTAATGTATGCCACTTGTGAACCCAGGGCAAGAAAAAAAAACGCGATGTGATACAGTTTGGGCTGCTGTAATTGCATGGTTTAATTACTTTTCGTTACTAACGGGCGGCCCGAGAAGTTTGCTGCCCCCCACTATACTATTCCTATTATGTCTTTGTTGTGACTTATGTGGTCCAACTTTGTAAACCACAATATGCTGAAAATACAATACAATACAAAGCACATGGCAGCTTGGACCATCTTGCATGCACTGAGTGGGCAGTTAAAAGGGTGCAGGGCAGATAAAGGGAAGTGGAAAAAGGACAGCCAGTGGGCGGAGAAGGTCAGGTAACTGCAGGGCCGGAGAGAAGACCAAAGTGGGAGAGAGACAATAGGAAGAGTCTGTGAGCATCGGGTAGAGAGGTGGAACATTAAGATAGACAGGTTGAACTGAGCTAAAAAAAAGTGTATCATTCTAGTATTTCTAAATGTTCATAAAGGCACTTGTGTTGCTCTGTTGTATTTACACCTTGTGGCCTATCCAGTTCTAATGTAGCTACTCAACAGTGAGCTTGTGTTATTTATTTATCGTATGATGTCAGTTTAATTTTATATTAGGACTATACGTCTCTGCAGATATCAAGGCAGAGATTTGTCTGCCAATCACAGGTGCTGCTGCACAGTGGACAGAACATTTTTGAAAGGCTAACATCAGGACCACCACACCCAGCACAGTGTCACTGCCCTTTACCAACCACACAGTACCTATTTTTTTCACTTTTCTAATGTGTATTCAATGTTGGTGTATATTAATATTGATGTATTTCGTGACCCTGTGAAGCACTTGAATTGTACCCTGAATTGTGTCTGAATTGTGCTATATAAATACACTTGCATTGCCTTGCCTTGCCTCAAGCTGATTGGCAGTAGCAGAGTGCAATGGATGGGCTGGGGTGTAAGGTTTGATCTTGTCCTTGGCTCTAGGCATTCGCACGAAAGCTTGAGGCATAGGCTACCAGTGATTTGTCAGAACCTGCACCGCCTTCTGAGTGAGGAGGGTTATAAGAACACCAGATTTAATTTTTAATGTTTGGTATATTTTTCTATGTGAGCGTACTTTAGCCCCTACATACTGTAGAACCAACTATCCTTAAAGACTACCAAGTCCAACAAAACAGCACAGCAAAAAAATCTTAAAAGTCTTAATAAAGCTTTGTAAAAAAGAGTAGTGAATGAAACATGTTTAAAATCAGTTATACAATACGGTAAAAAAGGAAGGAATCCGACCTTGGAGGCTGAAAACAGTTTCTGATATAAAATAAATAAACTGTAACAGAATAACACACACTCCCAAGTGGAGGGTGTTCCTGTTCTTCTATTCTGCCAATATGGTGTGAATGGGTTTGTCGCTTTTTTTATCTGCTGTGTAACTATATTATGTCAACTGCATATGGCTCTGGGAAGGGACTGTGTCAGTGCCTGCTTGCTCTGCGACTGATAATTGTGTCTTTTCAGGGCTTCAACAGCCGTGTTATTAATGCAGTTCCCAGTTCATGTTGGCTTCAGTCAAACCATTAAAAAGCCAGTTTAATATGTCAACAGCTTGATAATGCATTATGGGTACTTGGGAGCCTGTCTCGTATTATCTGTGTTGTCATGTAGTTTATTTGTCAAGAGATAGTAGTCATCTTGTTGCATCTGAATATCTGTGCACAGGCAGAGCTCCAGAGGCCGCCCATGAATAGCCATGGTTAGCTATCAAGCAGCTGCGTAGCCTCCATATGAATGGACGAGAAATGTAGAAGAGGGATATTAGTGCAGAAAATGAGAGGCTCTGTTTCAAATGAATGGAATCTAACAGAAAACTACATTTCCCCTGCTGTGTTTTATGTCTTGTTTAATTTAGCTAGAGCCACACAAGGCTTATGGCTCAGTGCTTTGGCCTCTGCCTCTGTCTATATGGGCTCAGAGCATCAAAGCATCAAAACTGCTAACTCCTCACTTCACATCGTTCGTACAGGCTGTCAGAGATACAGGATAGAGGGACAGTGCTTTTTGGACGCGTTCCACACAGGCTTCTTAGAAAAGTTCCCCTGTGCTTTACAATTGGAAATATTTGCTTTGGGAAGGTGGATTTTAAGGAGAGAACACTGCGTCTGCCTCGGGGTACAGTGTGTTGATAAACAGATGGTCTGCAGTGATTTGTGCCTGGGTTGTTGGTGTGTAGATACCGTACCTTTAATGGAATATGATCTGAGGCGATGATAGGTGTTCTTGATAGGAAGTTGATAGGGAGAAGCTGTATGCTGTTTTTTTTCGTTCATTGCTAATCTTCTCATATATTTTTCGGTTGCTTGGCTTGGCTTTTTCACATTTGTGTTGTCAGGTTTGATTAAAGGCTCTGAAAACGTATTTGTTCTGAAGCAGTTTTTTCTTTTTGTATTATTGGATGTTTGGATCCTACAGCAATACTAAATACTGCCAAAGTTGTTTGTTGTTTTTTCACACTAAAGATCTGTATTTTAGTGATATCTGTATTTTTGTTTGAGCTTCTTCACTTGGTCGAAAACAGCCCGGCTCAGTTGAACAAGAAGGCGCTGCGCTCTTATTTGCTCATCAAATTTAATGTTGTCCAAACTATACTTAAGATTTGAAGCCGAGATTTGAGGGGATTAAATTTGTGTGCCTTGTCCTATAATCGCCTAGCCTGGCATTTCCAGACCTGCCACTAGGCGCTGGCAAATAAAATGTGCTGCGCCTGTTGGTCTGGACAGTCTCCACTGAAGCTTTTTCAAAAAGTAAAAAAAATCCTGACTCACGTTTCAATTGGTTCTATCTAATATGGGCGGGCCAGAGCCCTTTGTATGGAGCTCTGGGGCGGACGTAACCGGATAACGACAGTGCTGGGCATGCGCCGTCGAAGCCGTGATAGTAAACATCAAATATGGCTGCGGATATGTTGTTTGAGTTTGAGACGGCTTTGGCCTCGACACTTAACGGAATTATTATTATTTGGAAGACGGCACTCAAATATTTCATTAACAAGTAAGAGGAATGTTCTGTTTTGCCGACCGACCACAGCAAAAGTTTAATAAAACGAACGGGGCTTAATACGTCACCTTGCTCATTGCTCTGATTGGTTGTAGTGCTATCCAATTGCGTGCAGTGGCATTTGAAATGCACAAGTAGGAGCCGCCCCTTGAGTTGGGAATTACTATTGATTGTGGCCAGACCCTCTATCGTTCAAGATATCAGGGTCTGGATTTCCAAGCTAATAATCGCCCTGTTCTATATATGACTCTCTGTCAGCCCAGGAGTTTCAGATTGCTCAGAAGCACTTCAGTAGTGGAGTAGCCTTGAGTTGTTTGCACCGATTTGATAACGGACCACTAATGGATCAACAGTACAAACGTTAGCTGGGAGCTAGCTAGTAAATAAATAAGTTCCATGTGTGAGGGAATATTTCTGTCCTGAAGGTTTGTTTGACATCACAGCCTCTGACTGATCTCAGAACTCATCAGTAACTCTATATTCCTGATTTTCTCTCCCTTTTTCTCTTATCACTTGCAAACCCAAAAAAGTACAAGCTATTTGCTCAGGTTCAAATATGTTCAACTCGCATAGATGCGCTGCCTCCTCACTTTGGCCAACTTCAGGCAAATTTCCATCTAATCACTCCCACTCACGTCTAATCATGGCCTTTGTATGCAATCGCCTGGCCTTCAAATTTGTATCGGCTTTCACAGTGGCTACTGTGAAAAGAATTCCTTTGTTTCTTCAAGTATTGCCATGTATGCTAGCTACGCGAGCCGAGCCGCACTTTTTTTAGGACCCATTCGAGGAGTCGTGTGTTTAGAGAAACATTTTGGCACGCTGTTCTTTGTTTATTGTGTGGCGTTTTTCCTCTTCATTGAATTAATCAGCAGGCCACACTATGTCCCACTGCTATGATGTCAGGATAACTTTTGAACCAGCGCCGTTCAACAGCTCTCCAGCATAAACCTTTCAAGTAGGGTGCTGTAGGCAGTGGAAACGCAATCCAGATTTAGCGTTACCATGCTAACCTGAACTGTGCCGACTCCAACTGCACCGCTCAATGGAAACATGGCATTATTTTCAAAACTGAGTTAGTTAGCACAGTTGTGTTTGCTCTCACAAAAGACAAACGAACCACACACGCAGTTCACGTGTATTTGAAGCCAAGTCACCTCTGTGAATGTCATCTCCTAAAGGTGACACTTGGCTGCAAAGGAGACCAAGGGGAGCACATTTGCCAGGCATCCGGACACGGTTAAGATTCCTCTCAGGGAATGAGATATAAAATATTAACCTTGTTTTCCGTCCTAATTGGCTGAAGCTTCTGAGGAGGTGAAAGGTGAGGGGAAGAAAGCACTTTGAACACAGCGCAGGAGAAAATAGCATGGCAGGACGCTTGGTCTGTGAATATGAGAGGTCGCATCTAATGAAATCAAGTTTTTTTCCAGCAGTTCACTCCTCACTCATTAGGCCAGATATTTCAATATCAGTTGCCTTCTGTGCCTCAGGTGTTTGGGCATAGGCATACTGACCTACAGAAATATACTCCAAGAACACAAAATTAATATGGAGGTATTATAAGTGATAACAGACAATGCTCACCAGAGCAGAACATTGGACAACCTCTTTTAAACACTTTAACCCTGACCATATTGCACAACACAACTTAAACACCTCACCTATGTGATTCCTGTTTATCTAGTCTTAGTTTTAACTTGATCCATTTGTAATATTTCTAATTTCAACAACTTGTGCACATGTTAATACTAGCATATAAATGTAACACTTTACCTTCCTTGTGTATATACTGTATATTCTGCTAAAACTTTTAATTTATTTTATTCTATTCTATATTTTCTATTTTGAGCACAGTTATAAGGAGTCTGCCACACCAACATTTCACAATACATATGAGCATGTTAGCCTGGCTCCGCCCGCCTACCTACTTCCGCCCAAATTTCATTTTCCCTTCAGTAGTCAGTCTGGGGCTGCGGTAAATTCACGTCTTTGAGCTCAGGAACATTTTCGACCGTCCAATCAGCGAACAGAGCGAGTGGCTGAGAACGATGACGTCGAAGTCACGCTCCAGTTTCAGATGAATGCTGCGACCAAACGTTATGCGATTTTTTGGCTGATCCAGAGTGGCACTGGGCAGATCCAATAGTTTTAAACTTCAACAGACACCCACCTCCAAGTGAGTGAACGTTTGCCAAATAGAGCAGTTCCAGACCTTCTCTACAAATGGAAGGAAGTATGATGGTCTGGTAGCACCAGGCTAGGAGCATGTGACAGAGTATACAGAATCTTTGAATCTCATGAGATTATGAGATTGTGGGAAACTCTGAATGGCAGGCATCAGGCAGTACTATCACAGTTCTTGTTTTCTTTCTCAGATCTTGTGTTTCAGATTGGTTTACATTTCATTCATATTCATGGAGTGTCAGTGTTTTGATACTTTTGGACTTTCAGACTTATTTACTTGTAAGTCAAACAGTTAAAAAACAAGACCAGGCCTTTCACTCTGAAACCTTATCTTTCTTTTGCCAACACGACCCCCCACCACACACACGCACACGCACACGCACACGCACACGTACACGCACACACACACACACGCTTTGACACAAGGCCCACTTACACTCAGTTCATTAATTTGATTTCCCTTCCCTTTCAAGTTTTGCTTCCAGATTTAGATTGTGTACTGCTCTTGTTTATATTATTGACTACAAATATATACCTTTTTATCATCCAGCCTGCCTTGATCTGTTTGTCCTCTTCTGTTTTATTGCATTATATGTAGGAGGTTCAGCGGGAGGAGTTCGCCTTTCTTCACCTCTACAGTACAACGTTTTCTATCACCTGAAAAAAAGGAATAAAACTTACGTCAGACTTTTCAAAGTAAATATTGAAACACAGTACAGACTGAACTATTTTCTGACAGCTAATACTTTGACTTTATGAAACAAAATAGTTGAAAGTAGATGTAAAAACTTTAGGTAAATATCTTCTCAAAGCCTCACCTTTAATTGAATCCCTCCTCCTTCTGCAGACAAGAACCTGCGCCATGGCAGCACCATTTATTTATTGTCCTTCATCCTGAATTATTACAGCAGGGAAAGAAGGGAGCCATTAATTAGACAAGGATGTAAGATGTCTCAATGCCAACCATTTGTCTTGCAAGTGATTACTTAGAGAAAGGCTTTTTCTTTTATATGTGGCTGAGAGCCACAGTATTCACTGGAAGTTCTACATGAATATAGATAAAGGGAGGGCATTGGTTTAGCCACAGTGACCGTGACCAAGAAAACACTCATTGACAATGAACACAAACCAAGCAAATCATTTCCTTAGTCCTCGCTTGATTCTTGGTATCTTTCACTTGTATCTTCATGGTTGAATGCATGGTTGCTTTGGATAAAAGCTACAGCTAAATAAATGGAATAGAGTGAATGTAATAAAAAAACAACATGTGAAAGATTTTTGTTAGATTAAATGTAATCCTCCCCCTGCTGTGCAATATATAAACATCACATTAAAATTATAATGTGATGAAGTCATTTTCTATTGGTGAGTAAGAGGCCGTCTTATATTATTCACCCGGAACAACAGGATTACACAAGGACATTCAGCTGACAGAAAATGTTTATGTTCCTTATTTTGGGCAGTTTGTCATCCACTCACATCTCTGGGAAGACGGCCAGACTGAAGTATGATTGCAAAGACAATGAAAAGTCAAAAGAAGCAATTATAAACTTAACGGTTTTCAAAAATGTCTATGGGAGTGGGACGCTTCCACATATGTTATTATTTAAAAGAAAAATAGGATTATACATGATAGCTATATACCTATACCTATCTGGCACTAGTCTGCAACTGTTTATGGGCGGCTGTGGCGAAGTGGTCGACCCTCAACTACAGGGTCGAAGTGTCGCTGAGCAAGACACTGAACCCTCAATGTTCCTGATAGTTAGCCTGCTTCCAGTGTATGAATGTGTGTGTGTGAATGGTAACGTGGGAATGGGAACAGGTTTCCCTTGAAAAAGAGTCTCCGGTCTCAATGGGATTTACCTGTATAAATAAAGGTTAAAAAAAGGTTTAAATATGTCAACAACAGAACAAAATGATGAAGACACTCGGTAGCAACAGTAGAATGGTGGTGGGGGTGAAGCTGCACATTTTGCCACGGTGAATTAGAAGATGAAACCAGGCCTATATATGTGTTGCATTTCATGTATTTAGCAGTTTAGCTCATTTTGTTTGGGCTGATCACTTAAAAGTAAATAATTTTATTTGACATGGAAGACCCCCCACATGAAGGAAGATTCTTCCGGTTGATTTAAGTATCAGCCTTTTACCAAGCTACAAAGACACATCGTATCTATCAGCTGTGTATGAGCCCGTCGGAGCTGCTGCGTATTCATTAAGTCAAAGAAATGAAATCAGTGATGCAGGCAGTGTTACCGCTGAGTTACTTTATGTTAAAATACCTGCTTCCCGAATCCCTATTAATCAAACTTTCTAAAAGTCCTTTTGCCCGATCATGGCTATTTGTAACCTTGATAGTGCTGTCACACACAGCCTACAACTGACTAGTAAAACAGATCCATCGCCTTACCAAATGTATATGTACAGTATAGTGGAAGCAAATATCAACAGTTGGGATTCCTCTGATCAGAAGTGTAGAATATTCGCAACAGTGAAGCAGGACAATGACAGGGCTATCATAATTTTACACCCACAAGTTATAGCTGGCACTTAGCACTTTAAACTGCAGACACTTATTCCCACTGTATATATTGCCTTGACTTTTATTGTGTGTCTGTGTTTGTGACTCTGTGTGCTCAGGTAAAAAACATTCTGTGTCTGCCTGACATTGGCTTTTCAGCAATGATTATACCATGGACATGGCTACAGAGTGGGGAAGTTATAAACATGCTAATCCATTCAGAACCATGGGTAAACACTGGTATTGCTTTCTCATACATGCACGATGTGTGGGTGACAATAAGGCAGGGAAGCAGTGGATGGTTGGCTGTGTTGCGTACTTGATATTTACTAGCCAGTCAGCCCCGTAACAAGCTAACAATGCTTGATTTACCCACACAGTAAGCACTCAGAACTGGATAATAGTCCTTAACTAATACAATGCATTATTTTTGCTTACTGCATTATGACTCCCTGTTTCTCTGGGAATCTCTCTCTCAGTCTTTCACTACCTTGGCTCTTTCTTTTTCTATCTATATTTTCCTCTGACTTTCTGGTTGCTGTATTGCTATCAGCAGCCAGTCAGACATGTTCCTGTTATTGATGCACACCGATGCACAGCGTCTGACAGGAGCAGACAGCATGAAAAGAGAAGCCGCTGAAATAAATACATATGTAATGAAGGAAAAGGGGGGGGTCTCCAAATGGCTTGCCGATTTGTGTTTGTCAAAAGGCTGAGCTGCGGTTGCATTGACGAATAGATCTATTATGGAGCCACTTCTTCACTCATTTAGAGGGGTCTGCAGCACACAGCACTACAAGCCACCAGGTGCAGGGTCTTCAAAGAGGTTGATTATCAAGGTGCCCGGTTTTTTCCATCATAGAAAATCGTTTTGTCCAAATGAGACTTGAAGTCACTCTGGCTGTCATCATGGGGGAAAATAACACGGCAATTCTGCCACTGGCTTTACCGAAACAAACGACACAAGCGGGAGCTGTCAAGTTGAGCTTTTCAAAAGCAATCTCGGTGGTGTGGAAAAGTAAAAAGGGAGCGCACTCACACTAAATCAGAGATTTATTTAGTTTTTAGTTTTTCTGGGAGATTTTCAGTAGGATTGTATGGTGTTATTTAAATGAATTCCAACTCTTCTTTCACACCCACATTTTAGTTGGAATACTGTATCCCTTATTTTATATACTCTTGCTACTAATACAGCGTCATGCAGCGCAAATACTGCATAAAAGAGCCTCAGCATGCTTTAAAGAGAGTGATTATTGGATCATCAGACAGCATCTGAAAACCATGTCTGGCCAAACACCATTCTGTCTTCAGAAATTAAAGTAGATTTACCAATTGGACACTCATCAGGTGTCCAATGGTAATAGACATGCTTGATTTAGATTCCTCTCAGGTCCTGATTTTTCCATTACGCTACTTCTTCTGTAGTAAAAATTTTAAAAAATAACACCTTTGTGTCACTTTTCAAGATGTGTTTGAAAGTGTGGAATGGACTTGCTGTTGCCCTTTGCGGCTGTTGGGGAGGAAACACACCCAATACTGGTTAAGTCCCCACACACACACACACACACACACACACACACACACACACACACCTTCACCCTCTCTTTCCATCACTCACAATATCGATCAGTAGATTGGTATAGAGCAGCTAAACACGATTGACCGCACATTAAACTCTGTAGATCTTTGGGAAACTGCAGCCTCTTGCCCTCTCTCTCTTCCTTGTATTTTCAGCCTTCACTCAAATCGGTCAATGTAGTCCAGAGTTTCAAAAGATATCTCCTGAAACACTGTGTGCAGAGTCAACTATAACAAACCTGCAGGGCTACCTTTCAAATTACACTTTGGCATCAGTTAACACAACTATCCAGCATTGTGACACCATACATACAGTAGGTCAGAACAGATGGAAATGCATGATATGTGCCCTCAAATTCCATTGCGGAAATTGTTTCACAACAGTTTTCGTCTCACAGATTCCATTAGGTGCAGTGGCCATTGTTGTCCCCTTTCCGAGCCCCTTGTATTCCAAGAAATTCTTAGAACTGTTTCTTGAATGCAGTGCTATTTACAAGCAACTTGTTGAGCTGACCCATTTGATCCCATGGAGCAGGGATCATGACAATTGCCTGTGTACATGACTAAATTCTTCTCATTTCTTCTGATACCCTAATTTTGTTTAAGAATTTATTTATGTGGGTACGCGATATACACATTGAGCTTTGAGACTGAAGCATTTCAAAGAACGTCATCTACGACGATAATCACGAGCACATTTGGCAGGGAGTTTTTTCATTTCCTATATTCATTCAGCAGGAGTGGCCTAAGACAGCAAGTAAATCACCAACACTGCCAGAGGACATAGAAAATGAACATTAAGGTAACAAGTCTGCCTAATTTCCTTCTAAAACAAAAATAACTTTAGTTGAAATGCAAGAACATATTGCTTTTATTATGATAAATTATCCAAGCAAAAATGGTTTCAGGATTTGTGCTACAGTATAGTAGTCGGAAGTAGAGCTTACATTACATGCTACAACATTGATGTGCTTTTTTTCAAGCCTTTCCCTAATACGGAAATACAAGAGAAACACTGTAACAAATGGACAAAACACTGGGTTTTTCATTACCAGCTAACTAGCTTGCTTGCTTGCTTACAGTAATGACCTAACCCCGCTTTAGAGGCCAAGAAAAATGAATACTGTGTTACATTATGGGCTAAGGGCTATGCCCTGTTCACACAACCTGCACATCCTGTATGCAGTATTTCCTCATTGTGTGGAAGCTGATCCTGGATACTGATATACTGTATGTGTCCATCAAGTGCATATTTAAGACCCCTTTAATAGGGCTCTCATTTTAAACGGGTCAGCCTGAAACATTTCAAAGTCAGACTGTATTTCCAACCAACTCATGGAGCTAACGACTAGCAACTGTAGTCATTACAGCTGCCTATATTGATTGCTATAGGACCTACTGTATTGTTTCACTAATGATTAAGGATGTAGAGTGCTAAATCTGCCACTGTCACGGGTCAATTGAAGTCAATGGTTAAGATGGTAGGTGGCCCTCCTGTTTCATCTCCCTTATGTCTGTAACGAGACAGCTTTTTGAAAATAGTTTGCACATTGCAACAGGGACCTGCATGTTCTCCCTCAAAGCCTGTTATGTTCAAGCAGGCAATACTCACAGCTGATGAAAAGTGCCTCTCAGAGACGCTTCTCACAGACTTGGTGAGACAAATAAGCATGTCTGTGGAGTTGCCACGACAACAAGCGCCATGATTCCTTATTGACGCACCAAAACTCTCAACTCAAACGTCAGGAAGCAGGCACAGTCTAAACGCTCCTCCACTCATCTGGATACAACTGCTTGACGCTGTTGGAGGATATGCTCATTTCTCAGAGTTAAGTAGACTGAGCAACAGTGTATGTTTAGCTCGTAGACAATCAAGGGAATCAGTGATACATTATACACTTTTTACACTGTGCCACAGTCCGTCTGGAGATTCCACTGTGCATGCTTTACAAACAGCTTGAGCTTTGCGTCAATGGAGAACACATCTGATCCCTGTGGACAGAATGAAAGACAAATCATGCACACACTAAGGGTGTATTCACACATGCCTTGTTAAGTTCGGTTGAAACAAACTCAGGTGCACTTCCGCCTTCGGTGCGCATCTTTCAGGCAGGTGTGAATACAACAATCGCACTCGGGGGCGGATTAAACAAGCGCTCCGAGACCCAGATGAAGAGGTGGTCTCGATGCGCTTCAAAACGCACTCTGCTGCAGTTCGTTTGTGGGGTGAATTCGGCCGGACTCGATCCGACCCAATTGCAGGAAGCACTGTGCCTTTTCTTTCTTAACTTTTTTAATACATCGCCGTCAGCTTCACATTATGTGTTGTTGTCGCCATTGTTAGGAAGATTAGTTATGGTTTGACCGGGAGCCCCGAGCGAATAGGCTATATTACATTTTATAGACAGGATGCGTAAACATGCAGATGAAGGAGAGGGGAGCGTCTCACACACAGTGCCAACATGCTTTGCATGAAGTGTGTGTTTTTATTTTGCTTGCCGGCCACCGTTAACACTATCACCGTGTCAGTTTGGAGCTGAGCTGTGCCGAACTGACACCCTGCTCAGCTGCACACAGCTAAATCAGCTGTGTGTCTATTCTTCTCGCGAGCCGCGCGTCCAGCAGCAAAAGTACAGTAAAAAATATGTTTCACATCGTAGGCTACAAGCCACATAACGTCGCACTGACATAGGCCTACATATTATAACCATAAGAAACAACAATAATTTGATGTTTTTATTTTTAATTTATAGGCTAGATGCCTATTTATTTATTATTTTTAACCCTATATTATATCAATTATATATTTTGCAGTGCTTATTTTGTGCTTCCTGCTTCTCTCCACCCCAGAATGTCTGTCCAATGAATGAATAACCTCATATCACGTGTGGTTTTGCTTCGTAATGCTGGTTCACTTGCAAAAGGGGCAATATGAAAGTGGACCACACCAAACAAAAAAAATCTAAACTCTATTTGGTCTGGACCAAAGCAAGTGAACTAGCGGACTTTCCCTGTGTGACTGTGAATACACCCTAAGTTCACTTTTTAGGTTGCATAAGAGTACCTTAAATCCCCCCCCCCTTTCCAATTGCTGAAAGGTATAGGAAAAACCCATGTAGCATTTCCTGCTGATGGTATTACTACTCACCTTCTCTCTGTGTCTCTCTTTCCCTCTAACTCTATCTCTATCTCTCTCTCTCTCTCTCTCCTCATCTCTTTCTTTCAATCTCTCCTCTTCCCTGTCTCTTCTCTTCTCATCACAGATGCGTTGCAGCTTCACCAGAAAGCTATATGATAATGTTCACAGACTGGATCTTATGCCAGTGCCCTCATCACTCAAACAGACCCTGTCAACACACACACACACAAACATGCACATACACACACTCACACATACACACACACACGCACACCACACACACGTGAGCACACACTCTCAGTGATGTGTACATATGCTATACACTGCCTTCCTTTCAGCCCATGCGTTGACATGCTATCCATCTTGTACAGGGTGCAGCACAGGAGCAAACTGTTTTCACTGGGTTAGAGTCCCGGTCTTCCTCTCTGCATGTCTCCCTGCTCGTCTCTGTCCCTTTCTGGCGAGCCTGGTGCATTGTGTGAGCAACCTCCTGCTACCTCCACCGCAACACTAATGGCAGCACAGGCCTTTATCTGGCAGGAGAACAGAATCTCATTTCCAGAGCTGCCGCTGGCTACAGTCCACACACAGACACAAACGTTAAGCCTTCGCCAATACACTCAAAGAGGAAGGCAAACAGAATTCAATTTAAAAAGTAGCTTGCAGAAAGACAATGGGAGAATGGTATGTCTGTGCCTTTGTTTCTCCTCCTGCCTTGCCATGCAGCACCACGCATATTGAAATTAATAAGAAAACATGATTTGCATTACGCTGGTCAGTCACGGGAAAACAAACAATACAAGTTTGTTGATGATGAGCAGAGACACAGCCCGGCGTCAGCATGTACCGACACGCAGCAATATGTCACAACTTCCATTCAAACGCAGACGTGCCGGGCTAAAATGATTGGCTCTTTAATTAATTGCATTATCATCAGCAAACACAGTGATTTTCTCCCAGCCTTGAAAGCTCCTGAGAGAAGACAGATATAATGTAGCAGAGGCCACTTCACTCACCCACTGCAGGAGGAATGCAACAGGCGCAGGGGCTGACACATAGTCACAGTGCCCCCTACTGGCTGACACAGCACGGACACCCTGAAAGAACATTACCCTTGGCACTTCCACCGGCAGCAGCAGAAAGCCAAAGGGTTGGGCATTTTGTGCACACAGCCATGGGATGCTGAGAGAATAGCATCCCTTCACAATATGAAAGGGATTTACTGCCAAGTGTTTGGCAGTCCGTGTGGTGCTCATGCATACTCAATTTCAGGGCTGAATTTGATAGAAAACAGCTTTACATGATATTGGGATGCGAATGTGTACCATTGAGATGGAAAATATTCAGCTTTCCCATTTAGAGCATATTGTAGGCAGCCAGGGGACGACTCAGTAAACGTTTGCAGCACAAGGTTCAGGGGTTCACAAAATATGGACTTGATGGGGATATGCATATGGTGTTGAATAAGTGTGGATCTACATATTTGAAAGGAGGTTTTTTTTCTGCCTACTTCATATCTCAGCTTGATCGAACATGCTCTTGTGTGAAAGTATGAAATGCCAAAAGTTCCAGATTATTGCCCTTTTTTGTGTGACAAAATCCAGCCTTAAACAGGATTTAGGTGTCACGCTCAGTCCTTGTGCTGAGCTGCAGAGAGACTGTCAGCTGACAGGCCGTCTGGAGACAAATGCTGAATGTGGTCCTCAGACGCTGAATAATGGAACGACTGCTGGCACACTTTGTTAGCAGATGTGATATTATTTTTTCTGGGATATCGGGAGATTTTGTGATTCACAGCTGGAAGCTACTGTCACATAAAATCCATTTGGACCGGATGTCTCGTACAAGAAACTTAGCCAGGCAACAAGTCTGTTAGGAATTCAGTGCTAGTTGCAGAACATACATTCAGCAGTTATATTACTGTGTCTTTGTGCCGTGAACATTGTCTATGTTTGTGGATCATGTCTGAGCTGTTTAAAATCCCTAGCGTAAGACAATGTTAATTCATTTAAAGTGAATTTCCCCTTTAACCTCTGGCTCTCAGGCTTACTTTCAACTCCAGGGACTGTCCACATTAATACTACTCGAAAACAAGCATGCCAGACACAGACTTGTTGTGCTAATGCGATGCAGTTTGTAAAGGAAATAGCGGCAGCAGAATGGACATATGGTTGAACTGGGCGAAGCATATGTCCCCAGTATTACTGCTCTAGTCTATCTCCGCAAACATGACAGACCCCCGGGCAAAAGAGTCTGCTCCTCGCTCCTTTCAAACAACTCCCAGGCGATAGGAGCGCATAGTGCAATAACAGCATTTTGAAGGGAGCGTAAGGCATTGTAGAAATGCCAGAGACATAATGTGAATTACATCATCTAAACACCTTAAATGTACCATGGCATTAACAAAATCATAAACACTGCATTGTGCATATGTTCCTTCCTATTACTCACTAGAATATGGTGTTCCTGCAGGGCTGTTAGATTCTGCTGACAACCTCTCCTGTGTTCTAAATATATCATTAGCCTGTAGGGGATTTTTTTTTTTTTCCTTTCTGAATTGCCTTAAGCATCCACAGGATACATTGATCTTTAAAGGTAACGCTAAAGAGCAATCCCTGGGAAGAGTCCACTCATGAGGGATGGGCTCATACCACCCATCTGTTCCCCACCGATGACACAGAGCATCTATAAGCCTGTGAAGATAGATTACAAAGCTGTAGCTACAGTGTCTATTGCATATTAGTTATATTAGAACGTTGTCATGTGTTTAATAATGCCCTCACTACTAAAGCTGAAGGAAAAGCTGGGCCCATGATTCATTTGATTCACATAAAACTGCAATGCAATGTTCTCTTATCTGCTGTATGTATTTGTATCTTTATGATGTTTTTGATTTAGGATGCCGATTAAAAGAAGGTGAAGGGAATGCGGATGAAAACTAGCTTTAAAGCTAACTAAAAAAAATGACCTCTGAAGAATGTTAATTAATGTACACTGTCCTTTTTTTTAATGAAAAATATGAGTTTGAACTTTTATTCACATGCAAGATGTGTTTTATCAATTATACAAGAACAGAAGAGCAGTGAAATAGCACTGCAAGAGCCCGATAATTATGAATATGAAAAAAGGAGAGAGACAGAGATGGAGATGGAGTGATGAAAGTTGATCTGATAGAGAGGTCATTAAGATGTTGAAGCAGAAATAATCACAGCATAAAGAACAAGTGAACTTATCATGTCAAATGGTATTGTATAAGGTTGCAGCATTTCAACAGTGGCATGTGAATTATTTGTGTGCTCCATTTCTATGTAGTGAAGCTGTCCAGTGAAGACAAGAAGCACTGGCACATCTAAAAAATAAAAAATAAACATGGCTGTGATGCTGTCACTCTGTTATTCCACAGATACAAACAGTACTTTCTCCCAAAAGGGTCTGTTTCTCCTCCATACAAGATCATATTTTACTAAGGCAATTCTGAATTCAGTCACTTTGCCATGGAAAGACTCTTAATGAGGAGAGGTTTTTTGCCTAAATTGATGAAGACATGTAACCTACCCTGTCCGCAGGCAGTGCACTGCAGATCTGCACTTCTTTTCTCCCTAGGCTCAGTGGACCCAGAGTCTGTCTAGACCTTGGGCCCACAGGTATGATCCTGCCTGGGGAAGGCACTGCTTGCTGCCTCTGATAGCGAAGGTGACATAAGGAGCCAGCTCCCAGCATGCATTATGAGCAAAATGAATTCTAGAATACACATCAGTAGCCAGTGTTAGAATGATGACATTTGTTTGACAATTTCCATCATTTCAGTGGGAAATCTGGCAACAGTGTTTAACAGTTAACCGTTTTGAAGACAGTAATCTTAGGTAGTTATAGGATGAACTCTACGGAGAGGACCAGGCCATTATTGATGACTTCTGATTTATTGTTGTGTCATGCTCGTGTGGCAGTATAGAAAACAGTAATGGCTCAAGTAGTAAGCCGTAGGGAACTCCAGGAGTCAAAGACACCTTCGAAAAACTGCAATAACACCAGAAAAAATTAAATTTTCACAACACTTATATTCATCATATATAAAGTAATCTAACCCATTTTAAATGGACCCTTGGATGTGTGACTATGTACTGGCCACCAGTGCCCCTCTGGAGAATTTTGTTGTCATCCCAAATATAAAGCAGTTGAAAAATTGGTCAAATAGGAAACTAAATTGCAGTGAGGTTAACCGTTTAGGATTTATCAAGAACTGAAGCTCAAAATCGGGGGATTTCTTTGCTATTTCTTTGTCCATTGCACATAATGGCTTTTCAAACTGGGGGTCGTTGTCTGACAACATACACTTGTTCATGTGAATCCAACATAGCTACCAGAATCCAACACCTCCTCCTCCTGGGCAGAAAGAAGAGCGCTAGCTGCTTCTCCTCTGTATGCTCATTCCAGTCAGCAGGTTCACATGGACACAGTCCAACTTCCCTGCAGTCTGCAGGGGAACAGAAGGTCTCTCTGCAGTAATCTGTTGCCATTTCCCTCACAATCCAGCAATTAACTTCACCCGGTGACTAAACAAAGATTTTTCTCAATGTGATCTAATTAGGAAGTGATTCGTTTTGTAAAAAGACACCCACACACAGACCCCCCATGGGGATTCCAATGAAATGTAACTGAAGTTTAATGGGTCTCAGTGGCAATAACAAGCAGCAATGAATATTAAAATATATATGAAAAAAAAACAATAGCGCTGTTTATTGGTTTTAAATTGTGTTGCTCCAGTGTAACACACCAAAGGGTGAAATAATGCATCTTCTAGCAGCAGAGCACCCTGCTGAGGTGGAGCAGAAGCACACAAGTGTATTCAGACTCAGTGTCAGTGGCACAAAAAAAACAGATGGTGCACTAAGGAGTAGAGGCGACACATTGAGACACAGATAAGCCACTGCAGCAGCCGTGCCCTCGGATTCATTTTTAGAACGGACTGTAATTATTCAGGAAGTCAGCTAAGCTCCATGCTGTTTGTCAGCACTGCCCTGCTTCACACTCATACACTACTACACATTCACGCTGGTAGTTGCTCACACAGAGCAGCCTAGCAGGAGCAAGAGGCATCAAACTGAGGGGGGGCACATTGTTTACTTCTCACACCAAAAAAACTTAATCGAAACCAACTGGGTTCCACACCACTGACCTAGTCACCAATATCGTTCTTTAATTCGGTATGAGTTATTCCCAACCAGGGCTACTTACAGTATACAATTGGCATGGGGCATTGAAGAAGGACAAAATAAATAACTATTTAAAGAAAATAATATATATTGACATAATGAGTCAGATTCAACACCTGAATACCATGTGTTGTGATTGACGGTGTGTGAAAAGCAGATAGGTTGGGGCGCCCTTAGCTCAGTTGGTAGGGCGTCCCCCCCATTGGCCTCGGCCAGCAGCGGACCTGGGTTCGATTCCAGCCCGCGGTCGTTCTCTGCATGTCACTCCCCTCTCTGCCCCATTTCAACTCCGTCTCTACACTATCAATAAAGCATAAAAATGCCAAAAAAATATCTTTAAAAAAAAAGCAGTTAGGCAAAAAGTAAAGGATAGTAACATATAAGTAATAAATAAACAGTTGAAATACACAGTATATCTAAATATTAAATAAACACTCAAAAAAGTAAATTAAATAAATAAATATAATAAATAAATTGTGATGAGCCTTCAGTTTGAAATCATTTCAAACACATTTGGAATATGACGGTATCAATGACGGTGGACTAATCTGACAGTATGTACCGAGTTAGCTAAAGTCCAGAATCACTTGAACGACTTGTAGCAGCCAGGATGCCAAGACGTTTCCAAGTTCCTTTACATATTCTCTATCCCCACCAGCTTCTGCCAGCTAGCGCCACTTTCCGTGCACTGAACCCAATTTAACTCTGCTACTGACCCATTTCCCAAGCAATAGGCTCGGGGAAGTATCTGACAAATGCTAGTTCCCGTTCGCGTGTGCCCAGAGGATTTTGGCTTCAAGGAACAATCCAAGATCTAAAAACCCTGAGGTAAGTTTAATCACATGCACATGTATCACTATGCAACGCGCTCAAAGACACAGTGAGAGGTGAAAAAGAGAAGAGACAAACTTGAGTGTTAACATCCCTAACAACAAATTCAGTCAAAACTACACGCTGGCCAGTCACTACTAGTTCAATAAATGGGTTAAATCAAACAGCCAGCATGCAAACTGATTACCGAGAGAAAACTGGAATGTCCCCTTGTAGAGTAGGAAGCAGTCTTCAAAGAGAATTTATTAGCAGATGAAGTGTTAACGATTTTAGGACACAAGTCCATTAAAAACCTTTTTCTTTAAAGAGTGTAAGAATAAGCTCATGGGTCCACGGAGTCCAGCTCTGCTCCTATCCTATCAACCAGAGCACAGGGCCACTGGGACATTCCTAGGAGCATTATCAACCCTCCTTAACTATTCTAAACTGACATCAATTGCTGTGCCGGCCTGATCCCAGCGGACCTTGTTAACTCCATTAATGGCGAAATGAGCCGACTTCTAAGTCCTGCTCTGGCAGTGGAAGCTGTGAGTCCTTCTGGCTGCACTGTGGTGAATGTAAAAAAATGTATCACACTAATTACTGAAGGGACACGGGCATGGGAAGGCTAAACATTTTTACATTTGTTAGCACATAGAGCCAGTTTGTCTTGGCAGTCACAGAAAGGCATTTCTATAAAAACACTAAAGCTACTGCATCAAAAATATATGGGTGGCATATTGTGTCATTGGAGCTTGCATTTAGACAGTATTAACACCATGGGAATAATCAGGTGTATTATTTCTATGGTGTTTATACCGTCTCAATGGCATGACCTCTGACCCCTTGACCTTATTTAGATTCTATGTAGTGGACACGTGTAGGCCTTTCACACCAAAATGAACCAAGAGTCAGTTCCAGGCTGGTGTTGGGGTCAGTTCAAAACTGGTTACAGCCTTATCCCAGTTATGAACCGGTTGGTTTCACATCGACCGGAGACAGCCATGGAGCCGGCAAGAGAGCAACGTCATGACGTCACTGTAAACGTGTGTGTACGTCACCCGACGCCGCTGCTCTTGTGGCTAACGCTAAAGCTACCGCTAGCTTTAAGCACAACAACAGCGGCGAATACGTCTTATTTTTACACTTGTTGGCTCTCGCTTTGCTTTCTTAAGCAAACAGGACCTATACAGCGTATTCTCGCCGGTCAATTTGGTCGCTACGTTCGGTAATTATGTTATGTTTACGTCTCGTAGTAGCGGTGTTTTTAAATATGGCGGGCATGAGGTTTGAGTTGCTCTGGTTGGTCAGGATAATCCCTCCCCCAACCGTTCGCGCAAGCAGTTCTTATCAAACCCTGCTCAATCCTGGGGTATGAGTTCCCCCGGTTTTTACGGCCCGGAGCAGGCTCTCTGGCGGTGTGAAACCAAAACACTGGCTCTAACTCCGAACAAGCCCAGAACTAGCTCCGATTTTGCGGCGGTGTGAAAGGCCTACCAGTTATGTTTTTTAAATGTGATTAACAACAACAATCAGCAGGTCGCCAATGTTTCATGTAATGGGTAAAAAGACAGTAGGGCTGTCCTGAATACCATGCTACAGGCTTCGAATACTGTTTGGATTTTCTGAGATGGTTTTCCAATACTCGTTCTAAATATAAACACACCATCAAAAACAACATTAAACCGAGCGTGTGGCACGATACAGTAGGCCTACGCTGGTTTGCTGTTGATGCTTTACTAACTTTTGAACAGTAATAAAGTAGGAGTTTCTTACTTTTTCACCGTGGAAGCGAACAGCTGTTGTTCCGTTCCAAATCAGCTGGAGCTTATCAATTCATCCTGGAACGTGCATCTTTTCGGGGATTTATAAATCCATAAAATATCCAATATTGATCATCTTTTGTGTCCATATTACATCCATTCTTCACTCGGTATTCCCATAAGGCAAACCAGTCACGGTTGATGGGCAATAGGAGCGCTGCATAGGCTAGCGAACGTAGACAAACAGCTAAATTAAGCTAACATTAGCATTTCGCCAAGCAATGCTTTTCCTTCCGAAATTGCCTAATGTTGTGTTATAAAGTTAAGATAAACACATAATATATTCTTCCTCAATCTCTGTCTTCCTGCATACTCTGCTTGGTACCGCTTTAAATTTGCCTCTTCTGGTAACGTCACGTAGTACAGCTAAGTGTATCACCGGTTGCACTTTGAAAGGTCGGCGGGAAACTAGGTCAAAGTTCAAATCATTTGATAATTTATTTCAAATTAGCATTAAATTTGTAGGCCTATATATTTTTTAACAATTGTTTTATAACTTGTATCTCTGGATATTATTATTTGCTGACAACATATATTGCAGTTTAAGCTACTAAAAGCAAAAATATATATAATAATAATATCACAAATATGCCTACTGAATTGAACTTCGAATACTGAACGAGTATTCCTTATAATTCGGGCCATGGTGTTTGAACTCAACAGTGGCATGACCTCTGACCCCTTGACCTTATTCACATTGTATTTAGTGGTAGGTAACTCATTTTGATATTGTACTATACTGCGACTTTAATGCAAATAACAATTAACCTTTGCCTAACTGTCAGACCAATAACAGGATTTCTGTGCTTTTGTTAACTTTCTTTTTAATACAGCTGCGGTGACCCTCTTTTACAATGACGTCGAGTCAATTACAGATAGCCTACACAATATACAATGAGAATTCACAAAAAGCTTACAAAGAGACAACAACAATTAAAACATTCAGATCAATTGAATGAAGCAGAACAATAGCCTGATTAAAACAGTTACAAGTGGAGTGGGGCTGATTCAAAATAATAAGTTTAAATTGGTTAACAGTTATAAGTGTATTTATTTTAATTTGATGTAGGCTGTTGCAGGAGTCAGGGGCACTGTGGCTAAAAGCAGTTTTTCCAAGGTCAGACCGGGCGTATGGAACATATAAAATACAATGACACTATGCATTTCCTGATATATTTCCCAGAATTCTACCTAGTCATTCACTTAAGTCAGGACTTACAGTAGTTGCTCGGAATTGGTTAAAACACAAGTAAGAAATACAAAATACAGTACATCCACCTAAAGTTAACTAACACAATAGCCACCATAACCTTCTGGTTATCGTAGACCAAGTGGTTGTATTAGAAAAAACCCATGAGAGTATTGATCAGTTTATTTTTTCAGATGTATAATGAAGATTGAGCCTTTACCTCTTGCTAATGTCTCACTATAAATACCTTATAGATACAGTCTTGTGTTTTGTTGCTTAGATGGACTGCACTGCAAGGTAATTCCATCCACCTGGGGGTTTCTGTTCCAACTGTGACAACAATGCGCCCTGCCAAGCTGGAGTGGCAAGAAAATATGAGGTGTGTACAAGATGAATGTATGCCAGGTGCAGTCTGCCATGGGAAAACAATGGTTTTGCAGTAAAATGTGTCTGTTTAGTATTCCACCATTATTGATGATGATTTACCAGTTCTTTTGCTTATTTGGTTTTTGGGAGGGGAGGGAGGGGGGGGCATTGCAGTGAAGCTGTTATTTAAAGGCAGGACCATTTTCTTGAGTAACAGGTTCATATGTGATGGTTCTGAGTTTCACAATGGTTTTCAGGACCCATAGCCCTTCAGTGCTATTACTATCCTCTCCTGCTATTACTGTAAAGGAGAGACGAAGTTGGAGATGGCTTTGTAATGAAGATCTAAGGAAGAGAAGTCATTGCTGCCCTTTGAGAGGCTGGCTGACATTTCGCCCATCTCGCCAATCAGATTAGCATTCATGGGGGTGGAGGATTCTGCACTTTAGTCAGCTTCAGTGTGAAGGATGTAACGCCCAACCGGATGCTTTTTTAAAGTTTGATCGGGAAGTTTATCTCCACCAGGTGTGTGTGTGTGTGTGTGTGTGTGTGTGTGTGTGTGTGTGTGTGTGTGTGTGTGTGTGTGTATATGTGTGTGTGTATTAGTGTGTGAACTTTAGAGGGGGGCCCAGCATTTTGTCACCTGAAGTTGTCTATCCTAAAATGACACATATCCTGGAAATAATGGTATATTACCATTAACCTAAAACTGACTACTGAAACTGAAGACTACATCATTTCAGAAAGATGTTTAAGGCAAAACATTTCAGTGATCTATATTCAATCGTATTTCAACATCAGCCTTTTATATATTCAAGTGATTCCATTTCATTATATTTTAATTTCAAAGTTTCAAGTTTCAAATTGAATCAAACTGTTTTGTCGATGATTTCCCAATACAGAATAAACATGCACATATATAATGCATATACGTATATTCTGATTCTTGGTTAAAGATGGCTGGAGAAAAAGGGATTTTGTTTACTGCCTGCAGCCCTGGCTCTGCAGTCTGGTGAGACCTGTGGGGAGTCGAGCTGACACAGGCAAACATGTTGATCACAGCTCAATTAGAAGCGCTGAGGTCATCAAGACAGGCTGACCGTCGTTACCCGGGCAACAAGCTTCACCGGCGAGCAAACAGGAGATCCCCAGACAATCTGAGTGCGTATACAGCTGTGTGTGTCTGCACAGTCTAATGTCTCCATATGTGGCTGTGTGACTCTGTATTTATATTTTAGTTTAGCCAACTTTTTGTGACCATCTGTTAAATGTCTGGGGGTAGGTGGCGGGGGGCTGTCTATGAAGGCTGAATCACGGTTGTAACCCCCCCCCCCCTCCCGAATCTCTGTTCGTATGACAAATATGGTCACAGAAAGAACACTGTTAGTTGGTAAGTGGATATAAACAGCTAGCCACACTCAAAGGTGGAGTCAGCTATTCTAGAGTACGCTTGTCACAATCGCTTATATCAAAATGAGTGAATATCTCTTCACGATCATCAACCTGTACTATGTAGGCCTACTGTGTATGCCCTGAAAGAAAATTCAAGTGTTAATACACAGCTTAGGCTCTGTAAACAGGTATGTTTCTAGTTAATCTCCTATTTCACTGATTTTGACAAAAACTGTTTTTACATCAAGCGTTCTCCAGAATGACTGACTCCGCCTTCCACCTCAGAACCACCGAGGGAAAACAAACTGCATTTTAATTGAAAAAGGCTGATGGGTCTGTGTTTTGACCTGCATCCTAAAGTGGCTAAAATAAAGTACCCACTATTACCGATAATGGATGCTTGTCCATAACACACTGTCCTTAAGTGAATGTGTGATTTGTTAAGGCTCAGTGTACTGTACATGTACTATCTCACCAGTTAGATGGATGGACTTTCTACGTGCACAAAGAGGAGTTCTTGAAGAAGTACTGACGTCATATTTGAACATCACTAATGCTGCCTTGAAAGGGATTTATACTAACGGCAGAGATTAGCAAGGACTTTGTCTTTCATGTGCCTTCTCTGTTATTTTGGAAGTAAAACCAACAGCATGAGGCACATGAGCCCTGATTAGACTAGTTACAAGTACGTTGAATACTTATCATCATTTCCGTTTTTCAAGTGGCATTTGATTATCTTTCCCCTGTCAATAAATTGGAAGAAACTGGAAAATAAAACGTTTACATCTTTTAACAACAGCATGGCGTGATTTAACAAACAATGATCAGTTAATTTACGTGCATATGAAAGTATATGTCTGTGGTTGTCGTGTTTATTACAGCCCATATGCTTTCCCATTTGTTGTTGATAACATAAGTGAAGAGACCCTTTACATTAGAACAGCGTTTCTGAGCTTTTACACTCATAGAGCTGCTATTGTGTTCACTGTGCATAGTGACAACTGAAGGACTTTGCTAATCCTGACCTGTTAACTCCCTTTAAGGGCGCACTCACACTAGGGCCGCTAGTTTAGGGTGTTCAGAGATCACCAATTCATGCTGAGGAGGATATGATTGTCCTCACCAAATTTCATGGTAATCACTCTGTTACATGTTGAGGCATTTCATTCAAAAGGATGGGCTAGATTAGAAGAAACAGGGGCCGACCAGTAACCATGAGGTCGCTAGTTAAATTCCCGGCACTGGACATGAGGGTGTTATGTGTTAAGACAAATTTCGATGTAGCCATTGACTAATAAAGTAACCTACTCTTAAGCAGAAGTGTTACATCACAGTGGCGCCAGGGGAAAAGTCAGTAAATCACCAAGGTCAGTAGAAACATCTTCTGAGCACTGTGGACATCTGCACCAATTACCATTAGGCAATGATGATGATGAAGATGATGATGAAGATGATTTACAAAAAAATCAGTACCACCCATTTCATCCCCTTAAAAAGAGGTACAATGGCTTTCATTCGCCTGTGCGGTGCATTATTAACTTTTTTAAACAATTGTACTGTATGTGAACTGTAAACTGTGAGCTGCAGGCTATTTAAGCCTGTTGTTTGGTCTGCAGGAGTGCCAGCTGCAGTGTGGTCTTTAAGTTCAGTAGTGGCTTCCTGAACATTGCATTTGAGCCTTCTAGGCATTGTTAAAGTGTGTGTGTGTGTGTGTGTGTGTGTGTGTGTGTGTGTGTGTGTGTGTGTGTGTGTGTGTGTGCGTGCGTGCATGTATTTGTGTGTGTGCATTAAGGCAGGGTCATTGAGGAGTAATAGGATTGCTCGGCCCCGCTCCCCTCTCTCGACACCCTGGCAAAGACAGGTCTCCTAAATCATCCTCACATCTCTGAGCAAGATGGAGGACCTGGCATGGTCTTTCTCCCCGCCCTGCGTCCCCATAAGCGCTCCCTCCCTACCGCTGGCTGGTACACACGCAGCCTCGCAGACGTGATCTCGCTCAAACCTCCGGCAGGACTGGAATAATATCTACTCAGCATTCTGTAAATATCTGCCGGGAGAATGTAGTCTAGCTCATTGCCGCTGTGCCTACAGTTACTGTATATGGACTCGGCCTGCTGATCCTTGACTATACTGCTCTCTGTTCTTGAACCTTTCATCGCATGACTCCTAAAGAGGAAGCAATGTGTGATGTGCAGGAGCCTACTCAGCTACTATTATTCATTATTCATTATTCATTCACTGTACTAGTACTCTCTTATTCCCTATCCAGGGCCATGAAGAGGCTGAATACACATGATGTGTAGTCTACACGTGGCTGCCTCTTTGCAAGTTTTATTTGTAGTTGACTCGACATTATTGAAAATGAGGGTCACCCCTCATCTCTAGAGAATAAAGATATGTTTAACTTTTTTTTTTAACTTAACTTCTTTATAACAAAATAAAAGCTATTCATAATATTGAACACGTCCAGGGAAAGTGCCTAAGAAAGTCAATACGGAGAAAATGCAATCATATTTTTCACTTGCTTCCGAACTGAAACCAAATAGAGATTGTGTTTTCTATTTTTTGTTCCCCCAAAAACTGATGGCATGACATAAAACTATCAGTGTGTTTGTTGTTTTTTATATCTGTGTGTAAGAAGTCCCAAACCGGAGGTAGAAACAGGGTGGTCACAGCCTCGAGCACTCTATATCCCAGACCATGGAAATAATGGCCAAGGTTTAAGGTGTGCTTTTTGACCTCAGGATGGATAGAAAGTTTACCAAGAACAAAATGACAATAGCTGGCCACAGGATGCCTCATAAAAAAAGAGCCTGAATATTGTATCCAACCCATCCATCTGCCATGGACTGCTAATGGTCCCAACAGCCCTTATTCCTATACTGAACATCCCTGCATGGTTAGAAGCTCTACCCCTGTGAGTGGAAAGCAGACACTACTTTTCTTTTTTTTTCTTTTTTACAATTTAAATCAGTGTATTGGTGCTGAGGCCTCGAGGAAGTTGACTGCTTGAAGCTATACTGATTTCACATGGATGTTTTACCTTCTGCTGTACATCCAGGTTATCTCATAGCAGTATAATCAACAACTTAAACAGTTCTTAAGATCTTGAGATTCTGATTTCTGAGCTTTCTGATTTTAGGACTAGGATTTCTGAGCCCCTGCGCCAGTGTCGGGGGGCGACACCAGTCTGCCATACTGCCATACTGCGAAATAAAGAGTTTTGTGGAGCTGATAGGCTTGATAAACTTTGTGTAAACATATCATTTGGTGATGGCTTGTATGTGACCGACATTCATTCATATGAAAAATGTACGCACTATAGCTTCCAGGATTGTGTCCCATTGTTTGCTCCAGTTTCAGCTTAATTCAAAGCTGCTTGAAAACGATCAATTAAGCAGATTTAGTCAATCAAGTATTGACCATTATTAGTTGATCCTATCCGTGGGCATGATAATCAATCAATCAGTTTGAGTGTGTTACTCAGCTGTTTGTCATTATTCATTCAATCGTCTTTTAGTCGTGAAATGATTTCCTTCGCTCTCTCTGTCTCTCAGTCTTCACTTCTTTCCTTCCTCATGTGTCTCTCTATCCCCATCGCCATGACAACCAGAGAGTGGATGAGGCTATCTGGCTTTCTGCTGATGCATCTCACAAAATAAATAAATATATAAAAAAGTAAGAAAATAAAACTTTCTGCCGCTACACAACTTTGATTTGGTGTGAATAATCTGAGAAGAGATAGAGGCTACAGGGCTGTTCCAGGGGTTTTGCTCCAGTAAACAAAATTTAACCCATCAAGCTATACTGACTTCCTGTCTGCTCTTATCAGCGTGGGGTTTGTCTCTGGGGTTTATCTGCTGAGTGAGCAAAATGGAGAAATACCAAGCAGGGGGCTGTGAAGAGTTCCCATGGTTCAATAGGTTAAGTGGAATCTATAGGGGCAAGGTGATGAACTTGGCGTGGCATACAAGATCGTACAGTTAAGAAAACTCTATTTTTTGTTGAAACCCCTCACAGTGGAAGTTTTACAGAGGCAGAATACTGGCGGGCTGAGCATTGGAGAGATTAAAGCAGCTGCTTGTGTATTTATCATGAGGTAGGCGTGCTGCTGCTGTGTGCCTGCACTGCTGTCAATCCATCAAGATCCTTTTCAGCTTTTTCCTCTGGCGCTGGTGCTCATACGGCAGCCCAGCATTAATCAAAGCAGTAGATCAAACCATTAACAGGATTCGGTGATATCAATTTAATTGCCTCCAAAACAAAAAAGTGGATTAATGAGAATAATTATTCTAATTGTAATGAAGCTAAACAAAGTAAAACAGACACAACATAGGGGGTTTAAATGCTGTTGTCAGGACTACAACACAGATGTGAACTGAGTACTTGAGGAGGGATAACCATTGTGGTCATTTTAGTTGGAGTTAAAGAAAACCTTCAGAAATGTTAATTGATGGGGGCGCCCTTAGCTCAGTTGGTAGGACGTCGTCGTCGTCCCTTTGCCGTGGTCGGTCGGCAAAACAGAACATTCCACTTACTTGCTAATGAAAGATTTGAGTGCCGTCTTCCAAATCGTAAAGGGTCGAGGCCAAACAACATATCCACAGCTATCTTTGATGTTTACTATCACGGCTATCACTGTCGTCATCCGGTTACGTCCGCCCCAGAGCTCCATACAAAGGGCTCTGGCCCGCCCATATTAGATAGAACCAATTGAAACGTGAGTCAGGATTTCTGGACTTTCTGAAAAAGCTTCAATGGAGAGTGTCCAGACCAACAGGCACAGCAAATTTAGTTTGCCAGCGCCTAGTGGCAGGTCTGGGAATGCCAGGCTACCAAAAAAAATCTAAAAAAAAAAAAAAAAAAAAATGTTAATTGATATTATGCTCATAATCTCAGTAATCCTGTATTGTTTGAGTATCGAGCAAGTGGCACTTTTTATATACTTAGTACTTTAACAAACAACACACACTCAAAATCTGCATTATGATTTTCTTTTTATTATGAGAGAAATATGACTTTCCATCCCCCCAAGGGTGAGAGAATAAAACATAAATAAAACATTCTTACAAAATGTTGCAATAAATCACCAAAGAAACATTTGTTTGTTTTTTACATTTGATTTGTTTTATACATAAATCATATTTACACATTTGTCCTTGCCATTTTTTTTTTTTTTTTTACATTTGTTCGGAATAAAACAATTCTGTACCACTCTCTATAGTACAAACATTTTCCTTCGTTTTCAAAAGCAGGAGGTATAAAAGCTTTCCTCTCTGTCCTGAGAAGATGCTGGGTGCTACTCTAGTGCATTTTATCGTTTTAGATTTTAAGGCTACGCAGGGTTTGACCTGATGGACACACGCCTATCATCATCGGAAAGAGGAGTTCATTTTGTCTGATCGCGCGTTTGCTGATTGTCCCTTTAAAGAGAGAAGGTTGTGATTCGGCCCCGTCCTCTTTACCATATTAAAGCTACTGCAGACTTTGCTTTCACAGAATAACCAATTACAGCCTCTGACAACTTATTTGTTCCAGCAGTCAATGACAAATGCCGTAGGGGGAAAATGTCACAGATTGTGAAGAGCCCACCAGCCCGCTCCACACATTATCTCTGTACGGCAATGACCTGCTGAGAAAGAATATGTCAATTTCTCACAGCAGGGAAAATATGAAAACCTTTAAAATAATAATTGTTTTTTACTTTGTTTGTTGTGTGTGTGTGTGTGGGGGGGAGATAACTTATTAAGTCATAGGTGCAGTGCTCCCTAGTGGTCAAAACACACATAAAAAGGGACAAGGGTGAAAAAGAAATCCCATTTCTTCTGTTTCTTTGATAGGATTACAACCAAAGCCACAAACAAAAAGTCATGAAGCAACTAATCGGCTGGTCCCTGTAAGCCTCTTTGAACTGAACAGTAAGTTAACAAACAAGCACTTAAGAGACAGGACAGAAGAGGAGGCAAGAAAGCAGTTCAGTGGCGCTGCTCCAAAATTCACTGTTTTTCCTTATTTTGTTGTTTACTTCCTACCTGTCCAGCAGGTTTAGTTATGAGGCCCGAAGTCTGGGCTCGGTGGGGCTAAAACAGGCTTAAAAATGTAAGACAGGTCGGACTGGTCACCTTGGAAACATTACATTAAAAGCTACCAGCCCTTCTTTTTCTTCTTCACACTAACACAATGGATTGCAGCATCTCATATGTACTTTAATACATTTCCTAGCTTTGGATCATTGTTTCTCATATCGTGAGCGTCGGTGCCCCTCGATTAGAAAGTCCACAGAATACATAAAGTATATCTCTTTGATTGATATCTCCCACTGAAAACAAGAACAAATGCGTCACACATCAGGACCAAAGTGCTTATCAACACTGATTGAGTGTTGATTAATATTTGAAATGACCATTGGACTCGGTCGGTTACATGCTGGGCCCATTTAATCATTAAATGTTCCAACAGGAACACATGAAATCGTTGGGTGTTCTATAATTAAGGCCCTTCCTTGGGTTTCTCTAACCAGCTGCTTTCCCCCCCCCCCTTAAATTACATTTTCAGATTCCATTTCCCATAGCCATCAGCAGCGTGAATCTATTAATCAGAACTGAAGGAGAAAGTTGAACTCTTAAACAGACAGACACCATTAGTATGCTACCTGTGGAGTTACACGCAATTAGAAATGCTCCGATGAATGATGAGGGCTGCATAAAAAAAGCCTATTGACAGGCGGATAAAGCAAAAGAGGAGGCTTAATATCCATCTGAGGCTCCAAAATACACTGGAGGATATGAATAGAGCCATTAGACACTAGGAGACATGTCTCAATGTTTTAATTACTGTTGGGTGTGGAATAATAGACACGCACAATCGGAAGTGTTTCACTCCAAATAGGAGATATTCATACTTCAAATAAATAAGGATCTGTGACTGATGGTATAACGTCGCTATAGAGGGTTACTGAAGGTGTCATGCGCCACTTCCATTTTGCATACAATCTAGAAATTAGCAGATATTATCATATCTGCTTTTTCAAAGAGTGAGGGAAGGAACATAAGGGTATTCTGCATTTAACAGAAAGAAACACTGGAGAAAAACACTGGACTATTTTTGATGTATACACATACACAGAGATTGTCGACATTCATATCTGGTCGGTATGTAGGTGTCCTTAAAGGTGGGGGTCCAGTCACATGGAAAAGGCTTCTGTAGATAGACGTACCAGTCTGCGGTGGAACAGGGACAGACAGTTGAAAAGGGGTCTGGGGCGAACTTGGCAGAACTTGTGAGGCAATCACTGTGAAATGCTTGAAATGTGATACCCTATTACAAATGTATTATGATTTGAATTTTGGAGAAAGAATAACCAGGAAAGTACTGCTTTTTCCATGTTGCCTATGTTCATGTTGGCTGCTCTGTGTATATATGAGTATGCCTACTTGCACACAAAAACAGAATTCCTAAAATGTTGTATTATCCGAAAACGAACTAATAGTCTTTTCAGTGTGATTTTGAAGAAGCTTGCTACTGCAGTATAACGTGTATGTGGTTGATTGTATCGCTACTTGGCAGGAGCACATTCCTCTGGTTGTCAGGGTGGCTGTGATTGGTTGATGGGGATGATGATGATGATGATGAGGAGGAGGAAGAAGAGGAGAGCCACTTCTCTCAGCAGAAGAAGATCTCTCCATCCAGAGGAGGCTCCATGTGCTGGGGGTCTGCAGGGAGGAGAGAGGAGAGGAGTGAGTGAGTGAGTGAAGCACTGTGCCCTCATTGACTTCCATTCTGCTTCAGTGAGCAGCTTCATGTGCTGTATTGTTAGCTCAGTATTCACTACTCATATCATAGCCGTCCTTTCATACAGAGAAATGCATTTTTACACTCCTATCTATTCAAAATGATAACAAAAAAATACCCCTGCACATCTGAATAAAAGTCTTGGGTCATAGGTGTGTCGGAGAGTAGTAGTTGACATGAGCAAAAAAAGGAGGTTCCGCACACTGTTTCGGCTTTCACAAATAGAACATGTTTCAGCTACTTTCATATCTATCTAATGTATTTTATATTCTAAGTGTGCTATGTAAGATAATGTAAGATGTGCCGCTGCTCTACAAAAACAGGAATACTCACAGAAAGCTAACGACATACAGCATTAAATTATCTTCACAATAATCACAAACTCATCAGGAACTCATTCCCAGGTGAAGTCAGAGCCAAACCAAAAGCATCTCTGAATAATGTACTTTTTCTGGAACAGTTGAAAATGCAAAAACAAAACCTAATCATACATTTATACTTAGAAAGCAAGCTTTGAGTATATAGCCATTTTCAACATGAAAAGCAAAGTACTTGTATACTCAAAACATCCCACACACTTAAAAAAAATTAATTTGTGTGCATGATGTTGATGATCACCTACAAGGCAGTGCATAAAGCCAATTGAAGGGGCTCCATGTCCACAGAAAGTAGGATGCAAGAACTATTACATTTTCTAAAAAACCTACTGCCGTCCAAAATGTTGAACTGGTAAAGACACTACAAAGTCCCTGTTTGACGTCCGTCAGCGCACAGAGTTTGGTGCCCCCAATGCTGCCAGGAAGGCACTCCCCGCCTCCAACAGTTAAGGTTGGGGTTAGGGCCTTCCAGGCACTGCTGCCTTGAAGGCTCCATTGGGGGCACAAAACACCATAGAGCTAAGCGGACATTTTGTGTAGTATCCTGTCGTAAAAAAAACGCGTATTAAGTATAGAGTATGTTGATTGTTGATTGGATTGTAACAATACACTGAAAATAGTTGTATCATAATAATATATACTTTATAGAGTGAGAGATATAGTATTAAGTATTTGGGAAACAGCAATAGACTCAAAAATCACAGGACATGAAGATGGCAGGTGGTAGGACCCAGCAGAGACCACTGCACACAGTACAATGATGAGTGACCTGGGGGAAGGTACAGCACAGTGGACTGTGGCTGCATTCACTGCAACGTGAAGGAGGCAGACAAGACAAAGAGGCGGCATGATGCAAGCCGACGCTCACATGAAACATTTTCTTTAGAATGAATCACCAGAAGGTAGACCTGTGAAAAGCAGATCAGCCTACAATGAGTTCCTATTATGAAAGTGTTAAAGGAGAAGGTCAGAGTCATTCACTAACACGTGTCTGAATAGAATGTCTCTCACACTACCAATGTATATCAAGTGGATTTAAAACCGGTGGCTTATTAAAAAATGTAATAGCTGGACACTTTCAAAGGGTTTCTTGCCTCAGTTGCATGGATCGCTGCTAAATATGTATAACATGGTTGTGTGCATGAGGCTTATTGTGTTGGTAAATTGCTTTACTATCAGCTTTGCATTATTATGTAAATGTATTAGTCATCGTGTATGCTTGCTAGGTTTGAACAATTCTAAAATGTTAATGATTGGATATATATACAGTGTTATCTACTATTCTTGAAAAGAACATGGGATGCAAACACAATATTCAAACTCATTCAAACTTTAAGAAGTAATATCTCCATAACAGCAAAGTTAAGTCATTTATTGAATTCCAGGGCTGGTGCCACTCACTGAAGTCAGAGCCTGCAGCCATTTTCTGTCTGGTTATTTAAAGAGTCTCCACTGACGGCCGGTCTAGAAGAGTTCCCCTAAACATGCATAAACCTAATGGTACCTGATCCTAAATGTACAGTGGATGTTTTACATGTTAACATGGGTTAAATGTATCCATCTAATAAAAAATTAACACCTTCTACAACTTATTTCATCCATCTGTCCGTCCATCACTTCTACCCATCGCTTTTCCTCTTCCTCTGATAACCCAATGTCATGTGTTTAATCTGAAGTGTCCTTCATAAAATCACTTAACCTATTTAGACCAGATGCAACGTTTGCACGTTTTGGATGAAGTCATTGTTCAAGACACATGAGTGATGAAATGCACCGTGACTTGGCATGTCAAAACACTTCAGTCTATCTGAAGATACAGTTTTCATTATCTTTACTTTTTTGTTAATGGATTTTTTTTTATGTTAAAGGGCAAAGGTAATGATTTACAGTTCTACAGTTCCAGACATTTTTGATATGTTTTGTATAGTTTGTATGTGCTACCGAGGCTGAGAAATATGATGTTTACCAATTTTTTAATGATGTTTATAGATTTTTACTTTCTTACAGGTGGATTCACAATCAGTACCTGTCCGTACCATGTGCACTGAAAAAGAAATCCAGTGTTAATACACCGCCTAGGCTTGTGAACTGGTATGTTGCTAGCTCCGGCGGGCATCCTTTGTTAACATACCCTTTGTTTATATACCAGTTTACAGAGCCTAGGCTGTGTAAACTAGGACAAAAAAGCAGTTAGTGCAAAGGCATTGATATACAGTAAAAGCCAAGGGTTTAATTTCACAATTCCATCTGCTACAGGCTGTGAAATAAAGAATTTAGTAAACCTTGACATTCTATGCAGTCTTTCAAAATATTAATGTTTGGCTGCAGGTTGTTTTGTAACAATGTTCAAGTTTTAGAGTGTGTGTTTTTGGTCAACTTACTTTAGGTCTAAATGGGTTAAGCGCTACCTGCTCGCTCACTGGAAGAGTCTGAATCATTCCTTACCTGCGGTCTGTGCGCTGCCTCCTTTGCCATTCTTCTTCTTCTTCTTGTCCTTGCTCTCTTTGCTCTTGTTCTTGGCCAGCTGCAGCAGGCTCTTTGACATGTGGTTGTTGGCGTCGCTGGCCTTGAGGTTGCTGTTAGTGGAGGAGGAGGAGGTGAAGGGGTTGAGGCTCTTCCCTTTAGGCTTAACCCTCTGGGGCTGCAGCCGAGGCAGGGAGAAGGAGGACAGGTCCAGGGGGTCCAGCTCCAGAGACTGGGAGCTGAACTGGGATTCCTCTGATGTTGTAGAGGGAGTGCTCTGGAAGGGGAGAGAACGGAGAGATGTACAGCTGTTATCTATAGCTGGAGGGAATATGCCTGAGAGGTGCATATTATAATGTTTATCTGGGGGAGAATTTCCAGTGAATAATTGGGATATTCACTGGGGGGGATAGTGAATATCTCCTCACGATCAGCTACCTGTCTATACTGTGTGTTTGTGTGTGTGTGTGTGTGTGCGTGTGTGTGTGTGTGTGTGTGTGTGTTGTAAAAAAAATCCAGTGTTAATACCAAGCCTAGGCTCTATAAACAGGCCTTTTGCTAACTACGATGGACCCCCTTTGTTTACATATCCATTTACAGAGCCTAGGTTGTGTATTACATTTTTTTCCCCCAGCGCGCACACATTTATCGTGAGGAGATATTCACTGATTCTCCAGAGTTGCTGGCTCCACCTTTAAAGCCTGGAAATATAACTGCTGTTTGTTGGTTAATACTTTGCCAAGAGCGTTTGCTGAATCACTTTAAAGGAGACCCTGGTTCAAGCAGCTATAAGCACCAAGCCTGCTGAAGTGTCATTGAACAAACTCTGAATCCCTCCCAGCTCATTGACTGTTGTCTAGCTGAGAGGGGCCACAGAGAGGACATTGTCCTACAGGGAGCCACAGATCACATTATCATTATTCTAATGAGGTTTAAAGGCTCCAGTGCTCACCTCATCCAGGTCCAGCTCCTCCATCTTCTCCAGCTGTCTCTGTACAGCCTCCCTGTCTCTCTCTAGTTTCCTCTGGGCGTCTCTCAGTCTCTCCAGGTCTTTCTGGTATTCCTCCTTTCTGCTCTGCAGCTCATGCTTCTCCTCCTCTAGATCCGTGTGCCTCTTCAAAGCGTCCTCCTCCTGCAGTGGTGGAGAGGTGCATGGGTGGATTTATACACATGTTCAAGTAAAAACAATCAGTACCGAGTAACTACTATTCATTTTGTACAGTGATATTGCAAGTCTATAGGTCTTCAGAACAGTGCTCTACTTCCATGTTCACAGATAACTAATTGAAATACCACTGGATCAGATTGGCTGGTCTGTTTTAGGTTGTAAGGTTGATCAGCTGAATACTCATTAATGACCATTCCAGCTCATATTAAACCTCTCAAAAAGCTTATTTTTTTATTTATTTTAATGTATATATTAACTTTTCCTGAACAAAAGTCTTCAATATGCTACACACAAAACAACATGTATATTTGATGCATTTGTATCACTGTAGAATTATGTAAAACGTTATAGAATGTAGTTTAAAAAGTATACAAATATGGTCTTATACTACAGTAAATATTGTATTCAAACGAGGTGAAATATGATTTTACTCTGCTGCATGATTTTATTTTGTCTTACAAGACACGACAATTAACACAACTCATTCAAAACATTCTAGTTTTCCTTTCTGAAGCCTGCCATGGTAGAAAACCCTTAATGTCTTGTAAAATACTTCATTGTGTTTTATCAGGTTCATTACGGGACAAGGTCAAATAAAACCGTCAAAGGCCTTTCCACTAACACATTTGTTTTTGGGCAGTTACATTGATAATCCAAGGCTGGCTATTAGAAACATATGGATAATAAACAGAACAGGTGTAAAATGGTTCATAGTTACCTGTGATTGCACCAGGCCCTCCCTTTCCGAGAGCAGTTGATCCCTGACCTCCCACTCCCTCTCTCTCCTCCTCTTGTCGTCAGCGTGTGCGGCCTGCTGTCTCTGCAGTGAGGCCAGCTCCTGCCTCTGCTTCTCCATGCTGCGCTGCTTCTCCTGCTCGATCAGAGAGCTGGGCCGAGAGGAGGGCCGAGACAGAGACGTGAGGGAGGAGGAGCGCTCGCTGAGGGCCTGACGCTGGTCCTCTATGAAACTGTCCTGCTGAACCACCACCGCCTGGGAGAGACACAATGGATCAGGACAGATATACATCACTCCTGGTTAAAGTACTATGGAAGATTTTCAATTTAAAAAAAAGCTAGTGTTTGTCCCCCTGCATTTTTTAGCCAGAATCACACATGCACTCAAGAAGTAACATGAAAATCTGAAATGTATGGCGAGCGACATAAATTAATTGAAAATGCTTTGGAGAACTATTGGAGTAATTATTTAGACATGACAAAGCAGACAATAAAGAGAGCACACATTCCCGAAAGCAATTCTCCCCTAAAAAGAAGATCAGAAGTAGGGAAACATGCTAAAAAGGAAGGTGCTGTAATGATGAATAGTACAGCTTTTAAGGTATTCTTTTGTGCGTCTCTATGGCTATGTTCACATTGCACCGAAAGGTATGTCAAAATAAATTTTTTCTCCCTGTACGCATCACACAAAAAGTGTTATTTATTTTCATAATACCAGCAAAAAGCTTTCATCACTTGAATTGTGATCCGGAGCATTTGTATACACGTGTATGGAAGCCATGTTACCTGCAGAGTGCTGAGCAGGAGATGCAGATTGGACACGCTGTTGAGGACCTGCTGTTGGAAAAGAGAGATCATTGAGCAGCTTGTAATCTTGGCTTGTTCTTGTTGCATTGACAACACTGTCTGTTTGATGTTGTCTTGCTTGTTTTTCACACTTGACTTTGCTTGTTAAAATGCAGCAGTGGTGGTAGCAGTGCTTCAGTTTAACTATTGGCTCCTTCTTTTTAATAAGCACTAGCAGAAGACTTGATGTAATACGGATCTACCAGTGGATTATTAGACACAGCCAGCATGAAACTGACTTGAGGTTGAAAGGATTTGACCTTTTCTCCATTCAAACACTGACAAAGAGACAAGACCACTTAGCTTCCAGCTGCTGCCACTGTTTACAAGGACACCAAATGCTCCATTAATGTTCACTGAGAACTGCAGCAAAAACAGCATTTAAAAGCATCTGCAGAAAGTGCTGTTGCATCAAATATAAATACAGAATGCTGTCTATGCTAGTGGCTTTAACTAATGGCAGGCGGTGGGGGTAGACAACCAGCATATACAGTACCAGCATCTGATATAGACCTTCCATTTCCTGTTAAAAAGAGTTGAAACTATGCCAAGCACTTGGATTAATCTGCATCCCTGCATCATTTGCAGACCTTCTTCACTAGATGATTTATGGAAACATATGGTAACAGGATGGGAACTTTGAAATCTTTTTCATATGATCTGCTTTTCATCTTTATGAAGAGAATGGAAACCATTAACCATATATAAAAATGAACTATCTTTACAGCTATTGTCATCCAAAGTGAGACATATCCATGGTGCCCAGATGATGAATCCCGCTGACCTATGTGCTTCTGACTTTGTCTTCACTCAGTTTTTAAGTTACACAATACTAAATGGGGTGGGGGGAGGGAAGAAAAGAGGGTAAAATGTTTATTACAATGTATTGTTTTGTGAATTTGAAATAAAAAACAATTGTTCACAAAAAAAAGTTACACAATACTTTGGTTTATGACTAAGTACCTCTGAAAGAGAGCCACCGCTATCCTTTGTGCTCAGTGCTAATTAGCAAGATATAGCAAGCTAAAATACTAAACAACAATGGTTAATATCATAAACATTAGCAAAATGTCAGCGTCATTAAAAGCATGTTAGCATGATAAACTTAGCAGTTAGTACAGCTTTACAGGGCAGCTAGAAAGGGTGCAAGTGTTATGAGGGGCATATGAAATATTCCTATGGCATTATGATTTTGAAACATATAATAATAATATTTTATCTTGGCGCTGCTACTTGTTTTGATGAGGTTGCTTAAAATATTCTCTTTGATATTCTTTTTTTACATTTAAAATTCTTCTTAAAGCTTGCTCTTAGAGACACCCTTTCATTAAATTTAGTCTTGCTTTTAAAGTTAACATTTCTTTCCAAGTGGTTCTGCAGTCACTTTAATCCATTTTCTTTTAACATAGTGTTATAATAATGCAAATAAGATCTGATACAAACATCTTACATACAACAACTAGTACTACTGCTACTATTACTACTGTTTTAGTTTATACATTAAATGGTGTTCATGATGGCGATGGCAACACATAGTTCTGACAGTTTCCATGTAAACAGCAGTTGTAATTGATTTAGAGACAGGAAGGCAGAGTTACCTCACTGTTCCTCTTCAGCAGCATCAGCAGGTTGGCGTTTCCTCCCTGCACACAAACAAAGCACACTGAGTACTGTGCAGCCAGAACAAGGGAATGCACTCACACACATACACATGTTAAAGTCTATCTCAATTTGAACATGCAATATGTGTAGGTGAACGCAAACTGTAAAGCATGTATAGCGGTGTGAATGTGATTATAGCTTTATACGTGGGTGTGCTGTCAAAATCAGATGCAGTAATACAGCAGGTTTGCAGCTGTGTTTAATAACAAATGTGTAATTTCCTAATATATGAATATAATAGAAAATCCAATGCTTCATTCACCCCTGCAACACAGCATTATTTTAATGCTGGAACCCCCTCTGAACATATGCTTTGTGAACAAGGTAAAAAGCTAATTACAATCAATTACTGCTCTTTTGTTCGGATGGTGACATTAACGGGGTCTCTGTTTCAAAGACTTAAAACATGCTTTTGATAAATAACGTACTACAGTAGGTTGGTCCCACTGAAACATTCAAGATACAATGATGTGCAGTCCAGCTCCTGGATGTGTGCAGGATAGATGACTACACAAATCAGTATCTAGAGCAGGGTTACAATAGCAGCACCTTAAGGAGTCCCATTCGTTTCACACTACACTTACACTATTGGATTTCTACACAAGTGATGGTCGCCATTAGCAACGTGGCCTGGCAGGCTAATTCACCGGGAGACAAGAGACAAGCGGCTAAATTCATGGCAATGGTATTGTTAATGTTGCAGGCCAAATGCACCACAACACATGGCCTCAGGTGCTCATTGAGACATTGGGGCGTAGCGGTTTGGAGTCAGGATTAATTGGATTGTGACTGAATTGCCTACCTTCTTCAAAACACTGTCAGACTCTGTCCTGCGCAGATCTCCCGCTGTGTCCTCGCTCTCGTCTCTGTCTCCACCTGACACAAAGGGACACAGCAGGACACAAAAATATATAGAGATATATCCACATTCAGGTCTACCGCAAAATAATATGAGAAATATTATAATGTGTTCATATATTTTCACATGTTGTAAATGCGCCTAACATAAGCTTACTATTAAATGTGCAGAGCAAAGCGTTCACATTTTAGAGTTGATTGGCCAATAAGAAGGCTTTTCTGTCAGAGCCTGTCAACAGGTGTCCAGTACAATTCATAGGTGTGCAGTAAAAACTGATTGGAATGAAAAGCAATAAAAATAGGTTATATAAAAGAATATGAGGTGGTTTAAATGCCTTAATTAATGTTTAAGTTATTGCTTGAGGGTAAGAATTCTTGGTTATCATCAGACATACTGTATAGTGAGCAATAAAGCAGTGGGATAACAACAGTATCCAGCTGCAACTGGACCATTGTAATCACCATACCATCACCCTGAACAACCACCCACAATAACAAAGGATCTAATAGTTTTCAGATACATTTTTCTTGTCTGTTTTTATATAATGGTAAAGTATGAATGTGTAAACAGCAGGTAAAAAGCACATCACTGGTTAATTGCTCAGGCTGAAAATGTAAATGTTTTCCAATTTACCGATTAATCTCCAAGCTATTCCCTTGAATAATTGAATAATCAGTTTTTTAAGTGAACCACATACGGTTCGGTTGACTCTGCACAACTCTATTAAATCGTATAATGGCTCGGTTGATGGACAGTGAAACAAGGCCTCTGGTATTAATATCTGTTTTTAGGAACAAAATAACGAGTAAAATAAATAAAATAATTTAAAAAACAAACAGCACACCAAACATTCTGTAGGTACTGCTTCTGTTGTAGAAGTCTAGACCTGTTAAGGCTGAGTATCTGCCAGTGTCAGTGAGGTCCCACTCTGAGCGTGCAAGCCAAAAGTTGAGAGGTATCGCCCAAGGCCATGTCTCCCTCAGGAAGCATCAGCCCTGCTGTCCAAGTTCCTGTCTAAAATGTTTTATCCAACTGCACTGAACAGGGGCATTGTGGGAAGTTCTGAGTCTGTGCTGCCTGTTGTTATTTGACCACTTAATTTTTCTTTCAGACAAGAAAGTGAAATATTTACAATGTTTTCGAGGTTGAGCATAGTTTATTCTTCTTCTTGCAGTGATACAGGCTTCAAACATGTATTTTGGCTTACGACTGGGCCGGTCTGTATATTGTTTATTATCGCTCCATAAATAACAAGCATGCAGCATCAGACTTACTCTTACTGCTGTGCATCTGGTGGCTGTCGAAGCCTCCGAATGTCTCGGCCCGGCGCGGCAAAGACACCGGCCCGGCGCTCCCTCCCTCCTGGACACTGGCCATAGCCCCGCCCAGGCTGCCGTTCACTAGCGCCTGTAATGTCTCCACTGTGTCACACACACACACACACACACACACACACACACACACAGTGCAGAGGCAAACATTGATGTGCAGGTCAGTAAGTGAATTATCCTGGCTAATTGTGTTACAGTTCAGCTCCGCACTCATGAATCCTAGCAGGCTCTTCTGCTCTCAACTTGGTATTGGCTCCTGTTGCTAAGCAACTATTGACAACCACAGAGCTGTTTTACTTAAAGATTGAATATCTATTCTATACCATCTGAACAAATATAAACTCAAGCAAAGCACTTAGAGTATTGACATCCACATATGTACTGTATATAGACCAGGCAGCACTGTGACCTTTCCAGTAAAAATAAGGAGAGAAACAGAGCCGGTGCTGGTGGCTTTGAATACACAGTACCACAGCAGAAGAAATTACATTACTGCTGCCAATTCAAATATCAAATAAGGACTCTTATTGCTCCGGGCTTTAGAAGGAAAAGGTGAAAAATACAAAATAAACTTTCCTGCTGTTTTTCTAAGCAGAACCCACAATAGAAATTCTGTTTCATACATCTTTGCTGCATTAAATGCTTAGCTGAATGTCAGTTACACAACCTGTAAAGTACAACAAATATATTGCTGGGATTTGAGACCAACTTCCCCTTAGAACAGTCTTTGCCTGCAGTACTTATAAAGCAGCAGGAGCTAGCTGCATCTGTGCTTTAGTTTCTCAGTTGTCCCTGTGTGGCTTTGACCACCACAGTCAAACAGCTCTTTCAGGCAGCAGCACCAAGGACAGTTTTATTTGAATTCAGAGAGCATTCATTATAAGACAGGCACATCTTTCATACCAAGAAAGTGGTACCCACAATGGCACCGCAAATGACAAAAAGTTCAAATAAATTACTCGAAAATGTCAGAAAACTAATAAAATTACACACATCAAATTGCCTTGCAAATTTTTGCAGCAGTTTTATTTTTGAGTCATCCAAAAACTTCCAATACCATGAGCAGAGACAGCTGTGTGCCGAGTATCTGTCTCATTTCACTCTGACTTTGCTTTAATGTCTCCCATCTCTTTTAAATGAACACAAAACACAAACACACATTCTGCTCCAACGAGCAAACTAATTATCTCTCAAGAAAAGGTGAATTAATTTGGTGTTCTCATCTGATGGGTGAAGATTTATCCATCAGATGAGCTGGTTTGATGAACATACAACCGGTTTAATTAACATACAAATTGGATGCATGCCCAAAAAAAATGAGAATTGTACAATTGACTGTGTATGAAGATGACTGAAAACGAGGGCTCGTAAAAACAGCCTACAATAATAAATCTTTTTAATAGCAGGTATTCTAACTTCAGATTGTCTCTAGTGCAATTAACAAATGATAGCTCTGTTCACTGTGGCTGTTCAGTAGCAGACTCTTGCTGTTGCTCACATAATAGGCTCACTGTCATCCTGGCTTCCTGTTATGACAAGACAAAATGTATCTACCTAGATCTATGACGCAGAATGTGGCTGGTTCAGTTATAGTTTAATTGATCCTTCAACTATATCATGGAAAGTGCTATGAACAACACTATCACCAGAAAGCAGATAGTTAATCATTGGTAACGAAAAGGGATTTCATTCCTCATTTAAGCCTTAAAATGTACAGTATGTTTTGAAGGACCACAACCCAACTACGCCATAAGTGTTAATGCTGTCTGCCTATCTATCTCTATTCTGTTCACTTAAAGGTGCACTATGTAACGTTGGGTGTTTCATAAGTAGTATTCTCATAACTGAATAAACAAAATTCCATCACAGGAAAATTGGATCACTGGAGCACTGTTTGAAGTTAAAAAGCTCCCTACAAAGTTACTGTGTCAATGTTTCAGGGCCCAAAGTTTTGTTTACAAACATGATCAAGTCTTACATTGGGTTCCAGGTAACTCAAGATAATTTAGTTTTGATTTATGATGATATAAACTGCACAGTGCACCTTTAATTCTGCTTAATCGTTCAAGATGCATCTATGAATCTGCAGCACACAACCTTAGAATCACTCTCTCCGTACCTTCCTGCAGGGCATCCTGCATGACGGCGGCCCCCCTGGGTGGCTCCAGGCTAGTGGCTGACCTGAAGAAAGCCTCGGCCTGCTGACAGACCTCCTCCCCTGGGCTGGAGCCCTCCCACATCCCCCTGAAGAGCCGCACCTTCTCCTCCAGCAGAGACACGATCTCTGTGTCCTTCTGCCTCAACAGATCTGACCGGCAGAGAACACACAGTAAGGGAAAACGTTTTGTGCTATTTGGGAGCAAAACCTGTCGCTCTAAAAACAAAAAGGGATTTTTCTCTCACCTCTCATCTCCCTGGCTTTAGTCTCCAGCTGTCTCTTGTCATCTTCCGTCTCACTTGGAATCCCTTCATCCTCATCTTTCTCCCTGTCCAAAGGAGGAATAGGAAGTAAACAAACCTGATGTCTTACAGCGAGTGAATTATACAGGATTCAACCACTACAGACCCCTATCTACAACATGTCACATTCAAATATTTCCTGACGTTTAATTTTTTGGAACAATCAATCGGTATTTACAACATCACAGACTCCACAGGACAACACTTCACTAGAAAGGGATTAGACAAAGCCTTGGAGTGTCAAAAAATGTGATGCATTTTGTATTTCGGTGGAAAAGACAGACACGAGCATCAGTAGAAAACAGTTTTTGTTTTATCTCTCCCGTTCCTGCCAAAAGCCTGATCTCAATGTTCTATATAGACAGAAGTCAGACAGAGGGGGGAGAGAGAGAGAGAGAGAGAGAGAGAGAGGGAGAGAGAGAGAGAGAGAGAGAGAGAGAGAGCGAGAGAGAGAGAGAGCGAGCTAAATCTCTCTCCTTCCCTGCTGGCTGCAGTGGAATAATCCTTTGCTTATAGTGAGCTGCCCTTGAAGCCAATCCAGCATTAGACTGTCCCAGAGTACACCCCATCCCCAGGTAGAGTAGTGATAATCCTCCTGACAGCAAAGTACTCTGTCGCAGCTTACCGTTTATTACTATATAGAGACCTGGGCTGGGTCTAACTCCTGAGTTACAACCCGGATAGACCAAAGGGGAATCCTTAAGAGACCAACGGGGAAAGTGTAAAGCACAGTTTGTTCCAGAGCAGAGTTGTTGTGTTGATTGCACAATGTACGTGTGGGTGTGTCCTAGGGCTGCAACTAACGATTATTTTGATAATCGATTAATCTGTCGATTATTTTCTCGATTATTAGAGTTTTGGTCTGTAAAATGTCAGAAAATGGTGAAAAATGTTGATCAATTTTCCAAAGCCCATGTTGACATCCTCAAATGTATTGTTATGTCCAAAATACATAGATATTTCAGTTTACTGTCATAATAGGATTAAAGAAACCAGAAAATATTCACATTTGAGAAGCTGAAATCAGAGAATTTGGACATTTTTTATCAAAATTACTCGACACGATTAATCGATTATCAAAATAGTTGGCGATTATTTCAATAATCGATTAATAATCGATTCGTCGATTAATCGTTGCAGCTCTAGTGTGTCCGACACGTGGAGATTTTCTTGGGTATATTCTTGTAATTGAATAAACATACTTTCCAAACAGGATAATTAAACACTGCTTAAGGTTAGAAAGCTACCTAAAAAAAGTTACTGTTTCACTGTTGTTGTTTAAAGCAGCAGGGCCCACAGTTTTGTTTACAAACATATTCTAGTCTGACGTTTGGTTTCCAGGTAACTCAAGAATATGTTGATGATGATAGAACAAATGCAGTACTAAGAATGACATGTAGACTAAATATGTTTTGTAAACTTACTGCAGGCTCTGCAAATGTAAACAAATCACCCTGCCTTGAAACTGCATAGTGCACCTTTAATGGAACTTTGACAAAAGAAAAATGTCAAAATGTTTTCATCGGGCACAAACATCATTACATCATCTTTTAGAACTCTTTTTAAGTAGAAATCCCTGCTCTACATAAACAAAACACATGAATAAATCTCCTACTCACATGGACTGCATGGCTTCCTGGATGAGGTTCATCCAGGTGTTGCGTTCGTCCTTGGAGCTGGCCAGGACCTCCATCATCTCTGGCTTCTCCACGCCGGCCGAGATGAGGAAGAGGCCACGCTCTTCGTTAGCCACTTCCCTCACAATGAGCTTCTGCAGGGAGATGACCGTGGAGCGCTGGTCCTGTAGGGGGAAAGGAGGGGAGGGATGGAGGGGTGGGAGGCGACAAGGGAGAGAGAGAGAGAGAAATAAGATTACAGTGGGAGGAGAGAGGGAAGACAAATGTTGAGGATGAGGGAAGGCAGGAAGAAGGGGAAGAGGAGGGGGAGGAGAAAAGGAGAAGGAGAATTACGGGAGGAACGTGGAGGATAAAAACAAGCGCAGGGGGAACAAAATCATCTCAAAAATAAGTGCGGTGAAGTCAGAGGCACAGATGGAAGGAAGGTCAGTTTAATAAAGAGGATTACAGCAGGAATAAGCTGTTGGGTGATAGACCTGCAGTACACACAGGCTATGTCATTTTAGAGTAAATAACACCAGAAGCCTCTGGAAAACCTGGCCTGGAATAGTAAAAATCAATGAATAATATGAGACCAATGTCAATAAGTCTTGTTTGAATGTAATAATGTTAATGTAATGACTTGAAAAAAGTACCTGCCAAAGCATTATGTGAACCGCCCATCTTTGTTTAAATTAGTTTTGCTTTTGAAGTCAGATAGGCCAAACGCTATTGGTAAAATAGGGGCTTTCTTGCAAAATGTCCTCCCATTGCTTTAAGTAATATTTGCTGTATGCCATTCGTTTGTTTTGTTGTATGTTTTGAGCTCAACACCAAGGTATTATGTTCATGAGCTGGAAATAAAATGAAAATTAAATAAAAGGAAGAATTACGGATGTGGAATAAAGAGGGAAAGAAGAAGACAAAATGAGAGTCTGGTTAATGTTATTATCCAAATGGGAGTCAGCTGACTTCCAGAACCTCAGCAGCCCCTCGCATCATAACAGCTGCAAACACTGGAAGTTTACTGCACTAACACCACAAAGCGGAACCTCGTATATTAGCCACATTTAGCTTCATGGGAATACTTTCTATCTTCTGTCCAGGTGACCTCTGACTTCATTGCTACTGGTTACTTATACTGTTGCTGATCCTAAGAAGTGAAGATCATTTTTAGGCAACAACTTAACCGGGTGCACATGCCTGTTGTCCATTAAAAACAATATGTTATTCCTTGTTTTATGTCAACAGCCTCTACTCAAAAATGCCCAGCCTTTTTTAATGATGGATGTGATTATTATTCCACAGGCTTGCCTGTTTTTTATTACCCCTCGTGTGTGTGTGTGTGTGTGTGTGTGTGTGTGTGACCGTGTTACCTGTAAACATGGAATAAACGACTCTAACCTTTATGATTTATCATGGTTGGGTTAGATGCCGAGGGCCAGAACGCTTTTATTAGGTGCAGCTAGTGAGCCAGCAAAATGCAAAGGAATATTACCCAATGGGAAACCTAAGCAGGCAGGATACTGCTAACAGCAAACAACAGTTGGATAGGAAAATATGACAACAACTCTCTGGCAGCCCTCGATAGATCATACAATACTGGAGTGATTGCAGGTAAACGGTAGGGGACAGCAGAAAGAGACAGGGAGAGAGTGCAGAGATAGAAAAAGTTGAAAGAGTGATCCTACCACCATGGCGAAGACATATTTCTGGTCCTTCTCTTGCAGGAAGACAAAGACGTCTGATAGTAGCAGAGCATGGACATCTGGAGAAAACAGACCGGAGAAAAGTGGTTGTGGTTGGATGAGTAAAAGGTTTAGATACATCATGTTTAGATACACATATTGACAGAGAGAATTTGTGGTGAGGTAATGGGGCAGTAAACTCGGTCAATAAGTGTCTCCTTGCCTTTTAATCTCCCCTGGCTGTTCTTGAGCTGCAGGCCTCCATCGTGGATGAGCCTCCTCCTCAGCAGATCCTCCCTAGCGAACACCTGTCCGCTCTTGGTCATCATGATGGACTTGCCCTCCATGCGGTTGTGGAAGTCCTTCAGACGCCGTCTCTTGTCGTGCTCGTTCACTTTGTTGTCCACGGACGCGATCACCTCCTTCACCAGTCGAACAGAGTCCCTCAGGTCCTCAAAGTCTTCCTCGCTTTCTGCCGTTGGACGTTTGACAAACAAATAATGAAGACAGGCAACAGTGCAGCAGACTGGCATTATCAAAAGTCTCCAGACAAGCCCATGCCTAATTATGAATTGAAATGTTGGTATGCTTTTTGGAATTTAACTGCGTCTGTATTACCACTCACTGAGAAATCTCCTATTGCAAAAACCACCGACAGCCTTTTTTTCCATTTGGTTGGGCGAGCTTGACACACAAAGCCTTCTAAAATCGGCTTACCTTCTTTTTATATTGTGTGTTTGTTTGTTTGTTTCATTTTTGTCTCTTTTATTTTGTTATAACATTTTCTCCTATAAGAATACTATTTAATGTGGCTGAGACATAGCTCTTTTAAGATCACCCATGTTCTGCTAGCCCTTACAATTTGGAATACTTGTTTGCCCTTGAAATCTCCTGCTCTTGAGAAAGGGACAACCATTCCTTGTTTACTTTCCTACAGCAAGATTATTGTATCTCAAAACATATACACTGTTGAGCCCATTTATCTTATATGTCTGTTCAAGTCATTTGTATGCAACACTAGCTACACCGTCTCACAGAACAGTTTGGGCTCGTTAGGTTAATTACAGTTGAATATGCATTCTTCTCACAAGTGTTTATAATCCCTTTCCCTTTTTTCTCTGAAAAGGTTCATTCAACACACCTTAATGGGATTATAGGATGTAGAGTGTAAATGTGCTTAGAGAATACAAACAGAGAATGACATGCGTTACTGAATTCAATTTCTGGCATTTCTCCTCTTTTGCTTGTTACATGTTGGAAATGTCTAAATGTTTTATGGTAGTAAAAGACCAAGATGACCAAGAATAGAAGAAAAATAAATTGTTGCTGTTGCTGTTCAGCACATCACAGCAGTGGTGTTCTTGAACCTGACTACTCACTGTGTGCAGCCAATACTGGACTGGCTTTTACCTGAAAGTTTCCACTGTTACATATTTTCTATAATATTAAAGATGTATAACTAAATGAGAAAAAAGTACAGTTAAAGATTAGCAATCTTTATTAAGGTTCTGCTTTATCTGGCTATTTGGTGTGTGGATGTTATTGATTAAACAGTGGTAGCATGAGAAAACAACCCCACCAACCGTCATCGCTATCTAAATGTTACTAAGCTGTCATTGGTGCATGGAAATACATCACATTTGTCAAACTGAGACCCGATCACTTTTTATGAGCAGGAAGAGCACAGGGGAAAATAAAATAGCACAGAAAGCAATCTCATGTGAAATGTTCAAACCTGTTTCCCTTTGTGCCGTTTCTTGTTGCTAAACTAAGCTAAACCGCTGCTGGCTGCAGCTCTATATTTAGTTGACAAATGAGATGATCGATACCACTCTCACATTGTACTCTGTGCAGGAGGTCCACTCTCACATCTTACTCTACTCTCTGCAGGTGGTCTGTTTTTCAAAGCTGTACTATTCCTTGAAATGGTTGTCAATGTAGTTGGCATTCTGCAGGTGTAGGAGCTCTTTTCTCAGTCTGTTGAGTAACTGTCACAGCTCAACTGATAATCTAAAATAAATGTAATAGGTTTTATTGACTGGCTATAGGCTATAGACTCAGTGTTAAACGGTGTTCAGTGTACAAAATGAACATTTATTTATAGGTAAATACTGTGATTAAAGAGAGGGAGAGTTATAATAAGAGGGTCCTGGATTAATTTGTTTTAAACGGCAAGGAATAAAATCCCCAGTGGCCTCCCTACACACTGAGATAAGCCCCAGAGTCAATTTGTCTCTGATATACATCTTGTCTATTTAGCACTTGGGTTTTGGACTGGAAATGTATTATTTGTGCAATCTCTCCTCCCCCCCACCACCCACGTTGCACCAAAATACTATCTCTAACCTGTGAGTGTGCTGTATTATTTCCAATCAGTTCATATCAGAATTGGCAGTAGATACTATTCTTTAAGCACCTTGGGGATTAAGATACATCTCTTCCCACATCCTACATACACATAGAAACAGGCCCTAGGGAAGGATTAGAGAAACACAGTGGGAGGCCAGCTGCCTACAGTTGCTTTAGATCAGATATACTGTAAATATGTGGTGAAGTATTTCAGCTCCTCAAAGTATGCTTGATTTATTGTCCTCAAAAGACCCGTCTAATGTACAATGTATGCTTATTTTTTTTTCACAAGATGCCATGTGTGAGAAAGGCTGATCTTTATAGGACTAGGTACTGACAGAGAAAATTGGAATTTACCTGTTAAGTTGAACACGTATATATTTAAGCACAGATTAAATGTGTCTATTCTCAAGATGAAAATGGAGTTAAGCACATAAATGTTCATCTCAAAAGGTTTCCCAACTTGACTTTCTTAAAAGAGTAGCATGTTTTTAAAAAATCATTAGATGTGGTATGAACTGCATATCAACTTGACTCTCCAGAGATCTATGAGCCAGCAACATTTTTTTTAAAATTTTTATGAGAAAATTCTTCTGATCCAAGGATAATTAATGCATCGCCACCGACTAGCAGATAGTTTCAAGTTGAAGAAAAACTCTTAACTTATGATGGAATATATTTTACTTTACTGCCTTTGAATCTATGACTTTAAAAAAAAAATCTTTGCAATTAGGGTGAAAAATAATGTGTTGTGAATAGTGAATGCTTTGTAATATATATATTTTATGAAGGCGATAACAGCATCAAAAGCATTTTCATGTTATTACAATATGTACACACAATAAAAACATGGATGACAAGTGAGAAGAGGCCGACATGCAGCTAACCTTTCGTGTGCTGCAGCATTCTCTGAATCAGCACCGGATACTTTGTTATCCTCTGCGTCACCAGCAAGATGCATTCTGGGATACCAAGCCTCCGCACAATGCTGCTACTCATCTTTTTCTGGAAAAGAACAGACAAGTACTTTAGTAAAACATGCACACACAACAGGTTTCAAATAAACAATGTGGGACTCTAACAACTCATTTGATGTAGAACAACACAGTATTTAATACAAGACAATGTGTTTGCTGTGATTATTGATGTGACTGGTACAGATACAGTTAGAACTATAAAAGCACTGATGCTTTCAAAAAGTGTTTGAAGGCCAATTCAGGTAAGGGCTTTCATACCAATGTTCCTAGTACATGCATGAAAAGACAAAGAAACTGAACAAGATGGTTGACACTATAAGTAGCACTCAGAAGAGAACAGAATGTTTGATGTTCTATTCAACAAAAAACAATCATGCCTGGACTCACATAAAATATATTTTCAGCACAAAAGCGGTAAAAAGTCAGAGCAAGACAAAAGCATGGAAAGATAATTCTTTGAGAAAAGTAATTATTTTGTAGAAAGAGATAGATAAGAAACATATGAAGGGCTGAAATATAAGTCTTACTTTGATGAAGTTCTTGAAGCGTTTGTCTTTGGTTAAGAGGTCCTTATAGAAGTTTACAGCTTCATTGTGCCGGCTGCAGAATCTTCCGTAAACCCTCCTCATGTTTTCACCGTATGATCCTGAGAACTACAGCACAATTTAACAGGCTTTAGAACATAGAGCAAACACAGGTACAAATGATAGAAATATGAGATATGTGGGTTGTATTTGGTGCTATAACGATATTCAATTAAAGGTGACTTTACTATTAATATAATGTAATTTTACATTATGCATTCGTATGCAGCATACCCAAACGTTGGTATTAGCTAAGGAATCAAACTGTCGACTTTATTTTAACCAGAGTTAAGGACTGCCACCTTTTACAGCAGTCGAGGAATTTGGAAACTAGACTTAAAGTCAGCTCTGTGAGGATTTCCATCGACACACGCATGGCTTATGGCAAAATGAACATGAATGTCTTTACAACACTTCATGGAAATCCAGCCAGTAGTTGTTAAGCTATTTCAGTCTGAACCTACCTACTGTACCAACACATTTACATGGCCTAGGTCATGAAATACACACATTCTGTTTTTGATACTCTTTTCATATAAGACAATTTGTCTTATTGCATCACAGTGTAGGAGCTGCCTGTCTAACCTGGCTGACCAGGATGTCTCCTATCCTGTTGATGGTGAAGCCCCCTGCGTCCTGCTGGCTCTCTCTCTTCCTCTCCAGGAGGCGCAGCAGCAGCTGTGTGTGGAGGTCCAGGAGGTCATCCAGAGCAGGGAACAGCCTCTCTACTGTCTGAGCCTCCAGCTGAACCTCCTTCTGAATACCTTTACTGTAAACCTCTGACATGATGCGCAGGGTCCGGATGTGATGCATCTCCGTCTGCATCAGCTCTGAACAATGCAAAAGCAAGGGGTACTTAGTAGGGAGGTTAAGTTGTGTATTTCAGATACAAAGTGTGATCTCACTTGTGTCTTTGGATACATTTAATGCTATGGCCCTAAGGTACTTACATACCAAAGGAGACCTTATTGCCTCATGGCTTTAAGGCAACACCCTATTTTTTCCACACTCAACCAGCCTACTATTAGACAAAGTGTGAAAGTCATCAAGGCAATCTGAGGGAAAGTGGGTCTGCCAAAATATGTATTTATAAAAAAAGTTTAAACAAATTTACAACACACTCTGAATTAATAATACTGTAGACCTCTGGCCCAGAGGCATTAACCCAGTTTTACTTCATATATTAGCAGTAGTAGAGACACATTTGATACTAAACTGGAGAAACACTGAACTGCTTGTTTCTAAATTCCTAAACACTTTCCTTCATTTCCCATTAACATGAACATCCATCAAGATCCATTTATAAAGCAGATTTTTTCTGGTTAAGTGAATGTACCATAGATGACGTCCTGTCTCTTGCCCAGCTCTCTGTCCAGCTGCTGCAGGTACGTCTGGTCCACACCTAGACTCCATGAGTCAGCCTCCAGCTCTTTGGCCTCCGCCTCAAACTCCCCCATCAGCTGGCCGTCCATCATCTCCGTCCCTGCACACACACACACAACACAGTTGGAGGCATGTGTTTCATTTTGAAGTTTACTTTTATGTGTACAGTATTACACATCTCTGAATACATTTTTTAATAACACTTAACTTTCAGGGATGTGGCTCACTCTTATTGTGAAACATGTGTTTATGTTGTAGTTGCTGTAATAATCATTTTTTCTGCATAAACTTGAATGATAAGTTAGTGAAGTGAATCAAATGAAGATGCAATATCCTGTTATTATACATTGATGCAGTATTGCAGTAACGCTGATAATGCAATGTTGTGGTGCGTTGTGGTAATGTATTTGATTTTGCTAACACTGTGTTAGGTGTAGGCTCAGAATCTTGGATCTCAGGTGATGGTCATATGTCTTGGGCTGTCAGATCAATAGTGTGCACGTGTGTGTATTGACCTTCATCGGTGAGCGATTCCATGGACTCCGTGACCTGGTTGTTTCTGTTGAGGGAGTCAGTAGACTGGGAGAGGTAGCGCAGGCCTTTTATGGGCATATCATCGAACACCGGACTGAATGGAGAGATAAGAAGAATAAAAAAAATATATTCATTGTTTGTTTTTTTTAAACAGTTACAGCCACACACGTTCATTAAATAGGATTAAATAGCAACAGAAACATTTCATTCCCTGTGATTATCTGAGTGTCCTCACATTATACACACAAAAATATATACACACACATATACACAGACAAACATACGCACACGCAAACATACACCCACACACACGCACCCAGCGATGTTGCTTATGGAGAGACTCTTGGAGAGGTTGTTGCCATGGAAATTCATGATGCTGGTGTGTCTCCGAGATGGGATCATCAGGGAAGAATGGTCTTCAGGGGACAAGATGGCCGACCAGGGGCGCTCCCTTGTCCCACCAGCTAAAACAACACACAGATAAATCACAGAAGATAAATATCCTACTCATCACTTTGCTCTATATGAAGCTACATTCTGTCATTTGTGTTTATTAAGGAGTCCTTCAGGGGCTGCCTCAGTATCAATTATCTTCTAAAAAAATGTAATTTAAGAACTCTAGTTACGACACAGGTACATACAGATCTTGGGAGAAACCTTCAACTACTTTGCACTTTAGAAATGAAATACAGAGGACTATAAGACCAATTTGTTTCATCCCACTGGCTGATTTTTACCTTTAAAGTTCAAATCTATGGAGAAAAGTCTGATGCTGTACGTGCTTTTGTATGGTCTGTCTGTCTGTGTTCTGTGTGTGCTTTGTGTGTGTTTTCCTGAAATCCAAGATGGTGGTTTTTGACTCACATTTGTTCCTCATGGTGACCGTGGGAAAGGAGCTTGAATCTGGTACGGTAAACTGCTGTTTGGGCAACTGGCCAGAGAAACAACAGAGAATAAAAGCATAAATGATGCGTTCAAAATCGATATTGGCTGGAGGAGAACAGAATACATCAGAATCAATGGTGGAGTCACTCTGAGCCGGGGACTGTTACCTTCATCTTCACCTTGGCACACACAGGCAGGCTGTCCCTGCAGCCCTTGTGGACGGAAGCATTACAGTCTGGAAAAGAGAAGCAACAGAATGCTCAGTGAGAACTCAGTGTATGGTGGTGTGGAGGCAGTGGGGGTGCTGAGGGAGGGGTGTGTGTGTGTGTGTGTGTGTGTGTGTGTGTGTGGAAAGGTGGGGGCAAGAAATTCTGACTGGATTTCATATAGCCGGCCAGGAAACTCCACCAGCAGCCCACTAATGAAAGCCAGACTGCAGAGCATGTGATGCAATCCAGGGGTAATACTGCTGCTCGCGGACCAAGGGGAGAAAAAAAGAGAGAGAAATGATAGGCGATGGAATGACAGACTCTCTCTCTCTCTCTCAAATTGCATGGGAACATTTCAATTATATAAACATTCCCAAATCACCATTTTGGAGCAAGGGTCATCATTGAACATGGCTCGAATAAGATCTACACTGTGATTTCATCCCATCGAGTCAATCGAAGACTATATTATTTTCCCTGTAACATACTTTATTTAATACTGTCCAATTATTTTCTATGAGTTGACTTCAAAGCTCGTTTGTACACACCTATATACCGGTATGTGTGTAAAAAAAACTGAAGTGTAGATCAAGAAGTGCCACAAGAGGAACAAACGTCTCTGGTTGTGTCCAAATCAAGCTCGACAACAAGGCTGGGCTCAGTTTCCCCTTACTCACATAGAGCCATGTTTCCAAGAGACATGTTGCACAAGAGAAACCCACAAACCCCACTATCAGACCTCGTCATCTTTGCTAACATGCACACAACATTTCCTATGTTAGGATTACATCACACACACTTAGCCTCTCAGTCAGAGTGCGAAAATAAGCCTGTGGAACTCAACAAGAAAATAATGGCAGCAGCACTTTCAGGGTTATGGGTTTCATTTTCACTTCCACCTAACACTTGAAAAGTGTATATGCGTGTGACTGTAAGAAAGGATTTGAATACAAAGTATCCGCCTAGTAGATTATGTGATATATCTAATTATGCCCCGCTCAGTAAAACCAGCTTGAATTCCTGCAGTCTTTTCCTCCTCTTAAATGTTTTTTATTGGGTATTTGACTGCCTTTTGTGGATGTCCAACTAATTCCCGCTAATCTCAGACAAAGGATCACTGTATGTGTCTGCTGAATGGACACCAGCCAGACATCTGCTAGCAAAAACAAGCCTTCAGAAAAAACAGCCCGAGCTCCAACAATCTGAACCAGACCAACACAACACAACGAGAGCTGTTTTTGCCAGTATGAAGTATTTAAGGCTGAGTGTGACCATCCAGAGGATCGCTGTGTGCCATCGCACAGCCAGTTTCTCCTTTTTAGACTTTTTTTGGAGTTGCGCCAAAAGCTTGTGCAATAAACTACATCCTCTTTAGGGTTGCTGCTGCTTCAGTGGAAAACAATGCAAAATGTGTAGTGTTGTCTGTACTGAAAGACTGACTGGGTTTGCTTAGTAAGAAGTTAATATGTATGAGGTATTCTGCTTGGCTTTTTTTAAAACATTGCAAGACACACACTTAACGTTATTCTATAAATGATGATGATAAATTATGAATTATTTCTGATGAAGCTTGGTTTATCTCAGCCTACCAATTATTTACCTATTAAATACAATTCTGAAATTCCATATGAAGACGTATATGATATGGTTCAAATGAACTGACTTAGCCTTTAAATTGATGCGACTTGTGGATTATCATGATAAATGCCTGATGTTAACCAATGTTGTATGTTTCCAGCTGTGCAGAGAGCTTACTGTGGGCTCACAGCAAAAGCTTGATGAGCGTCAGTGGCAGGGTCACAACCCACAGCAGCAAGAAGAGTTCTGAGTGCATCAGTCCCTTCTTGGCCAAAATGAAAGAGAAACTGATCATTGCGGTCTCTGGTTTCCCAGAACTATATGATGTGTCACTTTTCGTATATCGTTACAAACAGAAATAAATAAATGTACTAAAAAGGGCAATCCAATACATTTCAGTTTCATTTTTTAAGTAATATGCAGTGAATGCATGGAAATGTGTTTATTTTATCATCCCTGGTTCTGCAAAGCTCTACTACGTAAAAACTTGATAGACTATAATTAACGTACAATCTGAGGCAGTGGCTTGAACGTCCCGCCCCCGCCAGCGACTTGTAGAGGGGCTTGCACGGTGGTAGGAGCGACCTGAGCACCCACCGGCGTATTTGAAGCTTTTTGGTGTGATTGCAATTAGAGATTGATTTACTGCTATTATTTTAATAATAGATTTGCAACACTTAATGGGTTTTTATTAATAGTAAAAGCAACAGGATTCCTAATGAGTTTCAAACAATGAATGAACAGAAACAGAATCAAAGGAATAATGCTAAATGAATTGAAAATGAACACAAAGGATACGTACGCATGCATTGGAAAGCCTCCCTGCTGTTGAAAGCCTTATTGCACTGGAGGCAGAGGGATGCCTGGCCCGAGCTGACTGGCGAGAACAGATGACCGTTAATCGCCTTCTTGTCCTTTTCCTTGTCCTTGCCCTCCTTCTCTTTCTCCTTCTTCTCTCGATCCTTTTCCTGAACAGATGGAATTAACAGAGTTAGGAACACAAAAGCGACCGCAGCAGCAGAGGAAGGAATCTTTCAATAATTACTTGGAACTTTTCAACCAGACGATTAGATGTTAAGAAGAAAGAGTGTTTGGTTACCTTTAGAGTAGACTAAAGGTACCAGACATTGGCCAGTTGCTTATGTTATTTTCCAATCTGAATCCAGCAGAGCAACATTATTACTCTGATGCACAACACGGCAGGGGGCTTTGCATAGTAAGTGATGCATTATTTATGCAATCAACAAATTGCCTCATTAAAAGACTACTTTAAATGTAGGGAGTCTTTTCCCGTTTTGCTTCATTTCCCGTTTTGCTTCATTTAAAGGCAACAGTGTTTTCTTTATAAAACTCAAATATATATTATAGTGTATTTTTGCATGATAATTGGTTGAGGTTAATAATAATGCTAGCAGCACATAATAAAGTGACCATTTCTACCAAAGAATAATTCATTATTCACATTCCATATTCATAGTGTTATTCAACCCATGCAGATTGCATGACTAATGCCAGAGACACACTGTCTGGGAATCAAATCTGTGACCTTTCCAAAACAGCGTGGCCTTTTCTGCTGCCTTTGCATCGGTGGACGAGCTCGTCCCTCAGCTGTTGGTCATCTCTGTACACTGAGCTGAATCACAATCCCCATAAAGAAGAACAGAGCTCTCATTCTCTTGGATTTACATCACACAAGCCTCCACCCAAACCCAGAGGAAATGGGAAAATGGAGTTTCCAGCTCCCTTTAATAGGCCAGCCTGTGGGCCTCTTGGTTTTGAAGGGGACCACAAAGCTCTCTGACATACTGGAGCTCATTTTGTACTGTTGCTTCATGATATACCATAAGGCTGACAGCAGGGCCACAGCCATTACAACACAGCACTTAGCATAGTCTCACTTCCTGCAACAACAGCCATCTAACCAAAGAGGAAAACAAGGAATAATGCATATCAACTTAACTATATGGCCTAACAAAGTATTCTTTCTAACCGCAAAGGCCTTTCTAAGAATTGTTTTAAATATGATACCTGGTAATATATACGGAATACAACAACAGTTTAACTTATTGGAAGCACAGGAAGCAAGAACAATTCTCAGCACAATTATTTTGGCTTCCAGCTTTTACAATAGGAGAAGTAATCACTTGTGACATTTCAAATACAGATTAAAATAAACAGTCTACTGAGAAACAATGTAACAGGCAATGAATTCGCTGGAAAGAGATATTAGCCCAGAGGGAAGCTCTGGTTACTTTTAACACAACAATGTGACATTCTCTTTCACTACAATTTTACTTGGAGAAGCAGAGCGTTCTGTAAGCCTACCTCCAGACTAGATTTCCATCTCTTTGAGAAGCCGTGGCTCCCTGTGAATCTCCTGTACAGCATCCCTGACTGTGGTCGAACCATGGACTGTATATAAGGTCCAACAGACTCAAGCTGCTATATTGTCACTGAGGCTCCAATAGGAAAGCTGCAATGAGGAAGTGACTGGCGCTCGCTCTCTTTCTCTCTCTCTACTTGCTGTTACTGCAATGACCCTTTGGTCTGGCACAGATGCTATGTGAAAACTGCACATACTAAATCGCCCACCAGAACACTTAGATTTTGGATACGTTACAGAAACCATATGCATAAAGTTTCTCCAAATACAGATCCTCCGACAATTATCATAATTGATGATCTGATATATTTGAGACAGTTTCAAAGGTAATTTATTACCTGAAAGGAAGGATACATTGAGAGGAAACTTTAATTGCAAAAGACTCATCTAGTTTAATTAAATTGAGAAATTAGAAATGTAATGTAGTGTGTGTGACAGCTCAGCTGAGATGGCCATTTAGGTTGTCACTAAAATTAAATACATGGCATACACATACATGCATAATGGATGCAATCGGAAAGCTCTCAGCAAATGTGTACATCAAAGCCTTGCTACTTGTCTTGAAATCAACAGTGATCAATATTTGTGACATTTGACGGGTAACTGAAGCCACTGGCTCCAAGGAGACCCTTCACAATGCTGTCACTTTAAAAGCAAAGCCATGACTGCTTTAAGGTTACAAATGAGATTATAAAACCACAGCCAAATCCAACTTCCTGTTCTACTTCCTGTTCACCCCTGTGTCTCTTTGCATGAGCTGCACGACTACAGACAGCAACACAAGCTTGATTTCCAATATGTTGCCACTTTTATTTTTCAAATTGGATTGATGCACCACTGTTTTTACAAATCATAATCCCATAATGGATAATATATTACAACAAATCATGTCACATCTGTGATTTTCAGAGTGCAACGCTGAGCTTGATGATTTCTAAATTGCTTCCCAATCATGTAGGGAAAAGACAACAATAAAAGTTTATTTTGCTAAAATGATTTTACCTGATGTATTCAATCAGTGTTGTCATCACTCACATTGTAATAAGAAATACATTCTCACTGGGAGAAGAGCTTTGGCAGGTAAACTTTGACTACATCTTTCACCATAGACTCAGTCTGTCTGTGACCAGGCTCAAAATCTAAAACCTACTGGGGAAATCTGAAATCGGGAAGTTCCAAGCAACACAGACCGACACTTAACCCCTAACTCCCCAGTGTCAGGCCGTGTGCAAATGTTTAAACATGAAGATGCCTGGTGTTTTGGAGTAATACATGTTTAAGGAGGAGAAGGCTGAATTTTGAACCAAACAAACACACATAAAGGCCCAAGCTCTGAGAGTCAGTCATATAAAGTGAAGTATAGTAAATAATCTACCTTTAATCTACCCAATAACATTTTAAATTACAGCCACAGTATTATAAGGCGTGCTTAAAAACTCCATTTTCCCCTCACCCTGGTCTTTTTGTACATCTTGTTCTTGAGGTAGCTGAAGGTCCGGCTGACTTTGGTCCCGCCCCTTCCATCAGCGTCACTCCTCAGAGGACCAGGCTCCTCCTCCGATATGCTGGTACACACACACACACACACACACACACACACACACACACACACACACACACACACACACACACACACACACACACACACACACACACACACACACACACACACACACACACACACACACACACACACACACACACACACACACACACACACACACACACACACACACACACACACACACACACACAGTTAATTTTATCCTCAACCAGCTGCATTCACAAGCGCTACCTGTTCACACATTCTGAATTGGGTCCTTAACAGTCATAAAAGGGTTCTATGGAGAACCATTTGACTGCTCACAAGAACCCTCTCCACACTGTTTATTTATGGGACAATAAAAAGGTCCCAGCTGCAGTTAAAAAGCTGAAGAGCTATTTTCCATTCATGTGTATTTTGCAGAGAGTTGGACTGACCTGTATGCTAGTGACCCGGAGGTGCTGGAAAACGATCTCATACCTAGAGAGAAACGAGAGAAAGCAGTGAACAGCAGGCCAAAGTTTCAGGTGTTTTTATTTGATTTTTATTCACTGTATTTTCAATCTCAGGTGGAAATTCTACTTTCCCTCTATATGTAGGGCAGTGAAAATATGTGTTTAAGGGGTTGACCACACAAACCACCAGGGTCATTCTGCTTTTCCTGAATATACAGTAAGTGAATGACCTCACTGACCTAGTGTCCCTTCAGTCGTGTGTCTCCCTGCTTCTATTTGCATCAATGCAGCTGTCTATACAGGTGCACGACAGCTCAGTTGCAATGCACACGTGGAGAATATTTTCACGTTCAAATCTTCTTTCTTCTGTTTTAAGGCAAGTAACTACGGCTATGTCACAGAAAGGGCACAGAGGTTGTTGCTGTTATGCTAAAGTGCTACTCTTTCTAGCTCACCTGTGTAAACAGTGTAACATTGTAGTGAATAATTATTGTGAACATGGGGCTTAATAGTTCCCCTCCTGGCTGCAAGAATTGGGCAGAGAATTGAATAACCCAGGCCATCATGTCCTTCAACAGCTACCTTCAATGTCCTTGAGCTAGGTATTTAACATTTAGCTACTCTCTAGAAGCCAAAAACAAAATGACTCTGGCGAGGATGAGGGGCGGCTAGCAAAGAGGCCAAAAGCTGAAGCTGCCTTTGGATCCGGTGCCATTAACGGCTGCTACACACTGGCCCCAAAAACATCTCTGGCCGCATAGCCATCCGACCTCTTGAAAAAGGAAATCTCATAATACAGCCTATTTCTTTCTGCCACAAGATATTATGGCCTAAACATCAAATCACATTTCATTTAATCCAAGTCTTGGGTCATCACACATAGCTATGATGCTTGTAGCTAGTTTATTCCACACAGGCTCTCAACCCAGAATCCTCTATTTAAATTGACTGGCTCCAGGCAAGGCCACTGGCTGTATTTTTAATCTCAAAGCATCCACTGCAGTCTTTGTCAAATAATAATAGGGTCTCACTTGTCTGGTGTCAGTTCAACATTGGCATGCATCTTTTCTAGGCAACTTTGCTTGCTTTAAAAGATCAATTCTCCCCAAAACATCTGACGTAAACACACAATTATGCAAAGCATTGCTTGCATGCTCTGTGTCAGAAAGTCCACCCCCAAAAACAGGATAATGAGGGCAACGTTTTTGGGGTTACTGTGTTGCTAGTAACACAGTCAAGGAGACAGAGAACACTGATGAAAATATCTCACAGATAAGGAAAGGGAAGGCTCAGTGTCTTGAACTAACAGTGACGGGCTCATTTTTATCTGGAAGGAAGAAAGGGCTCCTGCAGTTCACCTGCATTGTTTTTTGATTATTGTTTTTCCTCTTTCTCTGGTGATCAAGTTCCTTTTTTTTCCTACTTAAGAGCCCAAACAAAGATTAATCTATGTAAAGGTCAGCTAAACACTAGGGCTAGGGAGGGGACTGCATAAGCCAAGGTCTTATTTAATGTCGTCAACAGGGACTCTAAACACAACATGTGCTGCCTAGGTGAAAGGTGGTTTTCTTTACACTAATGATTTTGCTACAAGCTCATTTGAATTGCACATCCTAATTGCAAGGAGCCTTATATCAGCAGCAGTAATTAGTAGTTTCCTTAAAAAGCTTGTTGCAGCTGAACTTTTGGGCTTCACTGCCCTTCAGTGTCTAGATGTGTTCAGACTTAAGTGTACACATATTACACAGAAACTGTTAATACTATAGAGAGAGTTCACCCGTTGCAAAACAAAGGGTGGCTTCATGTTTATGAATAAGTATAGGATAATTGATAGAATCTATTTTGTGTATTTCTTGATGAAATATCATAATACGTGTAACCTGTTTTCCTTTAGCAGACCTTGTCTTCATCTATTTGAGTAAAGCCTTGAGATGGCCCTTTATAAACGGGGGACAGTCCTTCCTTTGGGGGAGTTCCAGGACTCTACTGGTCTGATACTCACATCACAGCTAGTTTCTACTGCAGCTAAGTGCACAGCACATTACTTACTCAAGTTATCCTCATCATCGCTAGATGAAAAGTCTGGGTAAATGATCTCAGACTTAGATTTGTTGAGGATGGGGGAAAGGTTGAAAGAGAAAGAAATTCGCCTCTTACGTCTCAGGCATCCCACAGCTGGTAAGGCAGGGAGGAGAGAACCACAGCAGAAATGGATCAATTATTCAAATAAAGTAAGTTTAGAACAACAGTGAGTATGGAGGGATAGGAGGAAGAGAGGTCAAGATTAAGAGAAAATTCAAAGCACCACCAATTAAATGAACTGCTGAAGAATTCCAAGACGTTTTTGAAAGGCCATACACATGGTGTGCCCACTTATTCAGACTGATTAGACTAATTAGAATAGCATGAGGTCACCGAACCTAATGAAACAATACCATTCACGAAGGTGGTACCTCTCATAGGCTAAAAGTTGCAACATTAATCAAATGGTCAGACAATGACATTGGACTAATTATACAAATAATTGAACAGGACCACTTTTAAATAATGACTACATCCATGTTTAAACACCCTTAAATAATGGCTAGCTCCTTCAAAACCTTTTTACTGTATGTATCTAACACTCTTGAACTTCCTCACCTCACAAACCAAGATAATACCTTTCCTCCACAAATCTAGCTTGTTCTCCATCATCACTGGGACTGATGCAAGGAAAACATTACAACATCTACATTGTGTGGCTTCTCACATAAAGAGACAAGTCTTGGTCATTCTGAACACAGGGCCTTCTGAGCTTTGAAACAGGAGGATGTGAAATACACTGTAAATTTGAATCTTATGATATTTAGCATTTACTGACTCAAATATTGGTGTATTTTCACTAAAATGCATGATTATAGAAAGGAATGTATAGATATAAATAAATGTATAGATAAAGAGGTCTGGGAGGCTCAATTTTATGTAACTGTAATGTGATCACCGGTGATCAGCCTAACAACTTGCTACTCACTGTCAATGTCCCTCTGGCTGATGGCGAGCATAGACACAGACTTAGTCAGGGGAAGGCTCATGGGAGGACAGCTGTTTCTCAGAGGCCGATACCGCCTTGATTTCTGGAACACACAAGAGACACAAGGTTGAGTAAAACACAATGCATGACAATGTAGCAAAAGATCAGTAAACAAAGCAGGTGTAACATGGAACTATACAATCGCAAACATTGACTGAAAACAGGAATTAATAAACTAAAAAAAGGGAAACTCCACAAATGATTTGTGAAGTTTGTTTTAAAACACATTGGGAGCGGAGAGAAGTCGCCCTGAGGAAATTGATGTTTATTAATTCTTACTGATCCCCAAACAGAGAAAAGGGCTCAAAGTTCCCCCAGGCTGTTTATAAATCTTGTTGATGTACAAGTAGATGCATTTTTCCCCTCTCATGTGAATTAAGCTGAGGAAGTGTTTGAGCATCCCCTGGGCCGACTGTGTGCCAGTATTAAGATAAGACATCTAAAGGACAAAACGTGTTGATTTGTCTGTGTGTGTGTGTGTGTGTGTGTGTGTGTGTGCGTGCGTGCGTGCGTGTGTTTTTTTGCTGACCGAGTCTCGTAGTCTGCCGTGGCCCCCCAGCTCCTCCCTCTCCTCTGTCAGAGACACCAGGGAGCCCCGTTCGTCGCTGCCTCTCCGGGGCATTCTGGAAGGCTCCAGGATCCGAGGGCCCTGGTTGGTGGGGCCCCTCAGCTCATCCTGGACCCCACTGAGGCCCTCCAGACTGTAGCTGTTCACACAGAGAGAAAGAGAGAGCAGAGGTGACCTCCAAGGAAAAGAAGGAATGAATGCACTGCACAAATACACTCCACTAGTCTCTGTGGACTATTCATCAAAAATAAATTGAGTTACACACACCTATGGCTGCATCCGCCCCACGCACACACACACAGACAGACATGCACACAGACATGCACACATGCACCTGTTGACACACACACACACACACACACACACACACACACACACACACACACACACACACACACACACACACACACACACACACACACACACACACACACACACACACACACACACACACACACACACACACACACACACACACACACACACACACACACAGCTGCTCCTGCACAGTGTTTAGCCAGCTGAGTTATCACTGGGCTATGGAGCAGATTTACAGCTGAAGCAGCAGCAAAATGACTTCCAACATCAGCATCAGCATAGAGAGGCCCCCGCAGCTGTGATTTACAAACCCAATTACATCGATCTATGACTGGAAATAAGAGGCCTTGAGAAATCCAATACAATGATTATGGAGAGGAAAACTACAGCTACATTTCATTCAGGATGAGCTATGCTACACGGCTGCAGCTCTATCTGCTGCCAGGCCAGGACAGACTGTGATAGGGAAAAGCCCCAGCAGTAAATATCTCTTATCTCCAGCCGTTGGCTTTGTATGGCACTGCATTATAAAGCAAGCCATCAGACGAACGCATTCAAACATCACTAACCCAGACTGGACCAAAATAATCATGCCTTATGGATTATCAGTGACCAGCATAGAGCAGCACTCACCTCTCCTCGGGGCTGTGGATGTAGATGACTAGATTTGTCATATTAAGCATTAAGGCCCGCTTCTTGCCGGCGTTATTACATACTGTACTATGGAGCCGCAAGGTCCTCTGCACTAAAACATAAATTATACAATCAGCTTTTGCAGCTCTCTGCTGTAGTAAACTATACTGAAGGGGCAAACACACATGCTTACAGGCATATACGCCCTCCAAAATGGCAAATGCAAATCAACTAGCATGTAAATACGCCCTATTCAAAGTAGGTCATGTGCTCTTGGCAAGAACAAAAAAGCCATCACAAACACATTGTACTTGAGGGAACTAGTTCCACACCATAGCTGTGAGGAGCATTGGGAGGGCTAGCTAGCGCTGACGCTAACAGATTGTGAGGTGGTGGGGTTAATCAGGGGGGAAACTGCAAGTGGAGATAAAGAGGAGTGATGGGAAGTGTGGCAGTGTGACACCAGAACACATAGAGCAGAATATGCCAAAGACAGAGTTACAGTGATGTATACAGAGAGTGACAATGTTCTAGCATTAGTGGACTACTGCTGTTTCCAGTATGGCCAGTAGGCAGTCTGACATTGTCAAGCATTAACAGTGGAAGTGGGTTCAACTTAATTTCCTGCTGCAGTGTTGTGGTAAAATCAGAGAGAAGTACGTTTACCAGAAATGCGCTACTGGCATGGTAATATTTCCTCTGCTGCTGTGGTAGCCAATGCTTCCTTTAGGTGAAAGATGTAGTAGCCAAAAGTGAAACAACGGCCAATATCTTAATCATTTCTTTAATACATTTTCAATGCAATAAAAGCCAATAATGTAGCAACTTACCAATAATGTAATACAATTTCTGAACCAATAAATTAGTAACTTTCTGCCAATAATGTACTACATTATTACAAGTCTTTAAGCAGGTTTTTGAAAGAAACATCAATACGGGTCATGGAAGTAGGATACTGTATAGCTAATAAATCAAACTTAAATAAAGTGACATAAGTATATGATTACATTAACGGCTCCAATTATTGAATCATTGAATTATTTTTAAAACTCAGCCAATGATATTACAGTATCGTCAATAAGTGTTAACGTTATTGCTTCAGAAATTGATTTACTTTATTGGCAGTTATTACATTATTGGGTGCTACAAAAGACACAGGCCATTGGTTTAAGCAGTGGGTGGTCTATGATTTAAGAGCACTGCATGTACAATGCTTAAACAATCACAATAATAGGTACAGCTAAGAGTCACTAAATTACATATCTGACTCCCTCCACCTATTGGCTCCTGGCTTGCAGCACCAATTAAACCTACTGGCACGGGTTTGTATGAAAAAATGAATGCCTGCCATCTATACTGTGATAAGACATGGCCTTCATGTCATGTCAGGTCTCAATCCATGACCCTCCACTTCACTAAAGTCATGTTGCTCGTTTCTCATCCCAACAAACACCATTACATTACCCTTCACCGGTGACCGCTATCCTCAGCCCTAACTGGAGTAAAGTACCTCGGGGTGGATGCTCTCGCCACTTACAGGTTTTCATATAGACACATTTCGACAGTCTTCAAGAGAAATCTAGGCCTGCAGAACTGAAACAGCTACACCCGGTCCCACAGGATCAATTAGAGGTGAGAGATGTTTCATCCTACTTCATACCTGACTCCCCCTGTCTCCGTCCTGCTTCTTCTCACACAGTCAACAAAGCCATTCCTTTTCTAAACTAGAACAATTCTGCAAAACTTCCATCCTATGTTTACTGCTGTAGCACACGCTGTAAGAAACTGCTCTGTTGCCTTCACAGCCTTGAAAAAAAATCCCTACAGGAACTTATCACACCGAAAAAAGAAAATCCTTTGTTCTCTTATGCCCAGTAGAGCCTCCAGAGCTATACTCCCCTCTTTCCATGTGGCTGCCTGTTATTACCACTGCAATACAAAACACTAGTGTGTGACTCTCCACCATCTATTTTGCCACGGTATTTCTTGCACATTCCAACACTTTTCCGCACAGTTGCCCTGAGGGGATGGAGCGCTACGCGGCAGGAGTTCAGCAAGCATACACTACATTAAAAAGCGAGAAGTGGAAAGGGTCTACACACCTACATGATTTGCCATTGCTTGTCACCTAGCAACAATTCAATCGTGACAAAACATGAAGCGATGAACGTGATGTATTAGTACCTTCTCCTGTGAAAGGTTGGCTTTCCCTCACCACGGTTGGGACTGCAGATGATGGATGAGACAGAAAGGAAGTGATGGATTATGGGTAAGATGAGTTGGGATAAGAGGGGGATGGCAGGTCAATATGGACATAATAAATGAATGAAACTATTGGGACCACAATGTATTTTGGTAAGTTGGATAGCAATGGCATTATTGATTGAGTATGGAGCTCTGAAGCACAGGCCACCATGTTGGAGGAGTGATAACAATGTTATTTGTTCATAGCCATTGATCCAATGAGAATAGTTTGACATGTTGATGCCACTACATGTCAATGTTGGAAGATGGCTAGGTTAGAGTAGCAAAGAGACAGCTGGGAAACAGCTTTTACAGTGTAAAAATGTAACTTAACATTTTACATGGTTTATGTGGCCAACTGTTTCTTTGCTGTGACTTCCGAACTCCATTAGTCTAGTGCACAGCCCACTTTAACTTTCCGTAAACAGAAATTGTAATTTTAAATGTTTTTTTGTACAGCCTCACCACATGAGACAACATGATAATTAGCCATCTTTAGTGTTGCAGGCAGGTGTTTTTTTTCTTTACCCTTAGCTAGTTTTTAGCATATGCAGAGCTAAGGTAATGCATCGTACATGTACAAGACATTGTAATAGGCATAGAAATGTCACTGCAGTCGTATGCCTCAGACAGCGTTCACCATCGGGAGCAGCAGAAACCTTTCTCTAAATCTCTTAATCTATTTCCATGCGTCATATACAGTATGTGCTCCAGATGCCTCAAGTTTTTTCTCTAATGCCAACTCTAAAAATGATTCCTTTTTCCGTCATTACTTACACTGTAAACAAAGCTTACAGATGAGGGCTTGGGATAATTGCTGTTCCTGCTCAACATAAAAATAGCAGCTGATAAAAGTCTAAATCAGTTGTTGTTGTTTTTTCCTTTCTGTTTTCAGACTTCTGTTGTAGCACAGAATACAAAGAGATACCAAGGTCTTGGTCTTAATGTGCTCTGCATCAGCGTTGTAAGTGTGTCAATGTGAGTGTGTTCACTGATTTAGATGTTGCTGTGAGTGGGTATGAGTGTGTGCATCTGATGAAGTAAGGTGTGCGTCTCTAAGTCTTTGAGTGAATGGATTTGTGTGTGGTAGCTCCCCACCAACACCAGACAAATTGCAACACAGCTGCTCGCAGCAGGAGGAGGAAACATTCAACATGGCACAGAGTGAGTGGCATCAAGAAGCTCTAAATATACTGACATCTGCACACATCAGTTCTCCAAACAACTACTGACTAACACATGACTAACTCCAGCAGCCAATGTTGAAGACAAAGAATCTCACAATCTATTCAACTGCACCCACAATGTCATTAGAGATCCTTCATTTATGGGCACACTTACACTTGGCTAGGTTGATCCGTGCCTTGCTAAAGCGCAATTGCCCCACCTTCCTCCTCCCCCGCAGGCCAGGCCCACGATTGTAAATACGCTAACAGTCTTAATAAACGCGGGTTTGGGTTTTGGAGCGTATTTGTATCAGATTATTTTAGAATATTTTCATCAGAACAACACTAACCCTTAGGCACAAATGAATGTCTGTTACGCGCATGGACATATTGAGTCGCGGGGAACAGTCTCATATAAATTGACGTCAGGACCACCGTCTAGGTGCGTGCTTGTACATTTGCATCCATCCCGTTCTGAAGCACACCTCTTCCAACCGGGCCAAGGTCAAGGAAGTTTAGGATGCTTGTTCGTAGTACGGAGCACTCACACTGGTCAGACTAACTAGACTTTAGCCTTTAATAATGCTTGGACACGGTACGGATGCCTAGTGTAAGTGTGCCCTTAAAGAACCTAATGCCATCTGTTCCCCTTCCCCAGTCCCTACCTCCTCTGGTTCATCTCTGCGTCTCCTGCGTTGTTCTTCCCTGGACCCCAGCTGTGTCTGCGCAGAGGGGACAGGGAGCGCAGGCTGCTCCTCAGACAGGAGCGCCGAGGCACTTCAGTCACTCTGTCTTTGGCCTCTTCTTCAGCTTCACCACCTCCTCCTCCTCCACCACTGTCCAGTCCTGCAGTGACGGTCTCCCCAGTACGGATGCCCTCCTCTGGGCTCCAGCTGCATTCCAGGCCCTGGCTCCCCTCGAGGCTGGAGCTGGACGGGCCCACACTGGCTGTGTCGTCTGTGGATGAACAGGAGACGGAAACCTCACTGGTGCTATCTCCTCCCGTCACTGGTTCATCATTCTGTGGAGACAAAGAAATAGATGTATTGTTAATGTTTAGAATTCTCACTGACAAGCATGGTGTGCCTTTGTGGGATTGTTAAAGTAAGAGCAATACCTCCTAAAAGAGACAGTATATCATATTTTTTTTTTATTAAATGAAACAACTCAATGCCAAATTCTTATGAAAATGACTTTTTAAAGGTAATTTCTTTTTCTAGAGTATTTACTTCCATCCCTAATTTAATGAAGGATTGCTCTAAAGGAATTCAAACCACAGAACAATTATAGTCTCTCTCACAGAGCCACACAGGAAGTGGTCATCCGGCTACATCAACAGGGGAATACTTAGCATAAGTTTATGTCATTTTCACTATTTTATCAGGCAGTAAAATGAATAAAAGCTTGGGGGGTACAGCACAGAATAGAACAGAATAGAATAGAAAATGGTGGAATAAAATAGAATGGAATAAAACACAATATACTGTACAATGAAATGGAAGAAAACACAATATAGACGAGAACTGAATGGATTCCTTCAAAATGTTTGTTAATCACAATACCTATCGCATTGTTTATCCGTCAGCATTTCTCCCCTGAAGCAAGCAGGACATTAACAGAATGCTGGAGAGTTGTTTAACCCACAGGAATGAGATATAATGAAGGCCAAATGGTAAGGCTCAGGGATAATGAGCCAGAGCCACTTTATAGCAACACTGACATTAAAACAAAACACCAATTAATGATGGCCAGCTTGTGAAAACAAACCTTTTTCAGGAGTTATAAACAGTCTTTTCATCATTGTAAGAGGACTGTCGCAGAGACGCAAAGCCAAGAAAGTTTTTAGTTCAGCATTGACAAAGTATGTATACACTCTATACTATATTAGTTAGCTAATACATTTATATGCAGAAATGCATTTTTGCTAATGAGAAAATGCTATATGTATAGGAGGGAAGGACAGAAATTATTATTTTACTTGTGGACTACTTGTTTCGTCATTATTAGTTTTACCTATCTAACAGCTCTGTAGTAATAAATAAGGTAAAGAAAACATAGGACTGGTAAACACTCTTTGGTCGGGGTCCTGTGGGAAACACACACACACACACACACACGCAGCACACACACACACACAACACACACACACACACACACACACAGGTATGGGATAGTCCATTTAGAGCTAATTTGTAGGTGTGGGCTTTAACTGGGCCTATTATGCTGCCAGCTGCAGTGTGAGAGCCGAGCATAGAGCTGCCTCTGTCACAGAGCTGGGAATGAAAGATCGGCTTTATGCTTGGGACATGACTTCCTCTGGGAGTGAGAGGATACATGAGTTTGTTTGTGTGTGTGTGTGTGTGTGTGTGTGTGTGTGTGTGTGTGTGTGTGTGTGTGTGTGTGTGTGTGTGTGTGTGTGTGTGTGTGTGGGTGGGTGTGTGCATGTCTATACGTTCCCAAAGTGAGTGTATATTTGCCAGTCACATGAGGAGAAGGAACCAGCTCAATTATGAATGACATTTTAGGCCCTTAGATGATACTCACATATTTGCACAGTATAATTAGTTGTAGTTAGAAAGTCTTAACTGAAGGGCACTTGGACATGACTAATGTTAATGTGAGATGTTACTTTGATCAATACCATGACCACAGAGTTATGAAACAGATTTCAGCTCATTACCAGACAGCTTCTATAAAATGTATAACATCGTATGAATATAAAAGAAAATGTCCCTTCAGAGCAGTGGAGTCAGTAATCCTCTCTTTCTGAAGCTGAATCTAGCTGTTGCCCTCTTTGTGTGGGATCAAAGCCTGTGAAGCCATGGCACATTTTGCATGTCCAGCTGCAGTGTCCTTACCCAGCCTCTCACTGTATACTCCCCTGCTGCTGATATCATATGCGCTGACTTTTTATAACGAAATGGATATTCGGTTCACATTACCATGAGCATGTTTCAAGTCCTCAACAATGCAGAAAACTGAGAGGGACTAGTATTTCAACTTGAACCAAAGGGCGTCTAGATAAGTTACAACATACTTTTAACTTCAGCTGAGTGACAGCAGGGACCACATCTTGCACTTGCACAGTTGCTATGTAGAGCTGCACTGTCTTGAAAAGATGCTTAGTAGATGTTTGGCAAATCGGCCTCAGGGTGCTGATAAATAAAATGCCAAGCATAGACTGACATAATAGCTACTTCATATATTGTATAATCCCTATAGGAGTAGCTGCAGGGCAACACATAAATATGCTGTATATTCTTGCAGGTCAGTGTGAACCGGTTGTTTGGACTGTGGCCAGTAAATGGTTTGGTGAAAGTGTTTGAACCCTAAAGTACAAAATCATAATACATTGTATTTTAAAGTTGGAGTCAGTGATTCTGGAGAATGCTTGTTATCAAAATCACCTTTTTTTTCAAAATATGTGAATATCTCCTCACTATCTGCGCTACCTGTCTGTACTGTGCGTGTACTGAAATAAATGTGGTGTTAATATACAGCCTAGGCTCTGTAACTGGAATGTAAACAAATGGTATGTAAACAAGGGGGGGGGCTCTGTAGGGTGCCAAAGCCTAGGCTCTGTAGGGTGCTACAGAGCCTAGGCTTTGTATAAACACTGGATCATTTTTAAGTGCACACACAGTACAGTTAGCAGATGGGGAAGAGATATCCACTGATTTTGACAAAAAACATATTTTGACAACAAGCGTTCCCCCAGAATCACTGACTGTGCCTTTATTTATTTTTCACATTTCCAGTGGCATGTCCAGAATCTTTCCCAGTGAACCCTATAGCAACAGAGAGGCAGCAGTGAGTCAGACCTTTGTGAAGACGCAGTCATATCCCGGCTCTGCGTTCAACAGGCTTTCTATGTCGCTGCCAGAGTCTCGGTGAGCGGTGGAGGGACAGCTGCCTCCACTGCTGGTTCTACTGGGCAGACTGGGAGACGCTGAGGATCCTGAAACACACAAGGACAATGTGTTAGGATTGAAGTAAAGCATGTTGAAAACACAGAGACAAAGAGAACGATGGTGTGTAGAAAACTGTAACTTGAGCCTCGGAAATATGAAGGTACCAGGAGAATTCTTCCTGACATCTTTCCTCTGGAAAACATTCTGCCATGGTGTAATTAAAAGTAAGATTTTCTGTGTTATTTTGAAATATTGAAAACCAACAAGAGCATTCATGTGTTAAACTGAAAAACACAACAATGATGTGTTATTATCATGCCCTACTATAAAACACAAGCAGGTCTGTTAGACATTAGTCAAAAGACTGGGAACCCAAGAAGGTGTGAAAAGCCTGGCCGATCAATGGACAACTGTCCCGAAGAAAGCGGTCTGTGCTGAACTGCAAGTGCAAACAGCTAGTGTTTGAGTGACATGTTAGCTTCAGGTCTGCCCTCACACCTTTTCAACACAGAAAATAAAAACTAGAAAGTGCAGGATGTGCTGCACAACAACCTCGCATGTACCATTAGTCAACCTGGGGTCAACACTGTTTACAGAGACTTTCTGCTGTATTTTAGGGATTAAGTTAGAAGTAATGGCACTTCAGGTAACAGTTGTTTGATTACCAGCAATTACAGATATCACACAGACATTTTCACGCCCAGGTCTGCAAACATCAGCCACACTGTACTGTATGTACTTGTGAGGACAAAAACGTCCTCACCTGAACCATAGTCTGCAATGCATCACAATGAATATCTTCAATACACCAGAGATACTTTAAAACCATTGCTCTCACTGTAAACCTTTGGTAAAGTAGCAGTTCAGAACTTCACATCAAGTCGGACAGTGTTCTTTAACTGTCGTAGGTTTTCAACAGCAACCCACCATGAGCCTTTTTGGAGTTTAAACACACTATTTTAGAAGCTTTTTCAGGCCCCCTCCTTAAGGAATCCACCCTAGAGTCACACAGTACAACCATTTCTTGTACATGTAAGGACATGTACTGATAAAATCTCAGGACAAACTAAAAGAGGAAGATTGTACCCAACTGCAGATGCATAACAGTGGGCTGACTTTAGCCAGATGCCAAGAAAAACTGGGTGAGATCATTCACCGCGTCTGTTATTTTGCATCATTTCTCATGTCTATTTCTGCCTGAAACAGCGGAAGTTATTCTTTATCCCTGAGGAACATTTCCCTGTGCTCATATGAACTAGAGGAAGCTTCTCATGTGCACGTTACGTCTGTGTATGTGTATCCCTGGAGGACTTGGATTCTGTGTGAAAATGTCTACAGTTAATAATGAATGGCCTTACAGAATACAAGTTAACACTAATGGCAGACAGTAGACACAGTTGATCTCTGGCTAATAGCTAGCGGGCACTCCAGGAATCCTGAGGCTGTGTGTTGATGTGCAGTCAGCTGCTCAGAGCAAGGGGCCGTCAGGGGGTCGGGGAGATGGGACAGAAGGGTTGCAGTGGGTGTGTTCAATGACAGAGCCCCTTCATTTTAGCAAGGATCTGTTACACCAGACTAACAAACGAGCAAAATGGGGGGAGTGGGGCACAGTCACAGACATCCTGACAGCTGATTGACTGCTTACTGCCGACCGCTCACATGTGTGTGTAATTGCATGAAAACATAGGTGGGTCTAGGGAGGGGAGCATTTAGCCAGGGCTTCCCCAGGCCTGCTCACTTAGACCTGTCGGAAAGACTGCTGCTAAAGCCCAAGAAGTCATGAAGGAACAATTTCATGGTAACAATATGTATCAATACTGTAGCACATTACACACGCACACATGTCAGACAGACAATGTAAAGACGCATGGTATTATCCTTTACATCAGAAGCTTTGAAGTATTTATCTTTCGTGGCTAAGGTGAAAAAATGAAATATTGGTATTTAGATATTTAGTTACATATTTTTCTGGATTAGAAGCAGTTGATTTAACTAACACATTATTTAGAGAATGAACGCAATTAGTTTATTAAAATGAAAACTTGCTTCGTAGTGTTTCACAGATCTTAAGTTATAAAGTGTCAACAATGTCTAGTTATACAGTATCTAGTCTTTTAAAGCTAGGCAATTAACTCATATTCACCTCTGAATCTCTTATCTCAGAATCAGAGGTGTTTAGGAGGCAGTTTAAATCTCCATATCTGCATCCCAGTCTGCAGAGATACCGTAAATCCATCCATCAACAGGAGGAGGCGACCACAATATGACAGACACAGGATTACTGCTGTATAACTGCCGTAGAAAGTTGACAAGTTTGATGTTCCAAGTTTGTCTGAAACTACAGTTCTAACCTGAGCAAGTCTCTGAACGGCTACACACAGCGCCAACACACAGTAACATAGATGGTCACCCCATGACATAATCAATAGCAGGTTTGCTTTAAAACATGGTGGACAACATACCACTCCAAACATGAGAAGCACACTGACCTTTGACATCAAGTGCTGCCGCAGACCTTAACCTTGACCAAGGGGGTTTTGGGAACTCAAACAAAAACATTCTACCGTTTTTTTCTTCATATGTCTATACGTATATTCTGTCTGTCTAAGTCCGTCTGCCATGAATGTAGCATCCCAAAATGTAAATGTGAAATGTGTGCAAGTATGTGTGTGTGTGGGGGAGTGGCAAGAGGTGGTGACAGAGGTGGATGCTGGGAGTTTTTTCTCAGCCTCCACCCACTCACACCTGTCCACCAAAAGTAGCAGGGGACTGTGAGCTTTGACAGCTGTCCTCCTGCCTCTCTTTCAAACAGACCCCCGCACACAGACACACACACACACACACACACACACACACACACACACACACACACACACACACACACACACACACACACACACACACACACACACACACACACACACACACACACACACACACAGCACAGAGAACAGGTGTAGAACCCTCTGATGAGTCAGCAGGTTGTTGAGGTTGTTGGTTGAATGTAAATTAGCTCACACACTTGTAAACATTGCATTGACTAACACACAACATATTTTTTTATAATTAATTTGACGTTCGTTTAGAGGTACTACTGGGGCAAACACAGAAAAGCTTTTAATGCAAGTGAGTCAAGGAAAACACCTAAGGCCTTCTCACAGCTGAGTAAAAGTTGCCATGTTAAAGATGTGCGACGAAAGCCAAGGAAAAGGGATGCCAGGCTAAAGTCGTCAGGAGAAACGGGAGTCGTTAGATGAATGTGGCAGAAGAAAAATTGCAAAGTAGATATGATCCAAACCAATCATCCGGTCTGAAGCGGTGTGTGGCGAGAAAACAACCGACAAGATAAAGTATCCATGGGGCCTCCCTGCACTCAAAACACTCTTCACTGCTCACTTCATGTGCCGTTTCAGATAAGTCGCCACTGAGGCTAGCTTATTACGTTCTCCCTAAATGCAGATTTTATCAGCACTGTTCAGATAAAAACCAGATAACATTTAGTTTTCCTTGGATCCTAATAAATCCTTGTCTTGTTTGTTCTAAGAACATGACTGGTTCAATGTATGCAACTGGGCTTGACTATTTGCAGAAAGATTTATTTTTTGTGCAAAGGGAACACCAGCCAGTCAGTTCGTCTACAAAGCTGAGAAACCACTAGGGGCTGACCACACTGGATGTCTGAACAACACAAAGTGTGGCGCACCAACTAATCTTTTTTTTTTTTTTTTTTGTCTCAAAGCAACAGAGCAGCCTAGTTGTGTTTCTCTGTTGCTGTAACTGAATCGGCTCATACATCGGCTATCACCCAACATTATGCTGTTCAGTGGGCTAACAGTGATGTGAGCGACACTTCATTTAAAAATGCTATTATAAAGAAATCTTCCAAACCTTTTAATGCAAAATGGAAGGTCCTAACAGTTTTTGTCAGGAGCTTGCTGACATATAGCCTACCATTTTCCACTCAAATAAAAAATATCTCCTCTGCTTACAGGTTTTGAGACAGAACACTCCTTAACCAGGCTGTAATTCAAACCTTCACTTTAAATTGTGCAATAACCACAATTTACTCCTGTATCTTTGTTTTTCTCTTTTGACTGTATTAATTCAGCCAGAGCACAGCCAGCGTGTCTCCTCCTACATAAATAAGGGCTGCTGAATTGACCCATGATAAATGTAATATCATGCAACATTGCAAACAACACTTTAAAGCAGCAGGGTGAGTGACTCAACAGAGGCAGCCAACCACAGACAGCGAGGCAAGCTACCAGACTGTGGCTTCAGAAGAACAGCTAACCAGTTATATTATGGGATGCAGTACGTTCTCTACACACATGAAGAGGCTTCAGTAGTTTTTTCTGTAAACTCGTCAAATGATTTGTTTGTGTGTTTAGTAGCTGAGGTTGTGCATAGTACTTGTAAATCAAGTGTTCTTGAGTCTCCTTTGAGATTTGTGAATCTACAATGTAAAAGACACCTGTCCACAGAGTCAATAAATCAAACTCCAACATATCCATCATGGGCAAGACCAAAGAGCTGTCTAAGGACATCAGGGACAAGATTGTAGACCTGCACAAGGCCGGAATAGACTACAAGACCATTGGCGAGAAGCTGGGTGAGAAGGAGACAAATGTTGGTGCGATTTTTCGAAAATGAAAGAAACACAAAATGACCCTCAATCTCCCTCGGTTTGGGGCTCCATGCAAGATCTCACCTCGTGGGGTATCAATGATCATGAGAAAGGTGAGGGATCAGCCCAGATCTACATGGGAGGAGCCTGTTTATGATCCCAAAGCAGCTGGGACCACAGTCACCAAGAAAACCATTGGTAACACACTATGCCGTAATGGATTGAAATCATGTAGTGCCCGTAAGGTCCCCCTGCTCAAGAAAGGACATGTACAGAACCGTCTGAAGTTTACCAATGAGCACCTGAACGACTCAGAGAATGCTTGGGAGAAGGTGATGTGGTCAGATTAGAACAAAATCAAGTTCTTTGGTATCATAGTGACTCGCCATGCTTGGAGGAAGAGGAATTCTGACTATGACCCCAAGAACACCATCCCCACAGTCAAGCATGGAGGTTGAAGCATTATGCTTTTGGGGTGTGTCTCTGCTAAGGGGACAGGTGGACTTCACCGCTTCAAAGGAAATATGGATGGGGCCATGTACCATGAAATACTAGGTGCCAACCTCTTTCTCTCAGCCAGGTCCATAAACATGGGTCATGGATGGGTCTTCAAGCACGTCAATGACCCTAAAAATACAGCAAAGGCAACAAAGGAGTGGCTCAAGAAGAAGAACATTAAGGTCATGGACTGGCCTAGCCAATCTCCGGACCTTAATCCAATAGATCTGTGGAGGGAGCTGAAGCTCAAGTAACAGCCTCGAAACCTTAAAGATTAGGAGAGGATCTGCAAAGAGGAGTGGTCCAAATATCCTCCTGAGATGTGTGCAAAACAACTACAAAACATGTCTGACCTCTGTACTTGCCAACAAGGGTTTCTCCACCAAGTACTAAGCAATTTTTTGATAGGGGATCAAATACTTATTTCACTCAATGAAATGCAAAATAATTTCAATCTTTTTTTTATGTGATTTTCTGGATTTTCTTTTTGATATTCTGTCTATCACTGTTAAAATAAACCTAGCATTAAAATTATAGACCATTCATTTAATTGTAAGTGGGCAAACTTACAAAATCAGTGAGGCAGGGTTCAACATAACTTTTTTTTTCCTACTGGCCTGCCGGGCCAGTGGATCCGAGTTTTACTGGCCCCTTGTATATTTTCACTGGCCCTGCACACACTTCCCTTTAGATTTGGTTATTTTTCTTTTAGTTAATTATATGAAATATTGATATTGCTCATACACATAATATAAAACCAGGCAAACATATTGAATTTGAAGCCTACAACTGAAAGTATGTTGAAGGGGTCGGCCAGTATTTTAAAGTCCAATAGTTTGATGATTGTTTTATTCTTGAATTTGGGCAGTTTAATGAATAGTTCACCTGCGGAAGTCATGTTCAAACATAAAAAAAATAAATAAGAGATGAAGGTCTGATCATTCTTTGTGGTGTGGTAGGCTGTTTTTATTACTTTCTCTATATGCATTAGGAATGTGAATGTGTCGACCGATTGACCGGTTTTCCACTTGCGCTCAAGTTGACTTTAAAAATAGAATAGAAATCCGAAAATCAGGGGGTTATGCCGTTTTTTTAATAGGAGATTTCACCGTGTATGCGAGTTCACGTCTGGTCGTGAGCGCGCTGCAGGAGCGTCACTTCAGCATGAAGTGTCAGCTTCACATAAGAGTCCGGTGTGGGACCATTTTTTTTTTAAACTATTGATAAAAAACAATGCATTGCAAAATATGCAGCAAAAGTTAAACGCTCGTCTGAGACTATGACGTTAAATCACCTTAGAAACACACAATGCCTTCGTCCGAGCATAGCAGCGTTTCACCGTGAGATCTCGCCAGTGAGTGAGCCGTCGCACAGATGAACTGTGGTTTGTGGCTAAAATAATAACCGGGGATATTCCCCCCGTTAGCGATTTCAATGGGAAAGACTTCCGCGATCTCATTGTATGTCTCGAGCCTGAAAACACAGTGCCATGTCGGCAGACAAACTGCGCGACTATAGGAACTGTCCAGTGAGCCGAGTCCCTCCGTTGGTTTCTGGCTACAACCGACACAATCACCAGAGACGCATTCACAGCGTTTAAATAAAGCCTCTCATTTGTATTACCATTGGGGCTTGCATGCAAATACTGTAACATTACGGCGGAAGCTAAAGGAAAAGCGCAGTTTTCACTTAATTTTCTGCACCTCAACCTCTGCTGTGGGAAGAAAGAAAGGGGGCAGAGTAAGTCGATTGATTTGTCGACTCGCAGGCGGACAGTAGGCAGCTCTGCCAACGGAGCGAGAGTGCGCCCGCTTGTTGCTCCGCCTGTCAAAACGCCCACGCATCGTTTGTCCACTGGCCTTTCATTAAAAAATATATTTTATATTAGGTTTATTATATTGAGTCTTAAATAAGCACTGCTTTCATTACGACTCTCAACGCCCATTTCAATGAACCATGATGTAGGCCTAGTCTACAAAAAGATACTGAACTGTGATTGGCCGTTACTGGCCCGGGCGGGACAGTGACTGGCCAATCAACTTGCACTGCATATGATTTTACTGGCCCCGGGCCTACGGGCCATGCATTATGTCGAACCCTGTGAGGGATCAAATACTTATTTCCTCCACTGTATAAGGCTCAGGCTGTTTAGTGTACCCTCACCCTCACAACACTAACTAAGGCTGATGGGAATATCTTCTCTTTTTTTTAAGGATTTAGTTATAAATCAAAGTACTTGGCTAATCCAGAATATGACCTCATGAAGTCCCAAGATGAAACGTTGAAGAATCACACAAGATGAATGTCTTTTCAAAAATGTCTATCCATCCAGTGACTGTTGAAATACTTCAGTCTTCTTGAGAGACCACCCAACTAACAATGCCATCCTTAGAGGCATGCCTCTAGCATAGCTCAGACTTAACAGGGTACTCAGATGACAAACAGTGAATTGAGACACAGGCAATGGATGCCAAGTTTCTGTCTCTCTTGTGGGATTTTTTTGATGGCACTGCTGCATACTGATTAGATTTTTAAGACACTACTCTAAATCATTGTGTTCATTATATGGGATTATTTTGTTTAATGTATGAGTGAATGGTGGTTTAGAGATTCACCAGGAAGTCAAATCAGTCTCCTCCTGCTGCTGCTACCTGTTCTAGCAAACTGGACTTAATAAATAAAGACGAGAGATGGATAGAAATAGACTGAAGGAGTTGGACGGGCTTATTGAGGAGGGAGCGAGGGAATATTTCCACCAAAAATAAGTAATGTGGAGTCATCCCATGCTGCTAGAGAGGAAATCCCACCCTGGCCATTTTTATTTCCGTTTGACCCTCCTGTTTATTCTTTCTCTATCATGCTCTTTACAGCTTTGTGATGCCTTTCTTTCCCTCTGTATTACTTCATCTCATCCATTTAAACCTTTTTATCTCTCTTTGTCTCTCTCTGTGTCTCTGTCTCTCTATCTGACAGACTGAGGTTTCATCTGTTTTTCACCACAGATAAAAGGTAGTTTATTCTGAGCCTGATCTAGCTCATCGATCTGTTGGCCTTTTTTTATTGAGACTATAGTCTCTCTACAGACAGACTCATCTTATCCAGGTCAAACAATACTCTTTTTCTTATCTTGCTTTTTGCCCATTCATTAGAATATGTCGACATCTACAATTTTCAAATTAAGATTTCTCATACAGATATTTCCCATATATTCACAGCTGCAATGGCAACTATCAACCGTTTGCAGCAATGACAGGTGAGCTTATATTGTTTTTAGCAACACTAACAGAGGATAACACCGTATTGTGTCTTACCACCAGGTTTTTTTTACAGTCCATCCTGCTGTTCCTTAACATTGATTCGCTCCATTATATGTACTGGGATCACTTCCTAAAGCACCGTGGGGTCAACTTGAATACAAAGAGGGTCATCTGGAATACTACCAACTGTTACCACCCTTTGCAGTTGACAGAAATATGTATTACATCATCTCCAGGCTTGTGGTGTGAATCCACATCCATGCTGTATCTCATGCTGAGAAATACAAACAGGGTCCCACTGTTCACAACTGCCTCAAAGCTCCACTAATGGTCCAACACTCCATACACAACCTTTGAGTTAGTTAATTATACATTTCAAAGTTGCTCTCTATGTTTAAAGCAGCTGTCTTGTCTCTTAGTGTAAGGCCTTACTGATACAGTGTCTGGTATGAAACTCTGGCCTAGTCTTGTACAGGTATCCTCAGTCAAGTATTGTCTCAGCATCTCAGCAACAAGTGCCAACACACAACTATTTGAAATCGTTCAGTACCTTTACAACTACAGTTAGAGATCTCAGGCAGTCCAGCCATGTGTCACAGTTGACACATTTATCACCAGATTTATATCCCACGGCCATCCCACAACTCTAAACCCTGAGTCTGTTGATACAAAGTCTTCAAAGTTATACAGGAAGAATGGCTATCACCTGGTTAACACTCACATCATTTTAACAATACATGTCTCTGTTTCATGTGCCGTTTCAGAAACATTTCTCTTGGACAGAAAACCAAAACAAATGTACTGCAAGTCTTATGAATACTTTAAATTATTTGAAAGGAAGTGGCCGAAAAAAAATCTAAGATATTAACTAATCGACACAAAAATACTATCAGAGACAATGAGAGGATTCATTCCAAAAACAGCCGTATCTGGCGGCAAAACCTCAAATTTGTCAACGTCTTGACTTGGTGTTTCCGAATAACTGTTGAATTATGTCTGATAGTGTCAGTTTCCTCTTCTGAGTAGAAAAGGGCCAAAGACCAATCATCAATTTGCCATCCATTCAAACTAATAGACTTTAAATGACAAGGATACAGCGTCTTCCAGCACACACATTAAAACATAAATGACCCACTCGCCACTGCTTCACATTTGTCACTGATGGGAGCACCAACCTTGCCATAAATTGAGCTTACAGCGACATACAAGAACACTCTTACACTTATAAATAAAGCACAGAAACCTGCACACGAGAGCCATTTGAATGTATACCCCCCTTTCTATCCAGATAAAGTAGATCATTAGCTGCAAAGAGTGACTCTTACCTGAGAGTTGGGTGTTGCAAGGCTGATGGAAGGACGCCTCTGTGTCTCGGTGGATCTACAGAGAAAACAGGAAGACACTGAATCAGCCTCAGCAACATGTGATCGTCACCCACAAAGACATCATGATGCAGACCGGCAGCAGCGTGGCAGTGAGGAAGTGTTGCTCCGTATACACAGGATGGGAGGCAACGATAAGACACTCTTTAGGACAGCACACTTTGCTGTTGTTTTAAACCCATTCAGTAGCTTCCCTCTTCTACACTTCAACTTTGGTGTGTTTGCAGCCTTCAGAAACTCACAGGCACACTAACAACAACTCAAACACACTGACATGCAAACACACGCAAACACACCCACACCCACACTTGCTGTCAGAGATCTGTGGTTGGCTGTGAACACACGACACTGGGGCTCTGCTTCCTCTGTGGTCTGGATGTATATACAACAGCTGTGCGTGTGTGTGTGTGTGTGTGTGTGTGTGTGTGTGTGTGTGTGTGTGTGTGTGTGTGTGTGTGTGTGTGTGTGTGTGTGTGTGTGTGTGTGCGCGTGTGCATGATAGTGAGTTAGGGAACTGGTTTTAACTACAAAAGCCACAGGCACCCCCCTCTTCGCAGGCGACACAAAAGCTTCAACAGTTTGGCCGAAGCTCTGCAGATCTGACTGACAGCTCTGAATGTGAAGCCAGCAAAGAGTGAGACCAGCTCATTGTCTTTTAATGAACTGCGTGTAGATTAGGATGATGATCTTTAATGTGTGTCCTCCCCCCCCCCCCCCCATGCAAACTGAGTAAATGCAAAACAGATTAATAAACTATCGGCATAGACACGTTGCCAAGACCAAGCTCTTCAGCCCAGACAACCATTATATAAGCCATGTCACTTAGGGGTCAAGTGATTTCTGAACGGAGCTGAAGCTACTGTAATGTTTTGTTCATGGTCTGCACTTCAATGGTTTTGTCTTTCCTTTCTTCATACTGTTGCTAGTCCTCCCATTTAACTCCTAACCCCAGTAAACCCAAGTTAAGCATGGCTAAGGTGTACAGGCTTTGGCATGGCCCTTCAAACTTGACTGTTTAAGACTTGTACAAAGAAAGCCCCAGCCGTGGTATGAACAGGTCCCTAATCTATTAGGCCAGAGCCTTTAATATGAAAGAGGAATCAGAGGGACAACACAAAGATGCTGTTTCACACCGAGTCACCAGTCGACCACACTCATACTGTATGATCCTCCTTCTCAAACCTATATCCTGCTTTCATCAGATCTAAGGTAGTGAATTGTCCTCTGGTTCAATAACACATTTAACCTTCTCTCTAGGTGATGCTGAGAAGTGCTTGAAAGAAAACAACTATTCCCGGTGTGAGGTGAGGAGTTTGACTAAAGATGTAAGTCGATATTTAATATTCTGACTGAACGAGAGCAGGGAGCAAAATGGCTGGGGAAAAACAACACTAGAGTAAAAGGAAAAAAAACTCATGACTGCATCTTTTTATTTTATGTGTTACGTCTTTCTTGTCAAAGCAAGACGATTAATATCACTCTAACATGTTAAACATGGAACTAAAGCCAACAGCTGACGAGCTGAGCTTAGCATTAAGACAGGAAACACTGTCTAAATGCCTACTTTCTAGCACCCCTTAAGTTTGCTAATAATTAATTAATTGTTTGATTCATACAAAAACCATATGCAAAGATGACGATCTGTTGTCTTAAAGGGGTTAGTTGCTGGGGCCTATCCGAAAAGTCAAATCTCCTAACCTATAAGCCTCCTTTCCTATGCCTTAACCCCTAAACGTCATCGGGGTTAAGGAGAGATGAAAGGTGCTTCCTATCGAACATAGGAAAGGACAGCGCTGTTTCAAATGAATTCGACTCCACTTTTCCTAACCGACGTCATTGCGCGACGGCGAGTATTGCTGACGTGAGTCTCCGAAAATTGACCACAACAAGCGCTCGTTTGATCCATGCGTTCTTTTCATATTGATTTTAATCAGGTTGTCGCCTACAGAGAGAGAATCACTCCCATATATCCCAATTCACATGTGGAATAAAAAGAGGCTACACTTGTGTTGATGTTGAAATGAACTGCCCCCAGTAACTTCATTAAATGTGAAGTTGGTATTTTATTTTCTTATGGTGTAAATTATGTGCTACGAAAATAACTATTATGATGTTGGTCTTTTATGAGTTCTTTATTATCTTTAGCCTGTGTGTGTGTGAGGGGGGGGGGTATTTTGTTTTAGCCGAGTTAAATCTTCCTCTCTTCTCCTCTCCTCTCTTCTGTTTTACCTCTCGTTCGTATTTGTGTAGAGTCGGTAAACTCCGGCGGTGGCCTGTTGCTTTAAATCTTGCCGCCGTAAAGGATTATGGGATATACCACTATCTCCTTTCCTTTAGCATAGGTTGGTCAGGAGTAACCTATGCTAAAGGAGGGTTAAAGGATGAATCGAGGCTCCTTTCCTATGCCTTTCCTAAGCATTTGGAGAATTCGGATCACCTATCCGCCGAGTACTTCCGGTTCATCTCGATAGGAAAGGAAATTTCCTATGCAAAAAAAAGTTTTCGGATAGGCCCCTGGACTTCTTCTTGTATTGGGAGGACGGGTGACTTCCTGGAGTCTTGTTCTCACCATAAGGTTGCCAGGCAACCATGGGAGGTTCCAACACTTGCTTTTGTAATATATCAAATAATTGTGTAGTATTTTTATTTAATAAGAAAATACAGATCACACTTTCCCAGAGTTCATGGATTTCAAATTTCTGCCAACCTAGTACCTACACACATAGAGACAATGTCACATAAACAGAGACGGCTACAAATAAAAAGAGGAAAAGAAGTCAGAACTAAACCGTAGCACAGACACTTCAGTCATCCAGAAAATGCAGAACAGAGACAGAAACAAAAAAAAGCAAAGAGCCAAGTCAGGAGGTTAATAACAAATCAAAGACATGAGACAGAGGAGGATGAGCGAGTCCCAGCCAGCCAGCAAGGTTGAGCCTCCCAGATGGTTTTGGGGGGTTGAGAGGGCTCAGCTCGGTTTCTAAACAACTATAGCCTTCAACTGTCCCACAACACACTGCTGACAAGCCAGCCGAGACACTGAGAAACACAGAGCTGTGTTGCCCACACCTGTGAGTGGGCGTGTGTAAAAGTACTTACTGTGTGACCATACACATTCAATTCAGACAAAAAACCATGACAGTCGCTTACATGCCGAATGGCAACGTTACGTTTACATGCATCAGCCAACATGCGTGCACACAAATTATAAACACCAATGTTCCTTTTTTCACTCGTCAAAACTCACCCGCACTATAGCACAAACACAGATGGCACACACATATACACACACACACACACACACACACACACACACACACACACACACACACACACACATATACACACACACACACACACACACACACACACACACACTCAGACTGCACACACAAGCTCTCTCTTTTCTCACAGCTGTGTTCAGATATCAAACAGAGCCCGCTGAGAGAGAACAAACACGCTGACGAGGAAAGATTAGCCGGTCATAGAGGGCGCCAGTGAACACACACACACACGCACACAGACAGACACGCACACGCACACACACACACACACACACACACACACACACACACACACACACACACACACACACACACACACACACACACACACATAAATGCATCAAAAGTTAAATGATTGCAAGTGTTGCAACAAATTACAAAAGGCTACATGGCTTGACCCTACACAGGAGCAGTGACAGTAGAACTTCAAATAGAGGCAAAGGAACAGGAATAAAATACAGATTAAAGCCCCATATAAAGGCAAGCACAGCTCTGAGTGACTGTAATAGACTGTTTATACACCATGAGCCACCAGGACTGCTTTAGTGTGTTTTGGCACTGATTGTGAACTGAACCTTGATGAACTGAACTCCAGCATGATGGGAAATCAAGTGAATATTTTTGCTAGGGGGGCTACACATGTGCAAGAATATGTTATTTCAAGTTAATATACTGCATAATTTAATTTAATTGACAACTGAGTGTTGACCATATTTCTCCCAAATTCCAAATGAAAATATTTTCATTTAGAGCATTTCCATGGTTTAATGTGTATTGCCGATTTAAGAAAAAATTTGAGTGGTCTCAACTCTGAGCACTCTTCAACTTCTCCTTTTAACTCATAACTCCTCATTCTGTCCAGTGATGCCAGTTGCATAGCAACCCTGAAGCTGCATTTGGGTTTTGGCCCCAAACATTATTAGAAACAAATAAGGAGGTAAAACAGCAGAGTTCTGTTCAGACCAAAGAAAGACACAGCTCATGTTTCCCGAAAGAAGCACAATGAATAGAAAACTTGGGTTGGACATGGACAAGAGGTAAGGTCCTACACAAACCAAGAGGCACGAGGTGGCAGCTACTTAAAAAGCCAGCCTTTTAACCAGTAAGCCAACCATACACTCATCAAACAAGTGTTCCAGCCTATTAGCAGACCTGTGAACAGTTCATTCAGCCGACGAGTGAAGACCCGATCCCCCCACTGAAAGCTGGCAGCCCAGAGTCTGAACAGCACAGTGCATATTTGTAGCGTCGGGGGAATCTAAACTGTACCCAGTAAAAACACATCTGGTTTAAAAATAAAAAGTGGGCTGGTGTGTGTGTGTGAGACCCGGGGCAGGCAGGGCTTGGACGGCTGCCTTGTTTCTAAACAGGCAGGCAGCCAGAGAGGTTGAGCAGCATTAAAGGATGCCACGGCTGACTGAATGACTGTTTCCAGCCAGGTAATGTATACACAGGGTGAACCCTGAGGGCGGCTGGCAGCAGACCTGAGGGCAAGGCTATTCTCTGTTGCACCTTGGAAAGTGCACTGAATTCAACTTCCCAAGCACTTAAAACAGGATAAAAGCATACAAGCATATCGCCTGTCAGACAATGACCCAACTGCTACACAGATTTTTTTAAATATTATATTTTAAGACCAATAATGAAACACCTTCTTTATTGAAATGTTCTCTACCCTCCCTTTACAGAGAGGTCATGGTAAGCAACAGAATAGTGAAGCTGAGAGGAGCAGTGTTTTGTTCAACAACATTTCACCACAGTGGGGGATTCAATCTGGGTCTTCTGTCGTCGTAACCACGGAAACACTTGGGGTTGTTTATTCATAATATTTTCCTTTAAGAATAGCAGTAGGATTATCCTCAGATAGTTGATCGACAATAATACAGACAAATGTGTTAAGAGTCAAGAGGTTGCAACACTTTTGTCAACATAAGGAACATCTATTCCTGTGATCATACGATGATCAAGAACGTTGGCAATGTGGTGGACATACTGTAAGTTCCCAAAACTGGAAAGGAAGATTCTGTGATTTGTTATTTCCCTGGCCTGTTGCTTGTGCTTGTATATACTGAGTAGTACTCTGTTGTTTAGCATAAAGGCTTATTCACAGACTGACTGTTCTTGGTAAGTGGAGTGATGATGTATTTTGTGACTCCGGGCCAGCAGAGATGCCGGGATATGAAACGCTAGTTGGAATGAAGTCATTTGGCCAAATGCCTGTTTCCATCTGAGGCCAGAGGAAACCGTTAGGCCGGCGCTGCCTTTTTCCCACACCATCATATCTCTTCCCCTCTCACTCTCGCTCTCTTTCACATTCAGTACACACACACCCTCTCTCTCTATCCCTCTCTATATATTTCACACACACACACACACACACACACACACACACACACACACACACACACACACACACACACACACACACACACACACACACACACACACACACACACACACACACACACACACACACACACACACACACACACACACACACACACACACACACACACACACTCTCTCTCTCTCTTTCTCTCTTGCTCTCTCATCCTTGCTCATCCAAAACTTCAGCCCTGTGGTGAAAAGAGGAGCTGACATCAGGAACAGGTTTAGAAAGTGACAATGGACTAAAGAGAGGTGTTACATATACCAGAGCAGTCCACTTCATGAATATTTTCCTCTCAGTACCTCCCAGCCTGCTCTGCACTGCTTCTGCATGTCATAGCCAGCAGACAGCACAATGGTCAAAATGACACACTGTAGGCCAGAAATGATTTGTTTAAATAATGGCAAAGCCTCAACGAGCAATAGGAAATGATTCAGATTAGAGTAATGCTGAGTTTGAATTGAATCAATCCAGTCATGTTTACTGGTTATATTAGCTGTAGCCTAATAAGCAAATACGCATTCTACAAGTTTTGTCCCCTTTTTAGTAAGTCAAGTCACTATATGTAGTAGTAGTAGTAGAAAACTACTAATAATATATATAATGTATATATTATTTATATAGCCAACCTGTGGGTATATGAATGTCACATCTATGTACCAAATGTTAAGGCCGTCGGTCAGAGTTATTCCAGTCTGGAAAATCAGACATTGTCATCCCAACAGTCATGCTGCTAACATGGCTGAACAAAGTGCATGTTGGACATTTGATAACTGGAACATGAGGAAGAGAATACTATACGAGGTCAAATCTGAGATGTAACACTCCTACTTAACTGTGTGGGTTGTACGTTTATGTATATTTATTAGAGGCATCAGTTAAGATATCTGGTCCGACTATCATCTATGTCAATGAACTGAACTAACCGCATAAGTATAAATCTTGGTTGAAGTACAGCAGGTTACGTCAGTGTGTATTGGAAGAGAACATATTATGATTAGTACCACAACGCTTTTCCCATAAGTCAACAGGACTAACTGCTCTCCAACAACATAAACATGGCATAAAGGGTTCTATATAGAGTATGTAGTGCCACTTGGGCTTTAAATAGCACTTCTGGGTGCTATAACGATCCCATTTAGAAGGATTTCATTGAACAGCCAGTTCCAATGGTTTGAGACGGGACTTTGCTGGTGCAGTAAGTTACAGGACCTTTGAGGAAGAGAGAGAGAGAAATGTCCCAACTTTGCAGTGTGACGAGACATTTTAGGAACATCACTGGGCTTTATGTTCTGCTAAAGCTTTATAGTTGTTCAGCCGAGTACCCATCAACCAGACCGAATAATCCATGAGAGATCTTAAACTGTCCGAGCCTCATCGAGTTTCATACACGGTTATTCCATAGAGACGGATAGAGAGTGCAGGCATCCATCTTGGTGTCCCATATATACAGCACACCCATGCAGCGTACATCCAGAAAACCACACTCCACCCCGAAATAATCAGCACTCTGTGTCTGCAGGGCCACTATCAACAACCGTGCAATCATCTCCCAGGGTGCAACACAGCGAAGCCCCATCCGCATCAGCGCTGGCTACAGGTTGGCCCAAACATGTTGAAGCACTTTGGGACTATAGCTATGATTATGTTTCACTTAAGAAATGACCTTTCTCTTTTGAGAATAAATGAGATCAGGCCTCTATCCGTCTGAGGAGCGTATGCTGCTAAAAACTCTCTTTTATGAACTTAATTTAATGTAATAATGAAATTGGTTATCTTTGACTTGCCTTTCATGGTTTACTTCAATGATTTCAGTCCTGCTTTGATATTTCTTACCTAGCTTTTGCCATTCTTTTGAAGCGCTTAACAACTTTGTTTTCAAAGCTTCTGTTTGAAGGTTAGCAGTAGCAGAACTATCACACCAAGCAAAGTGTGTTGTTTCAAAGTGTGGATTGGGGTAGCCTACCTTTAACAAAACCACGTCTACTGCTCTCTCTCCTTTGGCACAGAAACTGTACCTCCGCTTGTGTCGTTCGTACATTTTCCCGCAAATATCCAGGGCAGATTTCCTAACATGAGGGTTCAAATCCAGCAGGAACACTGTTGGGGAGAGCTGAGGCTGTCTGCTAAACTCCACATCTGGCCACAGAAGCTGCAGCCTTCTACCAGACTCCAGCTCTCTGCTCCCTCCCTCCTTCTCCTCTGCCCTCCCTCCCTCCTTCTCTTCTTCCATCCCTCCCTCCCTTTTCTTTTCCTCTGTCGCCTCTCAACTTCTCTGCCTGACTCTGCCTGACTCATTCCTTTACTGCCTTTCTTTCCTTCTCAATGAGGCTGTGAAAGTCTCTCTCTCTCTCTCTCTCTCTCTCTTACTGTGTAACTCAGCCCATCAAAGTAGTGCATTGTTACAGGCTGATAGGTGACAGTAGGGCATTAGTACTCGAGTTAATGTGATCCAACCGTCACAATTCATGCTGTTCTGCGATTCCACACCCCCTGCTGGAAGAGCATATGTTGAGGCCACCTGTGAGGCACCCTTCTGGGACTGATTGCACCTTCTCAGATGATGGATATGACCATAGGCTGTGTCACCCTTGCATATGGCATATTCATTCTCAAGGGGCAAAGCTACAATTGTCCAGCTACTAACCAGAGCAGATTGCACTTCAGGGTTTTCACCACATGTGAGGTATTATGTTTAGATCAAGTTGACAGCAATATTACAATATCAATTCCTTTATAATACTTTATTGAATAGATGTCACAATATGGCATATGCATGCAAAATCACACAGACAAATGGAATTCATTATTACTATGACCGATGTCCTGCTTTTACGCATTATGTGAGACAAAATAGATTATTTTAAAAAATGCAGTAATTGATTAGATCAGTTTGAACTGCAATGTTCATTATAAATATGTCAAAACAGTGAGATGATATCAAAGTGTATAGTGGTAGGCTATAATTCCTCTGGAAATATATCAATTGAACCTCCCACCGATAGTGACTCCTTACTGCATATTGAAGTTACTGAATCGTCTGTTGACTGTTTTTTGAAGTGTATCAACTCTCCAAACCAGCTCAAAGAGAATACTTCATACCGTGAGCACTACAGGTCCTACTATATTCAAAATCAGACTGCACTTACAACTCTGGGGAGGTGTTCCACTAAAAAAAAATGCTGTCTCTGTAGCTCTCTCCAGGACAGCTTCTGGACAAGAGATTACAGAAACATCTCTAGGCAAAATCATGAAAGCCTTGAGGTTGCTTTTATCCATCAGATCTTTTAATATTGCCATACTTTCTTCTGCTCCTTTATAGACAGAAAAATTGAAAAGTGATAATTTTTCTTCACAGTTTGTCATCACATAGAGACTTGGTCCCTGCTTCTTGCTAGTGGCCCATAGCAAAAAGGAGTAAATCCCAGAAGCCAAAATCAAATCAAGCCTTCCTTGATCCCAGCTCTGACCTTCACAGAGCACCGGGTGTTTTAAAAGTGCAGTGAGACACTGCAATGAATCACTTGAACCAAATAAACCACAGTGTTTGCACCGAAAAAATAAACTTTGAATATAAACTGCTGTTTGGCTGTTTGAATATCTGTTTATTGTTCTGCTACACTTCAAACTGTATAGCCGTGAAAAGTAAGGGGAGGCCAGTAATTCCCCAAACAACTTTCCAGCTTGTATCACTCCATCTTTCCACGCTATGTAGATGTAAAACAGCATACAAGCACGTAGAGTATCTGAACGTTTTCATTTGTGTGTTGGCTAAGATGGGGTGTATGTGAAAGACAAAAACAGTCTAAATCACATTGTTAAGGTCTGCTCCAAGATGACAGGAGTCCAACAGAAAGACCTCAGCTCTCTCTCTCTATGGAAGAAACGGCTGGTCAAGAAAGCTGAAAAATAACATCTCAACCCGGCCATGCACTTTCTATTTGATTTTTTTATTATGCCATCCGGCTGGCGCTATTATGTGCCTGCGTGGAAAAAAATCATTAGTTATGTATTTATTTACATGGATGGGATGGACTGTAAAAATGAATTGTCCCTTGTTAAAAGACCAGCTCTTTCACGTGGCCTAATCCACTGACTTATACATGTAACCTTTCTTCTAACTAACTTTTTAATGCCCCATCTTCCACAACTAAATAAGACACTTGGTGCAGTAAATATTAATACTGGTAAATGTGTCAGTCACTGCTGGTGCTTTAGAATTATGAATGACCGGGAACAGAATCGAGAAGACCGGGAGGACCTAAGGAACTGAGAGGTGCACTGTCATACTGTATTCATATCAGTAAAAAGAAATGTCATTGTCTATTTGTATTTACTTCAGTATACACAGAGGCAATGATACCTCATACATTGTATGGCCCTTGGTTGTAAGGTGCACTCACTTGATGATCTGTTTTATCTGAAAAATGCAATATGGTAGGTAAAGTGGCATCTCCAAAGCTACTGCCACATCCGCTGCTTTGATATGGAACAAAGCAGTGAAAGCAGTCGCTCCCCAACATAAATTAAAGCAACACTGGTGGTGACCAAATGTGTTTATTGAGCAGGTGTTCACAACAGCACACTTCACTACTGTTACTCTCTTCTCTTGGTGACTTCCCTGGACCTGCATGCATATATTCACATTTATCCAAACAAATTGCCATTGAAGTGTAATATCAAATTCATCTCATGCTACTATCTCTGGGTCGAGGACATGGCTCACACAGCTATTAAAGACTAAACGCAGAAGGGACACCTTCATTGAAGACATTGCTGTACAGGCTTGCCGACTTAAATAGTAGAATATATTCTAAATGTGAGATGCAAAAGGTGGCACACCTGCTGAATAAACCAGGACTAAATAGTCTAATAACTAAACAGCTTACATCTTGTAAAAATACAGATACAGTCTTGGTTACTCTGATCACAGCTTTTAGTTGGTGCTGCTGTCATTTAGAGTGCGTTAAGTTAACCAGTCAGTTTTTTCCGTTGCTATTGGTCTTCTCTATATTTATTTCCTACTGTCCACTTTTTTTTCTACCCATCCTTTGCAAAGACGTTTTCTTTTTCTAATTTCCCTTTAACAAATCCTTTTTCATAATGTTATCTTATTGTAAAATAAATATACTCATGGCTGATGATAAGGATATTTTCCGTGATAATTCGTATTATAATTAAAAGTTGTACGCACTTTATGTCTATGTTTTGAGGATTCTTCAGCTCAACTCCTACAGTATTACAGTTTGTTCAAAACCAGCATGACTCTAAATTGCCCCCTCATCGTAGAAATTACAGGAGATTTCAACAGGATCATATGGCAGGTCATTACATTCTCTCTCTTGATCAAGAGGGAAAACATCTAACACAAGGCCATTGATGCTACATCGCCCTCTGGTGGAAAGCCCAGCCTCCTGCAGACTGCGTGTGTATCCTCTCCTGCAGTCAAACATCTGGCATTCACAACAAGCCACTGACCCAGACCGCAACCCAGGAATAAGCAAAAGCCACTCTAGTCTATGGGCTGCTGAGGAATCTGTCAGTCAGCAACATTTCAGAGTAAAGCCTCGTCTACTGATGATGGCCTCCATGTGCTTTCCGCGGCTGAGCTGAGACACTCAATGAACTGCATAACATGACTCCCACAGGGTGAGGCAGGGAGATCCTGTTAGCAGTTCTACAGCAAAGTACATGTAGAAGTCTTACCGTAGGAAACAAGAGAAGGACTGCACTCACCAAAAATATATAAGTCTCAACTTGAAGGGGTTTTTTTTTTCTCAGAGAGTAAAATGTTCCAAACAGCTTCATTCCTAAACTCTCTATAAATCTGTAGTTGGCACATCAAGCAGTTCGTAAACAAATCCTGCCGTTCCTTCTCCCCCCCCCCAACATTGTTTGCATACTTCATAAGATATTTTGCAATCTATGGCAAGTCATGTCATAAAATGTTTGTATGACGCTAAATGGTGTCACGTTTTTAACCAATGAAAAAAACATTAAAATTATTCTTCAATAATAACCCGTGCATACAATATGAAATCGAGAAAGCCTAAAACAGATTAACCTAAAGTTTCAACACACCAAAGCATATAGAAGAGATTCTGGAAAAAAAAGTCTAACAAAAGGAGTCCTATTAATTTGATTGAACAAGTATTGCATATTTCCTATTGACTGATATTGTGCTGATGAAAAGTGTTAGTTCAACTTTGTCTAAAATCCTCATGGTGATTACTAACAATTTACTAGCTGACTGGCCATGCTGACAAGAATAGAGAAACTATTATACTGTTAAGAATGGAAATCTGTCACACCTTTATCATTTATGAACTGGATTGAAGTCATGTTCAGCATTGCAATTTATCAATCAGTTGTGATAAGACTCTCAGGATGACCAGATTTGTTCGTTAAAACAGGCAGCCCACCCACAGATCTCTTTGATTTATTTTTATGAAAAATATAAATTCGACTTTAATTTCAAGCCAAATATAACCCATTACTCAGTGTTTGCAAAAGGTCAGGCAAACAATGACTCATTTTAGACTCATGTTAATTAAACCTTTACGTCAACAAAACAGAGCTTGGCAGCTGATAGCTAGATTAGAGATTTTGAGCTTACCGCAGAAACGTCTGTTTTCTCTGTTGGGCCGTTTTCTTCCTCCACTGCACCAGGGACAGTTTCTTCAGGCATAATAACTTCCACCTCTGGAGAAATGCACACGAAAAAAGGCAATCATTTCAATGGCAAATCCCTTCAAATGTCAATATCGAGCGGTAAAGTGAAAGGAGTTAACACATAACCCAATGATGGCACTGTATAATTATGTGAGACGTATTACATGAATATATCTTGGAAGGCTTATTTATGTAAGTGAACATGACTTGATGAATGGTAAAAGGAGTGGAAAAGTCTCCAAAATGACTGACTTGTGTTGTTAAGCATCCACTTGATTCCAAATGGAGTATTCAAGTATTTATCTCCAAAGAATGTAAAGAAGCCTTGTCTCTGATTGCCTATTATTTAACTGGATGCTGTGCCCCTGTCAAGCTGTAAATATATGCTCCCCACACACGTTCATTACAACACCCCACTCTCTTTGTGACGCACAGCACCAACCTTGCCCTAGACCTTTCCAGTACAATTAATACTGATGAGAGAAAATTGCAGACATACGAGTGCTAGAAGTTCACTTAGAGAAGAGGGACTCCCGTCTCTATGCTCACATCAGCTGGCTTACGTGTGTTTGTTTAAGAGAGCCCAGCCTTCAAGCCATGCATCTGAGACTTGCTCACATGCACTGGTAATGTGACTGTGCCTGTTGACATACAGTACGCTGTAGCCAGAGACAGAGACTTACACAGAACGTATGATGTCAGACTATGTATGGCCTAAGGTATCAAAATATCAAACAGCTCAGTATTTCCTGTTATGTAAAATGTTACAATATACTCTAGTGTCCTTGTGTGAACTGATGCAGTTAAATGACTATGCTAATTTCACATTTCACATCTGGCAAGGAATCTTTTCTAATCTGATTTAAAAAATAGGAAATCTTTAAAAAAATACTCAAAGCTAAAATGCAAATTATTGGCACCAAAAAAAAAAGCAGAAACACCAAGCAAAGCCAGTTTTAACAACAACAATATATCATATAAGATGTCATACGCAATACCACAATTATGGTGAGCCACATTGCATTGAGCTTTGCAGAGCTTTTGCCATTAATCATCGGAGAAGGACTGAATCTGATTTAGCATATTTGTTTATGAACTAGACTTTGACAAACATATTGGCCCTTTGATGTATGGGTGTGTGCAGAACAAAGGTAAACCTGAACTGGAACTGTAATAAATCAAGAGATTGCCCACCTTGAATTGCACTGTCGTGGCTTTGTGACAGTCCATCCACTGTGTCAAGGGACTGTGGATTCTCAGCCAGCTCATTGTCAACATGAGGTTCACACGATGCTTCATTGTTTGAAGAAGGTGGTTCTACTTCAGAGGTGTTGACATCTGAAAGTGGAGTGACACCTTGAGATAAAGAAACATCAATCTGATTCTCTGAGTGCCCTAGTTCTTTGTCGGGTGACCTCTGGTCTGCATTATCCTGTTCAGGTTGCTGTGGCAACAATTGCACTTCTCCACCATTTTCTGCTGAGGGAACTTCAGATGTATCACTGGTTTCTACTGACAGATGGTCTCCGTCAACTGGGCCGGTTCCTTCACTTTCTTCAACAGATAGACTGGGTTCCAATAGCACCTCACTGGTGACCTCCAGTGACAAATGCTCAATCCCTGCATTCACTTCAGAGTTGCTGGCTTCTCCAGTTTCGCTTTCATAGTCCTTCACCGCTGGATCTTCCCCACTCTCTGACAATGGCGGACCTATCGACAGATCCTCTTTGTAAAGCTCCAGGGAGAGTTCCTCTCCTGTCCCCTCGGGATTCAAAGCCTCCATTGTCTGGCTTGGTGACAGTTGTGATTCGGGGGTAGAGTGAGTCTGGTTACAGTCCGTTTCTGGCAGCGCACTGGCACTGACCAACTCCAAGGGGAGCCCTGCATCCACGGTTAGTGAATGTTCATTGTTTTCACCAGATTTTAAATCGTTTGGTGAAAACTCTATACCAGCATTGTCCTGAGTGGGGTAGAATATGTCTGTGGTGGAGCTTCCAAAAGATCGGAAACTGACATCGTCTTCACTGGAGAGGCCATGGCTCATCCCTGAATCAAGTGTATAACTAGAGCTGGGCATCCTTTCAGATGATTGATCCGTCTGTAAATCTTCCATGGAGTTCCCGGCAGTCTGAAGATCATCTGCATCTTCATGTTCTTCCATAGGCAAAGTGGTACATTCACTACTGCATCCAGAAGGTTCCTCTACGTCTTCGGCGGCTCGCTCCTCACTGCTCGCTGTTCCAGTACAATTCCCAGAATGACAAGCAGTTTCTGGTGCCAAACCCAACTGCTGCTCTGTAGCGTAATCCCCAGCAGCTGTTTCCTGGTTTTGTTCCAGGCTGTTTATGTCTGGCAAAGGTTCTCCCTCGTGGAAGAGGTCCGCTATCAAGAGACATGGAACAGCCGCCTCAGGTTCCTCGATTACATCACCAGCGCAGTCCACCGGGGATGGGCTGGGGAGGTCCCCCGGGGCTGATAGAGGGTCTGTAAACCCTTCACCCTCGTCTAAAGAGACCCCCACGCAGAGCTCCTGGCTTAATTCCATTTCCTCTTTCCCGACGTCCTCTCCTTCCTCACAGCACTCTTTCAATTCAGAATCAGAAGTGTCAGATACCTGGGAACCCTCTACTGACGGAGACTGTCCCATGGTGTCTTCTTCACTGGGCGTTATGTGATGTGTTGACTCTGAGTTGGTCTCCACCTCCTCCTCCTCCCTCCTTCTAGCTGTGCTGTCCTCTTCAGCTTCCTGCTCCGATCTTTCCGTTCCCACCGTGGCCTCTTGTCCTTCCCAAATCACAGCCTCTCTATCAGTTTCCTCTGCCTGTTGCCCACAGTCTTCTGCTGCCGGTGATGGTGGGGGTGGAGGTGGTGGTGGAGGGATTCCCACACTGAGGCTCTCCCCATCTGCCTCGCTCCGTGCTTCCACACTGCCGTCACACAAGCTCACACTCTGGGAGGAAACAACAGGCTGCTCCCTGCCCTCCTCCTCCTCCTCTACTTGGCAGTAATCTCTCCCCGTGTTTGAACTAAGACACACCCAGTCCTCTGGGGCGCCAAGGCCCTGCTCGTGGCAGCGTACTTCTTCTGACTTTCTAGTACAGGGAGACAAACTCCGGTCGTTCTCTGTGATCTCAGTCCCACATTCAACACTATTGCAGTTTTCCACTGAGCAGAGTTCTACCAAGTCCCCTCCTATTGTTGTATCCAGGGATTCTGATGCCGTTGCCGGGCACTGTAGACAGGTTGTCTCTGTATCTACGCCGTCACAACATTCGGCATCTGTGTGCAGTGAATCAAACTGCAGCTCCAGCACAGAAAGTCCCTGCGGGGGAAAACACAGAAAAAGAAGGCAGGATAAACATTAGCTTTTCACTCTGAGAACCACACAAGAGTTGCTCCCTCTCGTTCTTATCTATCTCCAACTCTGTGATTGCATAAGGTGTTCCGCTGGTTATACAAACTAAACTTGAAGGTTAGAAAAAAGGAGGAGGGCAGTGAAAAGACAAACAATTTAACAATGTTGAGCTGCGGCACAGGTCCTGGACCATGCCAAGGTGAGCAGAGATAGCGTGCTGACTAAAAGGGAAGGGTGGCGTCGCTGTGACTCACCTTGGCGTGGACATGGCAGATCAAGTGCAGCAGCTGCTCCACACTCCGCTGTAGGTTGGGAGGGTCGTGTCCGGGGTGGATGCTCAGTGTCAGAGTGTGTGTGTTTAGCCCGGGGAGGTGGCAAACTACACGGGCGTCCGTAGAGACGGGCTGGGCGCTCTCGATTTCTCTGGCCGTCTCTGTGTCACTCTCGGCCCTGTCGTGAAAAAAACATTTAGATCAACCCGAAGGAAGGAGTCTGTAGCGCGACTTGGCTAAGACAGGACCAGGGCTGCTTTTAGGAGAAGGTTTTAATTAAAGATGTCAGCAGATCCACACTCCCCCTTTTTTCTTTTGATAATCCATGTGCGTAGCAGGCTTCCTAGAGTGTAAAGGCCATCAGATAAATGCTTTGGTTGTTATGTTACTCTATTCTAGCAGTTTAGCAGAGAATAAAGCAACATATAGCGAGTCAAGTTATAATACATTTTAAAGAAAAGTGGCCAGTCAACCAAAAATGTTACTTCCCTTAGCCCTTAGTAATAAAAGACGCCCAGCAATACCTCACTGAACAACCACTCCTAGTGGATAAGCTTTCCGAGATAACTTCACTCCCCCCTGCTGCATTCGCTCTAAGTGTTGAAGGTAAAAGTATGTGCAGTGTTTTTGTCCGTGTAGATACTGCTGTAAAGGGGGAGACACCTCCCAGTTGGACAGATCCGTTTACGTAATCCTGGGTGGATTGTTTTGTGTGTGAGCCCCTGCAGCTGAGGTCACCAGACAGGCTGCAAGTGACTTCACTTTTCATGAGAGAAACACAATGACCAACACATAAAGAGGGAGCTTTAAGTTGAACGGCAACTTCAGACAATAATAATAAGGTAATAAGAAATCTTACTTAGTGGTAGTTATTTTCTCTGCTTTTTAGCATCTTCATTTTGTGTTAGGTTAAAACTATTCCACAGAAGATAAGTAGAGTGCTTGAAGGGCATAAAAAAGGGTCATTTTCCACTTTAAGCCCTTATCTCAGTCCATTTACCAAAAGCCGCCTTTATTCCCCGCAGTTTAATGTTTCACTATAAAGGGATGACAAGAATTTGACCTCACTAGTCAATCAGGCACTATCGGGGATAATACCTGACAACAGCAAACAAGACGATCCACCTGCCATTAAACCCTGGAGAGACAACACTGCAGTGTGTGTGTGTGTGTGGATTAAGGAAAGTTACACATAGTGAGATGTTGTGGAGACATTCTACAACAGGTCAGTAGACACAGAGGTCGTAACAAAGGCTTTTGTGTTGCGAATAGTTTCCCATCTCCCAGGATTCTCTTGGAACAATGCCAACCCACAACTTCTCAATTTGCCCTCGACTATCCGACTGC